>NC_089784.1:5258003-5260503 GCF_040412425.1 Macrobrachium rosenbergii | reverse complement strand
GAGAGAGAGAAATTTATAAACTTTTAAATCTTTATTTATTTATGTGTTCATTCGCAGGTAAAATAGGAAAATTTGTAAACAACAAAGATAGAAAACGAACAACAGTGAACTCTGTAAACTCTGCCCATATTCGAGATGATCTCCGTCAAGAGAGTAAATCCCTTCCTAAAAGTTAGATAAAGCCGCGGCTAAGTTTATAACCCCTTGAGCTCAATAATTCCTTATTCACTCTCAGAGTACTTTAATACTTTATTATTAGGGTAAGATATACTTGAGGGACTATGTTTAACCTTTGTCAGCAATTTCACTGACAATTTCTCCATAATACTATTTTTTTTCTGTGATAGAAACAGCAGCTCTTTTAATGTTTAAGTGGATACTGTAATAATGAAGTTCTGACTGAATGTAAAATAAACAAGTAAATAATGCGCTGAAGTTTCTACGGCGCAATCGAGTTTTCTGTACAGCGTATAATGCTGAATGAACCTCTAGATGTGCTGTGTTATAAAACTCTCAGCCACGACCGGGTAGTGCTCAGTTGCTCCTGAGATGCGATCAAGTGAGGATGCGTCTGCGGCTAGCACCTCTAGCGGCGCCAGACGCACGATCCATGGCTAACTTTAACCTTAAATAAAATAAAAACTACAGAGGCTAGAGGGCTGCAATTTGGCATGTTTGGTGATTGGAGGGTGGATGATCAACATACCAATTTGAAGTCTCTAGCCTAAGTAGTTTTTAAGATCTGAGGGCGGACATAAAAAGTGCGGACGGATAGACAAATAACCACCTCAGTACTTTTCTTTTACAAAACTGAAATGCGAGAACACATCCTTTGGAATAGAAATAATGTACAATTGGAGGAAAAGAGTGGTAATTTTAGAAAAATAAGGAAATTAACTTTTTTTTTTTTTTTTTAGAAGTGGAACATTGTAAAGAATTGCAAAACCAACAAAATCATAAAAAAAAAAAACATGGATTTAAGAAAAAGAGGAAAACTTCAAGCCAGGAGATAAAAGGCTTGGGAAAATGATTAAAACTCAAAATCGCAAGAAAGATGAAGAGATCAACTAATTTAATATCGAAAAACTAAGTTTCATCTGAACAAAAAGCAGAAAGAAAATTACCTTCCGTTTAAGAAAGAAAAATCTGAATACAGGACAATGACAGCAAACGCTATAAACGTAAATCGACAAATATGAGAAGACAGCGAGAAACTCGATCAGCTTAAGGTAAAAGACAGAAGCGAGGGAAGCGAATAAAAAAGGTCGAAACATAATCCAGAGGGATCGCTGGAAGGATATTTCCAGGCATCAGGAAGTGGGAGAGACGACCCCTCCTACGCGGCTGTTGTGCTCAAAGCTCTATATAACACAGGTGTATTCAGTACTGAGAATCTTCATAAACAGTATGTATATATATATATATATATATATATATATATATATATATATATATATATATATATATATATATATATATGATACTCAGTATTATATGCAAATGTGAAACTGAAGATCACTTTCTTTCTATTTTCTGGTCATATGAAACTTGGTTTTTAGATTTTTTCGGTTTTGTTAATGAATTTAGTCGATATCTTCATCTTTCTTGTGGAGAACGGTGAATTTTAGGAAAAAAAATCATTATAAAACTTGATTAAATCATTATTCATTCATTCCCAAGCATCTGATCCTAGCTAGTTAAAAACTGGTCCCCACATACAAGGATTTTTACCTCCATAGTTTTCAAGAGCATAGCCTTCCAAGCCGAAATTCCAGTTAATAACATTCCAACTTGTAACAGGATTCTGCAAATCCTTTAAATCGGAGAGACTGAACCCGCAGAATTTGCATCACATGATTTTCCCTAAGTCTTGACAGAAAAAAAAATTATGCCGTAATTTTAGTTTAGGTTTTGTGCCCAAATCTCTTTCCATTTCGGAAACGATATTTTCATATTGGAAATGCGACGGATGTTGCATTTTTTTTTTTTTTTTAGCCGAGACAACACACTGCAATTGGGAGGCGATCAGTCAAATGCAATGGAAATGGTACAAAGGAATTTCGTCCACCTCAACCTAACTTTCCAGTATTATTTAATTCTGTGATCTAATGTAATATGCATGAATTAGCTATATGTCGTTTACCCAATAGGGTAATTAAATAATCTTTTCATTTCATAATTTCTTAAGAGAAATATAGGTATTATTTAAGCCACTTATATCCTCGTAAAGAACAATACTTGATCATTTATTCGTTTCTGCAGTATGGCCGAGTTGCATGATTGTGGCCATTCTCCATGCATGGTGATCAATTGCTTGCCATTAGGCTGCATTTTTCTCAGTTTCAGGGAAAGGTCCGTGACATAGAATACGCATATCTGTGTGAAATAAATGCCCAGAGCCTCTAGAATATCTAGCGATTAGAAATCAGGCGATGGAATCCCCATTTTGGGACAAATCCGTTTTCAAAGTTTCGTCGGTTACAACTACAGCCGCGCGGAT
>NC_089784.1:5228003-5255503 GCF_040412425.1 Macrobrachium rosenbergii | reverse complement strand
GCTCAGTTGAACTGCACTGAACTGCACAGTCGTTGAAATGGCGCGCTGGAACGAGGGACTCAGGTGCCAGCCTGCGACAGAGAGAAATTCGATGGAAGAGTTGACGTGCTTCCTCGTGTTATTTTCCTGTTCGTACGGTCGTGTGATATTTTATAGGAATGACAGAAGTAATCTAATATCTCTGAGTAATATAAGAGCAATAAATTGAACAGGAACAGATATAATGTAATATTGTGGAGTAAAAAGTATCATAGGCTATTTTCTTTCATTCCTTTTCATATAGGAATGACAGAAAAAATAAAACTTAAATATGAGTACGAGATGACAACAGACAAGGAAAATATAAGGCTTTATGAATATCCGATGAGATTTTTAGTTAGTGGGATGAATGGCATCTATAACAGCGCATAAAAGGCACAAACCATTTTTAGGGTATCATTATTTTTTAGCAATAATAATCAGGGGACTTCTCAAACACGAGTATGATGACATTCAGTCATCCAATATGTTGAAAGGAGAAGAAGTTTCATTTCATCTCAGTCGAATGGAATAGAACTTGACTGGAGAGCAGGCGCAAGATTTGGCAAAATTTTACTTGCGTTGTCGAACTTCACAAACTTCAGGATCCTTGGTAAAGTTTTGTCGCAACTTCAAATAAAGTAGAAAGAAAAGCCGACTCCTTGGTTCTGCCTTAGACTCTTTGGTGCTTCCCAGAGAATCCCAAAGTCCTGCTTTATACAGTGAGCCTCTTTGTGGGCTTAATTATGAAGACCAGGGACCCAGGCTAAGGTCCTTCCTGTAGAAGCCTGGCAGAGACAGAGTGCCTCTTTTTAGCCAATGTCCACCACCCACCCACTTCCCCTCACCCGTTTCAAATGGTATTTACATGTTTTATGCAAGGCCTTTTGTATAACCTTTTCTAAAACCTTTCTTGCATCTGTAGAAATTATTTTGAATGATATTATGTTACCTTTCATTACTGTACAACCTTTTCTGACAACTGTATTGCATCGGTGAAATTTCTATGATATTATTGCAGGCCGAAAATGGGTCCCATTTTCAAAAATAGCCTATAATGGGTGAAACTGAACCTAATTCCGGAAAAGCCAAAATAAGGCTGACTTGATGTACCAAATAACGAGCCGTATTAATTACGTAAAGTATAGTGAAAATGTGACGTAGAATAAAATGAGGTTTTAACAAGGTCTCAGCCTTTCAGTGGAAGGAGAGGCAGATTGAACAGCACCCTACACAATCCAACTGAATTGAAATGTAGTTGGAAGATGGGGATTGAAAGAGACATTTTCTCCGAAAATTGGAAGAAGGCTGTACTGAGATACTTACCGAGAAAATAACGAGAAATAGATTGATCCATTTTATTCTTCGTGAGCGAAGACGTTTACAAGGGAGTGAATTCATTCCACATCAATGCTATACATGTTTGAAGAGATGAAAAAAAACAAAAAGTTGGCGTTTACCACATGAAGATCAATATAAATGTTGCTTTCAAAAGCAGTGAGCTCAAAAAATAGATAAAAATATCTTAAAGACATTTGTAGGGACTCTTTCATATTAAAACAAAATAAATCCTAGATGTTGGATCGAATTCAGTGATATGCGTTAGGAGAGGTGTAACGACCGTTGGCTTCTTCAAGTCTTACTGCTTTGATCATAACTAGATTTGTGGCTGAATTAGCTATAAATTACTTAATGTATATCTTCTGGTATGGCCACCATACATCTTTCAGAACGGCATATAGTATAATACAGGATTTATTGCCAGCCTGATAAGAACAATTCGTATCATGCATGCGGGAGGCCTCTCACTGTTAACACTAATCTTTTTGGTATATTTTTATTATGTGTTTTTCATATAATGTGTCAATTAACAAATATATATTTTTACATGCTCTCCTCTCTCTCTCTCTCTCTCTCTCTCTCTCTCTCTCTCTCTCTCTCTCTCTCTCTCTCTCTATATATATATATATATATATATATATATATATATATATATATATATATATACATACATGCTCTTCGCATGCACGTATGTACATTCACCTAAGCTTTCCTTTGAACGCTGTTCCCTTCTGAACAGCGAGGGAGGCGGTAAGGCAGCACTGAAAAAAGGACGGGAGGAACGCGGCGGCTTCTTCCTCCGCCTCATTAGTTGGTGCAATATTTTCGAGGCCGCAGACTCGGCCGGCGAACAGCGGGCCACATAAAAGTTGACATTCATGGAAGCTCTCGAGAAAAACCAATAATTCTCTGCATGGAAACTGCAGCGGCTCAAAGGCGCAGGAACTAGTCTTTCATTTCTAAGGGATAAAGGAAAAAGTTTCTGCAAGCATCTGCTCTTTTTTTAAGTTGGTGTTCGTTGGTATCGATAGATCTTTTCCTTGCGCTGATACTATCTTTTCCGCAGACTGTATTCAACCCGTCTTCTGCTGTAGATATATATATATATATATATATATATATATATATATATATATATATATATATATATATATATATATATATATATGTATATGTGTATATATATATATATATATATATATATATATATATATATATATATATATATGTATGTGTATATATATATATATATATATGTTTATATATATATATATACATATGTATGTATGTATGTATGTATGTATGTATGTATGTATGTATGTATGTATATGTATAACTGAATCACGAAAACAATAAATGGGAGGTCGCTAGGTGAAAGTGAATTTCTCAATATTAACTTGTTAATCACAATCACAGCAAGGATGAATAATGTTACCAAGAAAACCTGGGACACTTTCTCTAAATTAATTACCTAGGAATTTACACGGCACCAGTGACTGAGTGAAATGTATAACGCGTCACATTTACGAATATTGGCCACATGTAAGTGGACCTGTAAGCCAATTAGGCAATAATTCTATCAGGCCCGGAAGAGCGGAATCTTCATGAACCCAGCTGGTGCTGTTCTCAGCAGGATCAACAGTGGCCTCTGCTAGTGCTTCCCATTGGTTTACCACTGACGTATACAACTCACGAAGATGATAAGTCCATCTCTGGGCAGAGAGACAGACAGACAGACAGAATAGTTAAGCGATGATGTGAAACAAAGTTGCGATTCATGATGATTTTCTTTATACTGCGAGTACTTTTTTTATTATGTATTCTTAAACTCAAAACTCGCGGGGTATTCACCAGACTAATAAACACAGCCTTATTTGAATGTCTGGTATTGATTTACTGTTATTTTTCTTTCCTCTGTGTGTTTACGTAAGTTTTCTACATGCAAAGCATAATGATCTCATAGGAACATTCTTATGAACACCTGCATGTAAGAGGTATTGGCTATTGTAAAGATGCAACAGTGAGTAATATGCATGAGATTCAATGTAAATTTGATGCAACTAAAAACCTGTGTAAAGGAAAATGAAGAAATCCATTAATACACATTTGAGTAATAATGAAAGTTAGTATCTGGTTTGTACTTTCTTTATTAATACGCCTTTATAAATGTCGGTATCACCTACATATTGGTTTTAATAAGTAATATATCTAAAATCCTTATGATTTATTTAGCACTAAGTCAAAACAGCGGGAAAAAATTTTCATTATTAAAACAATTACAGACATTTGCAAGAGATTTTTTTGATATAAGGATTTCCTGACAAGTTAAATCGTGGTTTAGAATAATTAAAAAAAAAGTACATGAAATATAAGATAATAATGAATTACCACTTTCTTTCATATCATTTCTCTGACCCTACTTTTAATTATCTGTTCTCTCTCTCTCTCTCTCTCTCTCTCTCTCTCTCTCTCTCTCTCTCTCTCTCTCTCTCTCTCTCTCCAGCGAAAGTGATCGTCGCCTTACAATAAATTAGACTGACTTAATATCTTTTCTTATGTATAAAATGTGCATAATGTACTTGAAATATTAGAGGTACGATGCAGTTACACTGTACTTCAAATGATGTAAATGGACAACTAAACGATAATAAAAAATTCTTTCCATCACAACGGTTCACCTTTAAAAAAAGGTAGACTGTGGGGAAAAAGGTAGACTGTGGAGGGCAAGCCTTACCATATTGCCTTCAGCTTAAGAGGGCGTAACATCCACACTAATGACTCATCCTCCAACCATGCAATAAGTTTCTCCTCCTTCAGGCAACACGGAGGGGGAAGCCTTTACCTTTCCCTTTTGAAGTCGGAGGCAAGGGCTCACGAAATTTCGCTGACTGTTGCCCACATTCCATCCCAAAAGCCTGATACGTATCAGCATCAAACGCAGTTTTCAAGGTAATAATTACAATTTTAAAGCAGTTTTAGCAGTTCATAACTTATGACAAAAATAATTATAAAAAAGTGCAGTAGATACATATATGTAATATGGGAAGTAGTTATTGTTTGTAGTTATTCAGTGTGGCAGCATAGATAAGGAATATGTATACAGAGAAATTTATATGGCTCTTGTTTTATAAAGATGATCTGAAGTCATTCGCTATTGCTGACAACGTGAGAAATAAGTTGTTTTTTCCAGTATGGGACTTTTCGTGCGCGGGGTCATAATTGCGTTTGTTTTGCTAATATGTCAAGAAAGTGGTACCAAAGTTTGATTGAACGTGAACGGAAACGTTTATGGGGTGACTCCCTCCCGATTATCAACTCTCGTGGGGTAGTTGATGAAGACTGGACCATTTATCGACATGGAAACCATCTCACTTTTGTTTCCCTCTTTCCAGTCTTCTAAAAAGGTGAAAACACATCAGTCCCAGACCAAGTTCAGTATCCAAATATAGCGATAATATTACCACGTTTTGTCGTTACCAGGGCTTCATTGCAGCATTGTTGAGGGGTTTGGGGGGTGGTGGGGTGAGCTCTGCTACCCAATGAAAGCTCCTCGTTAACATCCGTTTTCCGCCTTCTCGATCCTCGAGAGACTCTTCCGACATGACCCTGACTTGTCCAGGCTGAAAATGGACATTCGGGTTAGCCTTAAATGAATTCACGTGCTTGATAGAATTCAGTTTACTTCTCCAGGCAATGGCGTTTGCTACCGCAACCAGTCATTACATCATCCCAGTCAGTGGCTGTTGTTTCAGCATATACCCAAGAAATGTCAACGACATATTAAAGGATTATATTGTTAGGAAATTAATTGCTAATCATCATCATCATCATCATCATCACCATCATGGTTGATCCTCTCATTCAGAAACTGGTTCGGTAATGGGTTTTTACTTGGTATATTGTTTACTTCCTGAAATATTTCTCCAAATGCTTTAGGACCTGATCACCTTTATCTGGAAAAAATCATAGCCCTTGCGTGTTACTTAAATCGATTTCACATGGTCATATGACAGACTTAAGTTCTGTCGCTAATTGTGGTTGCTATGATAGACAGACATTTTTTATATCGTTCGTATTTTGTATTAAATCCTCCCAGTTCATCATAATTAAAAAAAACTTTTTTTTTAATATGCCGACCAGCAAACGAGCAAAATAAACAGCAAAAGAAATGTTACCTGTTGGAAGGACATATTCAGTAATTAAATAGCAAAAAGATCTATTTGAGGAGACCTTTATAAGTAAATATCATCCTGAACTATTTTCTAATGAACTATTTTATCATATACTGACCTCTGCTTTTGAGAGTTTGCTGCCTACTGAATTAATTTCCATTATATTGTACTAAATTCAGCTTCCACTCTACTTGAATTTATGAATCAAGAATTTCGTGTTTATTTTTTGATAACTTCCAACAGAGAGAGAGAGAGAGAGAGAGAGAGAGAGAGAGAGAGAGAGACTAAACTATAAAGTTGAATCATATGATGAACTCCTTTGCCAACTCTGTCTTTTGGAAAAACATTTGATCATCTTCGCCACAGTTATCAAGTAGATTAGCAATTTGCAACAGCACATCGGGCTATTTTTCTCGTGATTTCCAAGAAGTGATGCAATCTGCACGACCTGATTATTAATTCTTTCATGATAATCGTTGTGCATTAAAAATCCTCTTATAAGTAACAATACTCGCTATAACTATGAACTTGATTTATTCTAGATTTATGGGGAATATCTCTATTATGTAAATTGTTGGCAATTAAACCTCAAGTGTACGTCGTTCAACTTTCCCTGAAGTGTAGAGAAATTGCCTTTAGGGAGACACGCAAACTAGGATTGTTTAATTCTTGTATCAAGTCAAAGCATTAGATTGTCTCTGAATTGAACTTGTAAGCAATACCAACTGAAGTTTTCATTTGTCGAATAATGGATGTTGTTGCTAAACTGCAGCTATCCAGAAGCATCTATATCTTTAATAAACGAAAGTTTAAAACTAAAAATAAAAGTGAAAAGGTAAGAATTGTAAAAACCGTTTCACTTTCAAGTCACTTTCAGTTCCTCTTCAATTCAGCGAAAATAAGCGGCATAGGAAAAGGAATGTTATTCTCCAGGAAAAAAATCTACCTTTCGTCAAAAGGTTCTTTTTCTTTCGTTTTATCACTGAAGTTTTTTTTTTTTTTTTTTGCCGCAAACCGTACTAGAAAAACAACACTTTTTTGCAACAGCGAACACGACCAGTTTTCAGATATTCTTAACAGAGTCTTATTTGAGACGTGTTTCAGTTTAAATTATCTTTACTTTAAATTTGTTATATGACTTGCCTCGTTGAATTTGCAGACCTATGTCTATCTGTTTATGAAATGTGCTAGATTCATTTGGCTATTTATTATATGTTTTCTTTTTCAAATATGCATTATTTTTTCATGTCAGTTTCCAGGTATATTTGATATGTTTTACAATTATTAGCAATAATATTTCCTAAATGAGTTTTCTAACTAATACATGAACCTGCAAAATCAACAAAAGAGAACAGAAATTCCACAGTATCCTTTGGAAAGATTCAGTTATATGCTGATGACTGAATTTTCGTCTTTTCTCTAAAAAAATTTGAATCCATTTAGAGATGATCCTATTTTCATCACGAAAAGCTATCGGTGTTTTAACAGGGAGGTAAAACTAATCGTCAGTCTTAAAAATATTTTAAGTCTATTTTTATTCTTTAATGGATATGATTATTTTTTCTTGTCCGAACACAAACGCCTGTCTTTCATGAGAATGAGAAGAAATTCTCATCTTGACAATAAGCCTCAAAAAATATTTAGAGGATGAAAATTCGTTATTCTTGGAAAATCTCGTTTATGTTTTGTAATCTTGCGATTCACGTCTCATAAAATCATTATCATCTTGAGCGATTTTTAAATTGGATAAGTGAAAATTTTGTACCTTTGAGATATGAGGTTTGCCTGACAAAGGTACCACTATTACTCAACCCTGGGAAATGAGAGAATTTCTTTGAATTAACATGTGGAAGGACAGATACTACCAAATCGTAATTTTCTTCGAGTGATGAGCTTCGGCTAATAACTCGATTTCAATTCAAAGTACGCAGAGTCAAAAAGATATACTTGCTTGGAAATAATATTGAAAGGATATATATCCTTTGTTAATTTAGTAATTGAGTTCTATATTCTTTTTGCTGGCTTCGTATCCGGCAACCTGAGAAACTACACAGAATAAATAAGGTTCTCGTAAATGAGAATAATGATTTGTTCATGGTATTTTTCTTTAAATTCTGTCTTAAAAAGATAGGCGCTTTATATCAAGACTCATAAAGTAAAAATTATATCAACTGCTTTAATGAAAAGGATTATTTATTTGATAGAATAAAAGTGTATTTTCTTAAGATTTTAACAAAGCAAAATGATTTTGAGGTAATTATGATCCGAAATAGTTTCTGTAGTCTTGTATTTTTAAGGCAAAAGTTCACAGACATCAGAAAAAGAAACAAATGATAGGAAATGAACACTAGATAACATTGCTCTTTTACTTGTATTATAAAACGACAATGAAAAAGATTGGAAATGTAAAATATAAAGTTACAGGGATTAAAATAAGGCTCACAAACAAATTCTAAAATGGAGAGTGAAAATCAGCAGCATCTGTCTACAGAAGAAAGTGGGAATAATGCTATGATTTTTGTTTATTCCTCCAACTGCTTACAATTTATATGTATCGAGAATACGAGGAATGAGTTGGGTAGAATATGTCAACACAAGTTTGTTTCTTATGCAATACACAAACACATACACACGCATACACAGCATATATATATGTGTGTGTGTGTGTGTGTGTGTGTGTATATATATATATATATATATATATATATATATATATATATATATATATATATATATATATATATATATATATATATATATATATATATATATATATATATATATATATATATATATATATATATATATATATATATATATATATAGAGAGAGAGAGAGAGAGAGAGAGAGAGAGAGAGAGAGAGAGAGAGAGAGAGAGAGAGAGAGAAATGGTGTTTGTTCCACATACTTCAGCTCCCGGTTTTCGTTGTTTATTTATCTTTCATCTCTTTTGTTTCCAATGTTTCTCTCCTTCTCTTTGTCACTTTGTTTCGTGTCATTTAATTTGATTTCTGTCGTGTATTTCAGCGGTGCTTTTGTTCCATTACTGTAATCTTTCTTCGAAAGCAATTAAGAAGAGGAATTCTCTATAATTTTGTCTGTTATTGAATATTAAAATCTCTTCCTCTCCTTTCCATGTTGACATAATTGTGCCATTCCTTGTATTCAAAATTCAATAACTTCCTGTGCTAACGTTAGCATTGTCTATTTTTGATGAGGAGAATTTTCTAATGTTTTTTGGGAGGGGTTTAATTGTCGGAAGCGCCGGGCATCAGTAAAAGAAATTGTTACACGAAATTTGGGGCTACGGTGTAGAAATAGTTATAGGAAATTGATGGTTAAGGCCTTCTTTCATTATGTCTTAGTACTTAAAAGATTTAAGAAGAAAAATTGAATGTGAAGTCCAACAGTAGTATTACTGCTATCATCTTGGTCTTTCGTTAATTAGTTCGCGTATCCATAACCATCTTCTCATCAAGAGACCGGTCAATCATCACTTGAGTGAACTTACTCAACACACTCCTTTCAGGAAAAAACGTTGATAGGGGAGAAAATTCCATATGTATGTATGGATATGTGGCCTTTCCAAGGACACATATCCTTAGTTACTCGCGAACATTAAACTATTATGAAAACCTAAAAACCTAACGTTCTCTTGGCTATGCATCCTGCAGCATTTGAATTTGATCATGAAAAGTTCAAATTGGGGTTAAAAATATAACATTCATATGTTATATGACCCCACTTAGTGCTGAATAACCATTAGTTCCATAATGTGTATGCAATATTTCTTTTTATGCCATAAAAGGTATTTTGAAGTGTGTGTACAGAACTTGCTTCTGTAATTGACGGTGTCAAATAGTCACGAAAGTATTGTTTCAAATAGTGAGTGCAGAAAATGTAATGGCTGCCTAGAGAAATTATTGTTCGGCAATCAGAAGAAGCATAAAGTTTTTTGTTTTTCAGTAATGAGTGACTCGAAAGAAAAACAAGAAAGTCGTCACTGCCAAGTTCATGCTTTAAATACTGAATCAAGGATAAACTACTTTTGCAGAAGTATTCCGAAGCATCAACCGCTTCCCACACTTATATAGGAAGTTCGCGAACATCGTGTACTGTAAACTCGCTGGCACAAATAGCCTCTGATTTCACTCCTACGTTTACTCGCTCTCCAAGGTATGAAAGCCCTCCTGTTTCAGTATCTTTTCCAGCCGTCTTTTACGCCTCCTGTCTTCGAAAAATTATGAATTATTTACGATCCATTTTTTTTCATGTAGACACATCACCCAAAAAACTGTTACCGACTTGTAGCCATTGATTTCTATCTCGCCACTTCATCCTTTCACACTTTCCCTTTAAAAGCGTGGCTGTTTGTGCGACTCGTGCGATTGTGTTAGTTCTGAATTCGTTATCAAAAAATCCCGATTTAGAAACATACATCCCGTATCAGGTACAGAAGCAATTCTCTTCGAACTTCGAGCTAGAAACTTGTTTATGCTACTCAGGCTCAGCTATCCAGAATTCTGATCAATACTTGTTCTGCACATGAACAATTCACAACTACTCGTCCCGGAGACTTTCAGCTTATTTGTATTGTTCACAGACACATTCGAGCGTGACACTTCCTTTGAACCGATATAAAACTTTCATTCACTGATCTTGGACTGTTTGTTAAGTTATCAAGAATATAAAATAGGAAGGCCAGTTAGGTATAGTGTACACAGAAGTACCAGAAAGACGTGAAAGTTTAATTGCGTTAGTTTTCTTATAAATTCGCTTACGCGAGCATATATCTGGAGCGAAATGTCATAAACGTCATAAAATACTTCTATCCCGCATTTAATTTTTTCTTGAAATATCTATATCCAAAAAATGACTTTGTTTCGTCACAGATCTTATGAGCACAGCTCGTTCAGGCGATGTGCATCACAAGTGGAAAGTTAGTTTCATTACAACTGGATTTTCAAGCTTAGACTTACCAACCACACAAGCTGTTTCGTCGTTTCTCGTTTATTTTAAGACAAATATCATTAAAAGTATAACATAACGTGAGTTCATGGACCTTGATACTCTTATGAATTAAATGTATCTTTCAGAAAAATTAGAAATATACACTTTTTATAAACTCGCTGTTCATGCAGATTTCGACGTCCCACAAAAATTGAAAATAAATGGTTCGCTTTCATTATGTTTAAATTTATTACTTGAAACGAAAGAGAAGAAGAGGAGATAGGAAACACACATAAGTACGAAGCAGAGAAACACATTACCAAAGTCCATCAGTAAGACAAAGCCCCAGCGAAGTCTAACAGACGGAAAGGAATGTGTGAAGATACGAAGACCCACCAAATCAGATTACCAGGTCACGTGCCACGAATGAAAGGGAAAATAAAACAGATTTGCGGGAAAAATTTCTAAGCCATTTATCCATGGAGTTGTTTCGTATAATCATGCAGGCAGTGAAGACTTTAATCTCTCTCTCTCTCTCTCTCTCTCTCTCTCTCTCTCTCTCTCTCTCTCTCTCTCTCTCTCTCTCTCTCTCTATGTATATATATATATATATATATATATATATATATATATATATATATATATATATATATATATATATATATATATTTTTTTATCCACTCTTCTATATTTCTGTCCTAGTTATTATTATTATTATTATTATTTTTATTATTATTATTATTATTATTATTATTGCATCCCCTTGCTTATAGAATTATCAGGTAGCGCGAAAATAATACGGCTGTCTTTGTTTTGTGTTAATGACGCATGTTTACGATTCAAAATCGTGTTTAATACACTTTGGAGATAGAATATAAACACTTCAAATGGGTGAAGAGATGGTTTGAAGTTTCAACAAAATAGTTTATGCTGTTTTCTGGCTGTTGTCAGACGAAAAGTCCTGGTAAAAACTGCTCCATTTGGGCCAATTTTTTGAGTTTCATGTAAAAAAAAATCCAGCCCTTTCCACCCCTGTGTAGCAAATTTTGTGCCAACAATTCCACGTAATTCTGAATCAGTAATTCAATGACAAAAATTTCATGTCATTTCTGTCTATACGTACAACAATTTCCTGCCAAAAATTCCACGCTAATTCTGCACCGTTTACACCAGTTCTTGGCCGATACCTTGTCAGTTACACCAGTAACGTTGGAAATCTGGGCAAATTTCTAGCCATTTGTATGTATTTTCCAATTAATCTGTTCCAGAAAAATTTTAGGAAAACATCAAGCCACTTGTACCAATTCCACGCCCACAAATCTAGGTCAGTACTAAAACCTTTCAATGATGAAAATTCCAGACTAATTCCAAGCCACTTCCGAGTCTAAATTTCAAAGTGAATTCAGTGACCACTGCGACAAGAATTTACCAATTCCGTGTCAAAAATTAATACTAATCCTCAGTTGTGTCAATTCGAATCTAAAATCACAGTTAAATTCTTCACCAGTTCCATAACAAAAATTCCAGGCAAACTCAGCACTATTCAGTACCAAAAATTCTATTCTAGTTTAACAGCAACTTTGATTGGCTGCATCTCTGAATATAAATTAATTCTTCAACTTATATCAGGAAAAAGCAACTGAGATAAATCACAACTAATTGGCATTACTGGAACAGTTTCATACAACTGACAAACAACCTTTTTACATTTTTTACAAACATTAAACAACGATACGAAGCTGTATCAAACAAGGATACAAAACTTTCCATTAACGCAGTTGGGAGAAATCTATTTCCATTTAAAAATGCGCTTTAACAAAGGAAGGAAAAAAATCCAGGATCGTCTGTAATTACGGCGGTGCTCATTGTAGCTTCGGGGTATCCGGGAGCCTCAGTTCAAGTGTTTTAAAGAGAAATTCAAATAACGCCAATTTACAGCAAAGAGTTCAAATAACGTCAGGATAAAGGTTAAAGGGTCAGCTTGCTCTCTTTAAAAAGGAGGCGTCTATTTGCACGAGGGGATGTCGCCGAGTAATAATAAGAATGAAAATAATGATACTACTGTTAGATCAAGCCACTGGAGCAACAAGTTTTATATATGGTTACATGAGTATAAGTCTCCATGCTTAAATTTTGCTTTTTTACCTGCATAGAAACAGGATGCTTGTTATCTCTCTCTCTCTCTCTCTCTCTCTCTCTCTCTCTCTCTCTCTCTCTCTCTCTCTCTCTACATTTGTGAATGTCCAAAATATAACCAACAGCGGTTATCGACTTTTGGAGGTAAATCGATAGGGGAATTTTTGTCAGAATCTTCTCCATCTTCAGTCAGTCCAATTTTAATATTCGTGAAGAACTATCATTTAATTTACAAAATATAAAAATAGCTAAGTAAATAATGACATTATGAAAACCTTTAGGGCGTTTAATGAATCTTAAAAACAAAAAAAATTTTAAATGTTACTAAACTTATTCTGAATTTTAATATTCAATTATTTTTAGTGTGTTTTCGGGCCAGCCCTATGAGAGATGATAGACAGCTCAGTGGTCTGGTTAAACTATTTTAATAATAATAAAGATAATTCATGATGATCGTGAAGGATTGCCCAAAAAAACAACGGTGAAACCATCAAAGTTTGGAAGAGTTGTTTCGGACTCTTGGACGCAAAGTCAGCTAAATATTTTATAAAATATTCTTTACAACACTTTTGGATAAACAGGGTAAAATCTCCATTTAAGTAGGCTTAAAATTCTTTTACATTTATGCAATATTCTCAAATGATCTGTGAATGACATTCTTGGTTCGGATCTGAATTCGGACCTGAAGATATCTGAATAAACAATTTACGTACATTGATAATAATAATAATAATAATAATAATAATAATAATAATAATAATAATAATAATAATAATAATAATAGGGTTATGAACGAAAATAAGAAAATCCTTGTCTTGTAAAGAGTCATTTTAATCACAGAGTCGACATATATATATATATATATATATATATATATATATATATATATATATATATATATATATATATATATATATATATATATATATATATACACGAGTGTGAATCCAATTTCAAATATTATTCTGACACTAAATCCTTTCATTTTCCATCTTTCATCTCTTCCCCTCTTTCTCTCTGTCTCCCTTTTGGCCATCTTTCTTCTTTGTCACAACTCTCAGTAATTTATCGTTCTTTGCCCGGCGAATCTCTGATATCCCTGAGTCGGTCTGATGAGGACGTCGGATTATCCCATCGCGCCGTGTCAGAAAAGAGGTTGTAGTTACTAAAGACATAAATAAATGTTTGCTTTATCGAGGTCGCTTTCGTAATTGTTCACGACGTTTCATTGCTGGTTTATCGCAACTCTTTTAAGGAGGTTATAAACTATGTTATATTTGAGATAAAGTATATTTTAGTTGAACCAGACCACTGAGCTGATTAACAGCTCTCCTAGGGCTGGCCCGAAGGTTTAGATTTTATTTTACGTGGCTAAGAACCAGTTGGTTACCTAGCAGCGGGACCTACAGCTTATTGTGGAATCCGAACCACATTATAGCGAGAAATAAGTTTCTGTCACCAGCAATAAATTCCTCTTATTCTTCACTGGCCGGTCGGAGATTCGAACTCGCGGCCAGCAGAGTGCTAGCTGAGAACGGAACCCACTCCCCCAGCGAGGAACTATATATGAGACATATTAAAACAGTCATTCGTACTTTGCTTCCAATATGGGGAGAAGTTGGAGAGAGAGAGATAAGTGCTGTAGCTTTGCTTTGCAACCCTCCATATCCCCACTTTTCATTAAAACTTGAAAATATATCTATTTTGCTAAACCGTCATTATGGTATTCTGCATGATGAAAGGAATATAAACTGGTTCCTGGCTTCAAATATTCAAATTTAAACATTTAACTCATTCAAATGTTTATATAATGTGATGCATATCATATATATTTATATATATTTTTTTCAGGCAATGTATAATTCCGTCCAATATCATTCAAGCTTCATAGGATATGCCGACTACATTCTATCAAAGGTAAGTGCTCAACACTTCCCGTAGTATATATATATAAAGGTTCAGATATACTATTTGACCGAATTGATGTACGCTTTTGCCCCAGGGATCAACTCAAAAATATTCAGGATTTGTCTGCAATCAATTACGGCGCACACCGCGTTTCAGAATTGAATTCAAATATTTTCCGATTTCACCGTTTTTTTTTTTTTGTACTTTTCGCCATTATTTTGAAAAAAAAGACAGTTTTCACAATTCGTTAGTTTTATCATTTACATTAGGCAGCATGAATGAAACTTATACATACATGCAAGTCCATACATTGCATTTTGATAGATTCGATATTTACTCCAAGATGAAACAGCTTCAGAAAATGACTCAGTCCTAAGTCTTAATTTCTATTTGAAGTTCTCTCTCTCTCTCTCTCTCTCTCTCTCTCTCTCTCTCTCTTTCTGTGTGGGTGTGTGTATGTGTGTGTATTCATGTTTGTACAGAGAACTCTAGAAATATGTGAAAAGGCCAGAAATTACAGTGAAGAGAGAGAGATGATTGACAAAGACCTCATTTCTAAAAGTTTGTGCTTATGTCTAAAGAGTGATAGAAGTTCTGCTTTATATTCATCTCGTTTTTCAGTTTTCTGTAAACGAAAACTATTGAGATGTCTATTTGTCTGTCCGTCCGCACTTTTCCTGTCCGCCCTCATATTTTAAAAACTACTGAGGCTAGAGGGCTGCAAATTGGTTTCTTGATCATCCACCCTCCAATCATCAAACATACCAAATTGCAGCCCTCTAGCCTCAATAGTTTTTATTTTATTTAAGGTTCAATTTAACCATGACCGTGCGTCTGGCACCGCTATAGGTGCCAACAACACAGGCCACCTACGGGCCGTGACTGAAGGTTTCATGGGCCTTGGCTGAGAGTTTCATGGGACGTGGCATGAAACTCTCAGCCGCGGCCCATGAAACTTTCAGCCACGGCCCGGTGGTGGCCTGTGTTGTTGGCAGTTTCTCTTTCTCTGACTTTCATCGTCGTTCAGCGGGGATAACTGAAACGGTTTCATATACTTGGTGAGCCAGACTTTGTAAAATTTTTTTTTTACAAGTATTACACAAAGACACTAAGCTTTCCATCAGCTCAGTTAGAAGTAAGAAATCTGCTTCCATTTACGAATGTGTTTCAAAGAAAGGGAAAATGAAATCCCAGAACGTCTGTGATTACGGTGCATCCGGGAAGCTTACGCGTCAGTGAATTAAACAGAGATTCTAATGTTAGTGTCAATATACTCTAAAGAGTTGAAATAGAGGCAGAGTGAAGGTTGAAGGAGCCGTTCGTTCACTTTCAAGAGGAGAAATCCGTTTGCACAACGGGAACTCGCCGAACGATATAATAATAATAATAATAATAATAATAATAATAATAATAATAATAATAATAATAATCATGTCCTATCAAACCGCCTGGAGCAAGAAGTTTTATATATGGTTAAATGAACATGTCTTTATGCGTAAATTTGCATTGTTAGCTGTTTAGGAATAGACTCTTGTTATATTTCACCTTTTGAGAGAGAGAGAGAGAGAGAGAGAGATAATGAACGGTTAATTTAATAGTTTTAATTGATCTATATAGATGATTATCATTGGTATGTATGATATCAAATGAAACGCTTTAATTCATGATTTCACTCTACTTAGATTTATATCGTTTCATCCTCATCAAATTTGCAGTTTATAACAATAATGATAATTTCACCTCAGAAAAGGAACTTTAAGGCTGTATGCAATATACAAACAGGATAAAAAGCTCTCTCTCTCTCTCTCTCTCTCTCTCTCTCTCTCTCTCTCTCTCTCTCTCTCTTAAAAACATGGATGTGAAATTGATTTCTTAACTTAATTGCCTTGGCTAGAATAAAAAATTAACCTTTTTCTCACTCCCCCATCGTCTACCTCAAGTCCCCCCGGCGCCCCCCCTCCCCCGCTTTGGCCATCCTTCTTCTACGTTAAATCGCAGTAATTTGTCCTTCTTTGTACGGCAAATCCCTTCCGATATCCCTAAGCCGGTCTGATGGCGAAGTCGGATTATCCCATCATGCTCCATTAGAAAAGAAACTTTTTTACAAATGTGGAAGGGACAGCAATGTCTGCTTAAGAGAGGTGACTTTCTTAATTGTACATGTGGTTACATTGCTGCTTTGTTATCACTTTTTTTTATGGAGGTTATAAGCCATATTTATATTTAAATTAAGGTGCGTTACAACAATGTTACATGTTTCACTTTCAACAAGAAAGGAAGAGAGAGAGAGAGAGAGAGAGAGAGAGAGAGAGAGAGAGAGAGAGAGAGAGAGAGAGAGAGAGAGAGAGAAAATCCACTTTATCTTTCAGCCAGAAGCAATTATTATTTGTTAAAAGTTAAGGAGGAGAAGGAGGAGAAAGAGAGAGAGAGAGAGAGAGAGAGAGAGAGAGAGAGAGAGAGAGAGAGAGAGAGAGAGAGAGAGAGAGAGAGAGAATCTATTTTATCTTTCAACCATAAACAATTATTACTTGTTAAAAGTTAGAGGAGGAGGAGGAGGAGAAGTAGGAGGATGAGAGAGAGAGAGAGAGAGAGAGAGAGAGAGAGAGAGAGAGAGAGCGAGAGAGAGAGACAGAGAGAGACCTGACCTACTGTCGGTGGTTGGCTTGTGCTGGTATGAACTCTTCCCTTGTGATGGTAAGGTGTTGAAGGGAGTGGAAAGCCTGGTGTGGACCTCCGGACGCTGTACCACTTAACAGGGACACAGCGCCCTACAGACCATTGGATCTCACATATATCCTATGGAAATATCAGCAATATGAGATCGCATGGTCCGGTTGGTGTTTTTCCATTTACAGCTAAGCTTCGAAATTCTGCCCTATTTTCGTTCTCCCTATTTTTCAAATGGCATGTTATATTCCTTTAATATCTAAATTTTTCAAAATGATTTCTCTTTTCTTTTCAGCCTCTTTCCTATACGTAAGCTTTGCTCTTTACGTAAATCTATAACCACATTACATTGTTTATTTAATTGCCAGAAATAAGTTTGTGATGAAAGATAACTAATTATATATTAAAGTCATGATAACGAAAATCACAGGATTGTATTAATCGTATCTTCTGCAGCCTTGCCTTGAAATCCTCCATATCCCACTTTTTACTGAAAACATTGAAAATAATTTCGTTTTGCTCTACCATTATTATAGCATGCTGCATACGCAGAGCTAGATAAACTGAATCTCGATTGGAAATATTAAAGTTTAAACACTTTCTGTATTTAAGTGTTTGTATTTTGTACAGAGTTTTTTCGTGTATTTATGCTTTTTGAGGCAATGTATATTACCAACCAAAATCACTCAGCCTAAATAAGATATAACCTCTACTTCCAATCCCTGGCAAGTGTTCAACATTTCCTTTAGTTTATACGCAGAGTTTCTGTAAGTGATTTAACCAAAACGAGTTATTACGGTTTAACCTCAAAGAGCGACACGAAACGTTGCTAGAATTTGCCCGCAATTAATTTCGGCGCAACCCACGGTACAAAAGCAAATTCAAATATTTGCTCTTTCTACGCATCATTCTTTTGAACTTTTGTCGTTTTTCAGAAAAAGAACCTAGAGTTTGCACAGTTCATTGAGTTTATTGTTTACATTACTGTTTAGGTACGTTGACTGAAATTTGCACATACAGTATTTAAGTCGTTATGTCCTATGTTAAAGTAAGATTTCGTTGCATTTTGATGAATTTGAGGTTTGTGGTAAGATGATAATAGAAGCTCATTCGTTCCGACTATTAGTTGCTATTTAGAGTGTACCCTCTCTCTCTCTCTCTCTCTCTCTCTCTCTCTCTCTCTCTCTCTCTCTCTCTCTCTCGCTTTCCGCGCGTGCACAGAGAACTCGACAAATATGTGTAAAGTCCAGAATGACTGAGTTACAGATCTAGTTTCTAAAAGTGTCAGTTTTTTTGTGTAATGGGACCCAGCCAACCACTTCGTAATCCTTGAAAGCATGAGAAAATGTCAACTTGATTTTTATTTTCTTTTTCCTATCTTTCTCTGACTTTCATCTTCGCTCAAGAAGTGAAGCTATTCCGTTATACACTTGTACATCTTCTAATAGCGCAAATTGCTTAATGAATACAGAGTTGAATATTTTTTTCTGCGCATTTACTGAATCCAATAACATTTCTCTATTAAAAGGTGGGTTAACGTCACGTAAGAAGATAATTAATATACCTCTCTCGCAGTGATCAAAATTGATGGCTTAATGGAATTGGAAATACAATTAATCAAGTTTTTTTAAATTTTCTTTGACTGTCCGATATTATCGCTTTGGGGCTTTACAGTCAGTAAGGCAAACGAGTTCAAAGAAATAAGACGATGAATATTCATGTATTACTTTAATTCTTTCTTGTTCTCAGTGAAAAGATAAATGAATTTGGTATTGCATATGGAGAAACTGGAGATATAGTTTGAACAATAATTGCAAGAAAGAACACCATTTGTACGCAATTATTGCCTGGTTTATTCTATGATTTTGTATTAGTAACCTCTCTCTCTCTCTCTCTCTCTCTCTCTCTCTCTCTCTCTCTCTCTCTCATATCCGCCTTACTCTTTACTAGATTTCAACAAAATTTATTATTTATAATTAAATCAAACATTCCCTCCTTTGAAAGGAAAAATTTCATACGAGTAACAAAAAAATTTCTAATACAACGAGATTAAATTATTGGTATTGTTACAGTAGCGTCCGAAATAGTTAATATCTATATTAACTTATTATACAAGGCACCCGAATTTAGGACTATTCAATGATTAATCTTTTAGTAAAACGTGAGAGGGAAAATTTCGCGATCTAATCAGTTTGCACATGTTTAAATATGTGTACCCTTTAGCAAAGCGTTCTTCACAAACATTTATGAAAGCAAGTTTGTAAAGATGCAACCATGTAATTTTATGAAATTTCATCGCTGCACAGAAAGAAGTGAAGAGACTTAAAAAGAAATGGACGAAAATTAAGACCGACAAATAATAAATTCCATAGCCAAATCAGTAAAGAAATCGATAGACCAGTTTCCTCGGAGCGAAAGGTCGTGAAATCAGGGATGGAATTTTGGCGTAAAACTCATAGATGAAGAATTTCATCGAGCGGTTGGAGTTGGGGGAAGAACGCGGTCACTTGGAGCAGGAATTATTGGGAGGGAGCGTTAGCAAAACAGGTCAGGGGCCGAAGCTAAAGGAGTTGCTTCGGTTCGATGTTCTTGAAAAACTCGTCGGGTGGTATTGTCGAAGAAGACCTCCATGTTTAATTGCCTCTGGTTAGATGTTGCTAAAAACATGCATATTACATTTGCTGTCGTCCCTTTAAAAAGTTCATCGGTTTGAATTTTTTAAAGAAATTGCAAACTGATTCGAAGTTTTTTTTTTTAAAGAACAAACCCGAAAGACAAAGGCATAGGGGTGATAATCGTGTTCTTGAAAACAAAATATGATAACATATCGCTGTATTCGGGGCCTTTCAGCACTTTTAGATTAATATCAGTTATCAAGAAATGTTAATAAGGAAGGGGAAAGGGAGAACAGAGAATATAGACTGCATAACTCTCTATTTTTACTGTGTTTATTCCGATTAGGAAAAAAGTCATTAACTCATTATAAACTCAGCTAAGAATATCAAGTGACGTATGCAAAGGTTCATGTGTGTGTATAAACACACACACACACACACACACATATATATATATATATATATATATATATATATATATATATATATATATATATATATATATATATATATATATATATATATGAGCATACCACGTCATTACTGGAAGCCACAACAACAGGATAATTAACCCGGTATGTATCCACCTACTTTGGCTTGCTACTCGTTATAGTATTAAACATGGCATAAGCTCCTCGGGACGCCGTGTTCAGTACCAGCCCGTCGCGGATCAAAGTATTACTTACACCCATTTCTATATTGTGTGGTCGACAAATTACGTTAAATAAACGATATCGTCTTGCGGCCGCTTACTTTACTTAGCACGTGTTTACCCTGGACTTTGACAAAGGTGGATACACAAAGGGTTAATACCCAACAACAGAGTGGACTGGCAGACAGAATTTCTGACACAAAGACAAACAGATAAAGCTTAGATGTCTCACTGTGTGATAGAGTACTATATAACCTGTAAAATTCACTCTTTCCCATCATAGAATTTCATGATTGCTGAAAAATATAATCTGTTTTCGGAACGTAAAGAATATGTTAAATTTGATTACAGAGTAGAGTTACATCAGAATAACAGGAAAAGTAGAGTGGATTCATTCAGTTTATAATCTTTACAATTTCACCATTACTCACGTCAGTAAATTTTTTTTATTTCCATGAAAAGGATAATCGACGTCTTGATTAATGAATAGTGAAAGGCACTGAGGGAATTGCTTGTTTCTGTTAGGAAAGCGATGCTATTCCCTTCCTATCAAGGGTGCTGGTTTTCCCTTGCGTGTTTCCTCTTCCATAACAAGAGGAACATTGAACTCTCTCTCTCTCTCTCTCTCTCTCTCTCTCTCTCTCTCTCTCTCTCTCTCTCTCTCTCTCCAATGAATAGTAAGACAACAAGAGACAAAGAGTGTATGGAAGACATTGCGTTTATTTCCTCTCCCTTATCCCATCCAATTCTCTATAATTACGTTCCCTTTCTCCTTTTCTCGTCCTTTAATATATGTATGTATGTATGTATGTATGTATGTATGTATGTATGTATGTATGTATGTATGTATGTATGTATGTATGCATTTAGCTGGACCTGCATCTAGGAGATAAGAGACAAAGAGTATATGGAAGACATGGCGTTTATTTCCTCTCCCTTATCCCATCCAATTCTCTACAATTACGTTCACTGTCTCCGTTTCCCGTCCTTTAATATATGCATGTATGCATGTATGCATTTAGCTGGATCTGCATTTAGGAGAGCGCGTACGGCAAGGAAAATACAAACAAACGGTTGTATTTGGTAGAATGGCAGACAAGCTTGACATGGTCTGTTTATATATACGTTTTAGGGAATGTGTTGTTTGAGGATCCGTGCCGTAATGGCTTTGAGGGAAAGTAAGTGAGCAAAAGTTGATTTGCGATGCATTATATAATCTTTTCAAGCAATATCAGGCTTTCTGCTTATATATATATATATATATATATATATATATATATATATATATATATATATATATATATATATATATATATATATATATATATATATATATATATATCCCCTAAACATACTGTTCTTTAACGACTAGGTGGTTGGTTGCATAAGAATTTCAGTCCAGAGACGATTACCCTCTTTTTAAATGCAAACACACGTCCTGTACCAAGAATGGGTTACTTTTACCTCCTTGAGAAACAACAAAAGATTTTTATTTCTTTCTTAATCCTAGATTCAATAATGGCAACTGACTTCTAAATTTCATAAATAACAAAGAAAGCTGATTCCCTAAACGTCAACCAAGATACCTCCAATGACTTACTAAAGTGGCTGATTACCGATGGCCAATGACTTCTTAAACCTAAGCTCAACAAAATCATCTGATAATTAGCAAAGGAAAGTCAGGACTGATCACCAAAATCAAATTGCGGACACTAACTTCCTAAATATAAACATTGCAATGTCCAGTGACATCCCAAACACAAATGTTAACAATTCCACCGTGTTTGCAAAAGTAAATTTAGTAACAGAAACTTATCTCCAAAGCCTAAACATACAAATGGGAAATGTATGTTTAGAAAACAGTCACTGTTATTCTTATACGCCATGTAAGGTTAGGTGGTTAGAATAGTCACATCAGCTAAAACAAAGGACGAAGTATATATTCCATTAAACGGGTGTAGGAAATGTAAACTTTAGTCTGTTCACTTACACCATCATTCATTCTGCCCCTTAATTATTTGGTGGGTTTCTGTCACATCAATTACAGGACTCTCTTCTGTCACATCAATTACAGGACTCTCTTCTGCCGCATCAATTACAGGACTCTCTTTCGGGCCAGCCCTAGGAGAGCTGTTAATCAGCTCAGTGGTCTGGTAAAACTAAGCTATACTTACTTTACTCTGCCACATCAATTACAGGACTCTCTTCTGTCACATCAGTTACAGGACTCTCTTCTGTCACATCAATTACAGGACTCTTCTGTCACATCAGTTACAGGACTCTCCTCTGTCACATCAATTACAGGACTCTCTTCTGTCACATCAGTTACAGGACTCTCTTCTGTCACATCAGTTACAGGACTCTCTTCTGTCACATCAATTACAGGACTCTCTTCTGTCACATCAGTTACAGGACTCTCTTCTGTCACATCAATTACAGGACTCTCTTCTGTCACATCAGTTGCAGGACTCTCTTCTGCCACATCAATTACAGGACTCTCTTCTGTCACATCAATTACAGGACTCTTCCGTCACATCAATCACAGGACTCTCTTCTGCCACATCAATTACAGGACTCTCTTCTGTCACATCAGTTACAGGACTCTCTTCTGTCACATCAGTTACAGGACTCTCTTCTGTCACATCAATTACAGGACTCTCTTCTGTCACATCAATTACAGGACTCTCTTCTGTCACATCAGTTACAGGACTCTCTTCTGTCACATCAGTTACAGGACTCTCTTCTGTCACATCAATTACAGGACTCTCTTCTGTCACATCAATTACAGGACTCCCTTCTGTCACATCAATTACAGGACTGTCTTCTGTTACATCAATTACAGGACTCTCTTCTGTCACATCAATTACAGGACTGTCTTCTGTCACATCAATTACAGGACTCTCTTCTGTACAGCTGAAGACAGAGAGCGATTGCCAATGGCCTTCTTTTCAGAAACAAGAGAGAATTTCAATACGACATTGCTCAAGCGTGAAAGTTATTTGCATATTGTTTATCTTTGTCCTCCTCTTGTATTTAGTTTATGTATACATTTTGTGACTGTGGTTTCCTGGATGATTCTCCTTTTAGTTTCACATCTAATTTTTTAAAATTCGTATCTATTTTTATTGTCCCCTATTGGTGACTTATTATGGAAGGTTATTTGTTAATTTACATTAAACACAAGGCCGTTAGGGCGCTTTCGTACTTATTTATCTACTTTACTATAATGATCGAGATGTCCATCATTGGAAAAAATCCAAAGTCTCTTTGGCGCGAGAGAATCAAGGGAATATATTCAATGTATTTTCACGTTTCGCTGACCACCAAACGGGACTAATTTCTCTCCCGCGAGTCCTCAGAATTGTTTCCGCCGAAATAATGACCTGGTCGGTGGCAGCGAACTCATGAATAACAGTTGCAATGTAACCTTTCTGGCTATTTATGTATTTTGAATCTCGGGGATTGTAAGTGACTTGTTTGGGAAGTTTTTGTACAAAGATTTTGTGGCCTCATTTGCATTTTAATGTTGAACCATGGCCGTAAACATTCATAGTCATAGATGATTATGCTTTAACCGCTCAGTGCCATTAACAAATTTAAAAAAAAAAAATTGAAAGTAAATATTTTAAATTTAGCTCGTAGCCGTCGTGAAGCCGCTTTTGAAAAAGGCAAATTTTATCATGCAAAGTAAGAACAGTTCTAGTATATCCCTTATTTTGTCTTTCATCTTCAAAGCCAATAGTCTCCCAACAAGTATAATGAGGAAAAAATAGCAGTTTGTTACATAACTGGTGGAATAATCCTTCCTTTTCGTTTTTGTTCTTTTTGGACCAGTACTCTACCATTAATATTGAACAGCTTTTTCGAATGTTAAACTAAATGTTTTTTCCCATTCAGTATAGAACGCAGTTCTTTTTTCATGAATACACAAATAAAGCATTACATTTTGAAAATATATCTACATAAAGTAATAAAAATGAAAAATCACTTTCTGTCATTCTTAGTATAATAAAGTCAATGGATAATTGAATGAATGAAGTTGTCCTTCCTCGAAAATGATAGTTTGTGAGGCAAAGGTACAAAGACAGACCCACGAACTGTTGTCTGTACACATTTATACACAAAAAAGCATAAAAGTACGTGCATTTACAAACAAACTTCCAAATGCATAGATGCATGTATAACCTTCTGAGAGGTAGATGAAAGAACCCAATGCTGTGGAGACTAATGCCCAGACTGACGAAACTCAAACGACTTGCTTTCAGGGAACGAGGGTTATCGCAATCACACGAATATTGAAATTCAATTTGCATTCCAATCTTTGACCTGACTACCTTTACAGAGGTGGTGAGATAAGTCTAATGAAACCATTGATTGAAAATTTAGATTAAAGTTAAGAGTGAAAATAAATATCCCTATTTGGGGAAGGAAAAATACCTCAAGTTGTTTTATGATTCGTTTCAGTCTAAAGAATTTACTCAGAAACGAAAGTCTCTCGTATTTTCCCTTTGTAGGAATAAGCCGTAGGGTCTGCTCTGCTCTAGTTGTGCGTCACATTCTTATTACATTTTTTAATTTTCTTGTACGAATATGGTCTAAAGAAAAGATAAATTCCAGCATAGTTTGCTTCTGTTTGGAATATCAGATGCTATACTGTATATATACCTCTAACCCTAGTAATGGAAAACCTGATGGAATGAGAGTTTCACAATAGAAAGTAAATGACTTTTCTATTCAGATAGTGAGATTATTTTCTCTCTCTTTTCAATGATACTTTAAATTGAAATATAAACGTATACAGTATAGAGACCTCTTATTTTCACTGAATAATATTTCAGTTTCGTGAGGTACACTTGCTGTTTACACTGGCTGTTTTCCCGAGAGAGAGAGAGAGAGAGAGAGAGAGAGAGAGAGAGAGAGAGAGAGAGAGAGAGAGAGAGAGAGAGAGAGAGAGAGAGAAGCCTAGTGAACTCAGCATTCCATTCCCTCAAGCCTCATCAAAACTGGAATCTAAATTATCCTGAAAATTGAATTCGAGACTTCCGAGGGAATTACCTGTCCAATTTACTTCTGGTACTTAGCAAAAGATGTAGGTTTTCCTCCTTTGATTACTTTCTCGGTAATGATACGGCCTTCATTATCTTTATAAACTTTATCCTTGATTGTTGATTGAGTGAGAATGGGGTTTCAGCTGTGCTTATTATTTTTACAGCTTAATGTGACTTTCCCTTATCGTATTAAGTTTATTGGTTATGTCCCATATCCGTGTTTTACCGGAGGCTTCGTCTGAAATGTTCTCAGTAGAGTACCGAAAGTTAGCCACTCACTCGTTCCCCGCGCTTGATCTCTAACCTCATTGTGACCCATCATTATCTCACACCCTGCACGCACCTTCTCAGACCCCTCCAACATTGCAGCTTGAAAAATACCTCCGCACGCCACTGCTGCCTCCCATATTTTTTTATCTGAAATATCTAGTGTGTTTAGACTCCACACGATTTGCAGGGAGGGCCTAGCAGCCGTGCGCTCAAGCGTCCTCTTTTATCCGGGCTTGGAACCGCCACATTCAACGGCCTTCGTTGAATGTCCATACAACCAACCAATGATCTCAAACCTTGGTCTTGGCCTAAGCCTTGCGTTTGAGTTCCCCAGTTTAGAGTACACTAAAACAGTTTCCAGTTTTGGTTGAATAACTTTTGTAGATGTTATGCATTCCTGTGTTTATTTATCTCTTGGTTGTTGTTTGAAGCTAAATATAGATTTTTGCTTTCCTTTTCCTATTTCCTGTTTTTTGCTCCTAATGGGTGTATTTTGATTTAATGGGGTTTTTAACCATTAAACGAATCTTTAGCTCCTGTCCACTTAACATGTGAACCATGAACTATATGAAGAATGAATGACAGATGTCCCTTAGAGTGAACTCATCTTCGAAATAGATATTACTTTAAACTGATGCTTCATGCGTTATATGTATGTTTCATGTCTCTCATTCTCTCTTCTTGAAATGCAAATCGGTAATATTATTTCATTTCCAGTATGATAGAGTCCTTGGGTCTTTAAACATCTATCTTTTTCGTCCTAAGGTTACTTACATTGGAATGAAAACTAACAATTATATTACTTCTTTTCTTTAAGTTTTTAGTTTTCTGTAAAAGAAAGCTATTGAGATGGCTATTTGTCTGTCCGTCCGCACTTTTTCTCTCCGCGCGCAGATCTTGAAAACTGCCAAGGCTGGAAGGCTGCAAATTGGTATGTTGATCATCCACCCTCCAATCATCAAACAAACCAAATTGCAGCCCTCTAGCCTCAGTAGTTTTTATTTTATTCAAGGTTAAAGTTAGCCAAGATAATGTTTCTGACATCGCTATAGGTCCTAACAACACATGCCACCACCAGGCCGTGGCTGAAAGTTTCATGGGCCGCGGCTGAGAATTTCATGAGCTGTGGCTGTGAGTTTCATACAGGCATTATACACTGTACAGAAAACTCGATTGCGCCGAAGAAATTTCGTCGCATTATTTACTTCTTCTTTTTTTTGAGATGGGTAAAATACTTTCAAGTTTTCTGTAAGATGTGCATTTTTAGGGTTCTATTTTTTCTTTCTTTCTTTTTTTTCGTCCGGGAGATGTACAATTTTTCACGACTCTAGGAGAATTATTAGGCTTCTGGGAGACTTATACCCTGTGTCTTTAGGCTTCTACAAATGTGAAAATCTCTAGGAGGTCTTTATGTTTGGTATATTAGAGAAATGTGAATTATTTCCTTTGGCTACCTGGAGATACTGAGCGGTTTACTTATTCCTTTTTGGGGTGGGGCTTCTTCGTTCCTCATTGGACGGGTGGGTACTGTTCTCAGCTAACACTCTGCTGGGCCCGCGTTCGATTCTCCGACCGGCCAATGAAGAATTAGAGAAATTTATGTCTGGTGATAGAAGTTCATTTCTCGCTATAATGTGGTTCGGATTCCACAATAACCTGCAGGTCCCGTTGCTGGGTAACCAATTGGTTCTTAGCCACGTAAAATAATCCTTCGGGCCAGCCC
>NC_089784.1:5120503-5223003 GCF_040412425.1 Macrobrachium rosenbergii | reverse complement strand
CTTTGAAAGGAGAGTAGAAATTTATATATTCTCCTGTTGAAAGAAGGAACTTGATTACATTAATTAACGTCAATAGCAGCACTTATGGTATGGATAATTCTAGTCAGAATCTTTCAAGATGAATAAGAAGCATTTGGCTGAACCACATTCGAGAAGCAGTAAGGTGCTTCTGACACTCATTAATTGAGGCATTTATAATATTTGACCTGTAACCTCACCAAAATAAGAAATAGAAAAGAAGATTACGACGCAAAATCCGATGAATAGCAAAGGCTTCACAGAATGGAGCTGCGCTAATGAATGGAGTTATTTGCTTAATTCAATCGAGGACGAAATAGCCGACGAAATAGAAGTTTTCACCATTGGCTCTCCGGAGGGTGGGGGGCTGGGTGGGGGGGGGGTAAGTGTACAAGAACGTATTCCTGGCTGGTTGTTCTCACACCAGATGCTTCCCTTATTTTTTTTTTTCTTTGCTATTTTCCAGTTTCTGTCTTTCCTCTGATTTATTCCCCGTGTCATATTTTCTCGTTATTTATCTGGTTTTCACGATTTTCAGGTTTTGTCTTCTATATAGGTTTGCGTGTGTGCCTATTCTATTTCAATGCAGTTCTTCCCCCTTGCAATATATACTTGCTCGAGGCATTCCTTTCATCTCACTCCTGTTATCAAGGATTAGATTAATGTCTAATTTTAACGCGCTATTCTGAGAATGTATTTGTCTGATTCGCTCTCAAATAGACTTCATCTCTCCGCTGACGTGCGTAGTTCAGTCACTCATGAATATTCACAAATTTTCTTCGCCTATGTTTTCTTCTTTATAATCTATAGATAGTGTCAGATGAGGCTTTTGAAATCCTATTTGCTGAAGGAGAATTATTCATCTAGAAAGGATAAGAGAGGCTATGAGCTCCGAGGTTATGCCCTTTAGGAAAGCCAGATGTCAACCTCGAATTGCTTCAGTAATGGGACTCACTTTCTAAGCTCTATACTTTCCTCCACGCCGACTGAAGACTGTCCACTAATAACCGGGTAATAATTAATCCATTAATTAAGTCAGCAATGGTACAAAGTGGATGTTTTCTTCAGAGACTCGATATAAGGATTCCCCTGGCGAAATCACGCACACACTGAAATGTGTATATATATATATATATATATATATATATATATATATATATATATATATATATATATATATATATATATACATGCATACATACATATATATATGTATTACTAAAAGGACCTCAATCAAACTGGATGGTATCTAATGGAGTATTTATTCAGAAAAAGTTACAAGCTTTCTCGGACAAACAGTCCACATTATCAAGAATCGGTACAGTGACCAGACGCATAGTCCAGCTGTATTTATATCTGTGTGCTGGGTGCTTTTAATCCTATAATCGCCTGGCTCCTCCTGTGTCATAGAAAAGTATAAATGTTTCATTTACGTATTCTGCCGCGAGACTTCGCTAAGCCAGTCGCCATTCAGTTTCACGCTCATGCCGAGGCTGCCATGTGCCACTTCCTTTGGAGAATGGATTTCGCCTTGGATATCTCCTTTGCTCTTAAGGATGCTGATGATATTCATGGAGCCATGTCTATTTTTCACTTGTGCCATTACCTGTCTCACCCCATCTCCCGGCGTTTCCAGGATTTCTTGGCAAGATTTGCTTCTCAGGATTACGTCTGCTCGAAAATGAGGTTTTGCCACTCGAAAGGGTCTTGCTTTCGGCCGCAAAAGGGCTTCTCGCTCTGAGTTAATGCCGGCGTCTTCGTTTGATGTTTGGTTCTCTCGACGCGAATGTTGCATTTAAAGGTTTTCAGGATATTGAGGAGTTTTGATGAGTGGGTTTGAATTTGTTTTTTAAATGAAACCTCAGTTATATATATATATATATATATATATATATATATATATATATATATATATATATATATATATATATATATATATATATATATCTTCTTCTTCTTCTTCTTCTTCTTTTAACGTGCTTTTATTCCCATTTTTGTATGGGGGTAAGCATGATATATATACTGTATATATATATATATATATATATATATATATATATATATATATATATATATATATATATATATATATATATATATATATACTGTATATATAAGTTTTGGTTCATACCCCTAATTACTTTATTCTAACATGGGGAAAAAGGTGGTGTGAAAGGGGAAGTCTTGCTTATTATTATTATTATTATTATTATTATTATTATTATTATTATTATTATTATTATTATTCAGAAGATGAACCCTATTCATATGGAACAAGCCCACAGGGGCCACTGACTTGAAATTCAAACACGTATTACAATACAAGGAGAATCGCATTGCATTTCAATACATCTTTATCTGTTTGTTAATTTACTATCCAAGACTTATATACATATATATATATATATATATATATATATATATATATATATGTATATGTATATGTATATGTATATATATATATATATATATATATATATATATATATATATAAATGTATATATATATATGTGTGTGTGTGTGTGTGGTGTGTGTGCATGTGTGTATGTATGGATGTATCTTTAAGAAAGAGAGAGAGAGAGAGAGAGAGAGAGAGAGACATTAATACTCTTTTTTTTCATACGGCTCCAATCTTATCTGTGTTGCTCTCTACAGCATCCATTAACGCACTCCGACCTATAATGGAGAATGTATACCGTCTTGGAGACTGGCTCAGACCTTTCGGAGTGTCACCTCTTGCATAATTCTCTTCCATTTGTCTTGACAGCTCTTCTCCTTTACTACTTCCATTCCGAGGAGAGACCTTCGAATCGCCTCCATGTCTTACTTAGCTTAGTTATTGTTCTAGACGAAGGGTCTCCAAACATTTTAGTATGTGGGCAACATCGTAGATTTTTCACATCTTTGCGGGCCACAGAAAAAATAAGAAGAGTCGGTTTCGTATTTCTTTTTCAAACTAAAGTAAAAGAAAAAATGGGACGTTCAAAACAAAACAAAACTTACTAAGAACATTTTTAGTAACTCTAAAGTTTAAGAAACTGGGCAATTTAAATAGGAAAAAAATATTCCCTAGGACAAACTTCAGCTTTAGGTGACTGGCTGCGATTTGTAAATCTGGGATTTATATGGCTTTCGAATATTAGCTGAGGCCCGGAGGAAGTCATGTGGCTTGCCAGGTGAAGTCATGTGACGGGCCAGATGAAGTCACGTGGCGGGCCGGATGAAGTCATGTGGCGAGCCAGATGAAGTCATGTGGCAAGCCGGATGAAGTCATGTAGTGGACTGGATGAAGTCATGTAGTGGACCGAATGAAGTCATGTGGTGGGCCGGATTAAGTCATGTGATAGGCCTCATGAAGTCATGTGGTGAACAGGATGAAGTCACATGGCAGGCCGGATGAAGTCATGTGGCAGGCCGGATGAAGTCATGTGTCAGGCTGGCTGAAGTCATGTGGTGGGCCAGATGAAGTCATGTGGTGGGCTGGATGAAGTCAAGTGGTGGACCAGATGAAGTCATGTGGTGAGCTGGACGAAGTCAAGTGGTGGGCCAGATGAAGTCATGTGGTGAGCTGGATGAAGTCAAGTGGTGGACCAGATGAAGTCATGTGGCAGGCTGGATGAAGTCTTGTGGGAGTAATATGGAAGTGATGGCTTTGTAATGCTCTGACTTGAACTCCTATTCAGCTTTCAGAGAGGCTGTCATAGCTGCCGTTACACTGATCAGACCTTATGCAAGTATGGACACTTTCTCCTTGATCAGTCTATGAGAGCAGTCCAACCTAGCCCATGAAGGGTAGTGGCGCGCGTCCCTCTACCCCTAGCTGCACCAACATTTTAGCCTTTTCCTTTACTGCCATTTCCTCTTCCTTTGTTTTTCCTTAGTGCAATTGCAGGTTTTCTGTCAGTTCCACCTCCAGACCCTTGTACTTCCTCTTCTTTATTTTGTGGATCTCTTTATCTTGCCCCCTAACCAGTGAAAATCCTTCATTTTTACTGTCTTAAGAGCTGAATGTCCCAAAGTGCAGTAGTAATTTGTTTGACCGCCTACTCTTCATATATCAATAAGCAATCTACTTTAATCCTTTAATACTATTTCCTGGTCTCGTCTCAAACTATAAGACATCTCCGTCAGTGACGATCAAGTTTACAACTTTTGTGTAAATCTGCACTTCCAGTACAGTAATTGCTATTGAAACAATAGGTTAACCCAGATGAAAATGCATATTTTATTTGATTTAGACGGACTGGCAATTGGGGAAGGCATATAGCGTACATATCTCAAAAACTTTTGGCACACGATAAAAAAAAACCAGTAATTAAATGATAGGAATGACGTAGCCACCGGTGTGTTAAATTCAATGCAAATACTAAAGGCCGAACGAGGTAGTTTAAAGCCTTGGTCGAAAGCAATTGGATTTCCGACATTCGCCATCAATGAATGCCGAAACTTCAATATGCATACCAATGACAAATGAAGCGAGGCGGAAAACATATTTTGCACATCCGTTATGGGCTGCATTTCACCGATCAATATTTCCAAAAAATTTTACTTTCCAAAGTATTCCAGATTTACCGCGTTGATAATGAATGCAGAAACATGAAATCAGAATTATCACGAAAAAGAACTTAGAATACTGATTGGGGAAATCTAGCATTCTCTTTCATAATCATTTCGAATGTAAAATAAGAAGAGAAAAATTTAATCTTCTACCTTTCATAGTTAATCTGTTGCCTGTTTGACAGTCAAAAGATTAACTGTTTGACAGTTTGACTGTTTCACAGTCCAACAAAAACAGAAACAAGTAGGGAGACAGGGTTGACAACCCGCTCGCTAAAGAGTTGGCAGCTGTTCAAATTAGTATCCTTATATTTTATAAAAGGCGTCAAATATGTTAATAATTATATAATTAAATATAACTCGATAAATGAAAAGATAATTGTAGGCGGAATTAAACGTTGAATATGTTTAGAAGGAACGACAAGAAAAGCGAGAAGGGAATGAGTTTCGGGAAAACGGGTGATATTTCGTTGAACTAATACCTCTAAAGACAGCACCCCGCAGACATCATTAAACTCAGGAGTAAGTTTTCAGTAAAAGAACTTTCGAGGATTTGTGAAATGTCACGTAACAGTTTTTTTTTTTTTTTACAGATTTTTCTCACCGACTTTTTTCCTCTCTCAAAAAAAATTTGCAGTTTAATATAAATGTACACACACATACGCACACACACACACACACACACACACATATATATATATATATATATATATATATATATATATATATATATATATATATATATATATATTACATCCTTACAGGTGTACCTTAAATTTATTTAATTTATTTCCTTCTCGAGAATCTGTGGAAAATTTATTCGTCCATGTACGTGCCATCTTTAGCAACCAAAGTGACTACCTTTGATGACTTTGCTGATAATTACCTTTTTTAGAAGGGCAGAATTTTTATCACATCACCCTGATTTTATACATACTCAGACATTAAGCTAAAAATGTCGTTTAATATTCAGTTCGCTCTACCTCGGAAATAATACCGAAGTGGAATAATAAACGACGTTTAATGACGCCCTAGACCACCCGGCTATCAAGAAACGTATAAATTGATAAAAATTAATTCATAAAAATAGCTGCGTGTTGCAAACGCACCAAGCGGTTGTCATGGTAGAAGTGGGTTGGCGCCGACTCTAAGTGCAAATACCTGCATTCGACGGTGATTTTGTACAGCAGAGTCGGTATCAACTTATACCTTTCTTCATAACCGGGTGGTCTAAGGCGTGTCACTGAACTTCGTTGGCTCTCGTGTTCGGCAGTTCGAGCCTGTGAGATGACGAACCACTTATCAGTTACAATTCCTCTTCGGTACTATTTCCGAGGTAGAGCCAATTGGATATTAAACTAAATTTGTAGCTTAATATATAAATTTATATATATATATATATATATATATATATATATATATATATATATATATATATATATATATATATATGACGAGGACCAAGAAGTGTGAATTATCCATGATTTAAATCCATATGAAAGTCGGAGAATAGTGTACAAAATATTTACCAGAATCCCGTGCATTTACTATAAAATAAATTGTTTGCATAACCGAAATATGATATAAATGAACAAGTAAACATCCGACTTTCAGGCTGTGATGCCTCCCGCGATATGAATGATTAAACTAAAATGTTTTGTGAGGCCCTCTCAACATAGGCAAGGACATTCAAATTTTAAGTAAATCGGAATAAAAGGCAAAAATCCAATTCCGTTTTACTGGCAAAAACTCGTCCACGCATTGCAAAAACCGGACGTAAACACCCGGGGAGAAATCGTTAGCTGCTGAATAATAATAATAAAAACGCCAATATTAACGCTGATATTCTCCCTTTGATTTTACCGAACGTCATTCCGGCTTATCCGGAACAGTGGTTCGATCAAAGTCTGTCATTTACCAGTTAACTTACTCACGCAGCAAAACGGGCATATTTATAAGCTCTATTCCCAGATTACTATTTAGTATATTAAGTGACATTAAATAAAATCACAGTAATATTATCGATGTGTTTAATTAGTGTAAAGATTACGGCTCATTCATCGATATTTTAATATTTCGTTTTTTCTTTATTAGTACAGTGGACGAATTTATTTATTCTCTGATTATTTGCTAATAATAATGATAATAATAATGGTTATAGTATATATATATATATATATATATATATATATATATATATATATATATTTATATATATGTATATAAATTTATATATATAAACATATATATGTAGAAAGATATACATTTATATATATATATATATATATATATATATATATATATATATATTATATATATATATAATATATATATATATATATATATATATATATATATATATATATATATTTATATATATATACTGTTTATATAAATGTATATATTTATGTCGCAATATCACGTAAATTTTCATTTTATTTACACTCTGGGATCGAAATTCCTGTTTCAAGTCTTGCAGTGATAAACGTACCCAAAAAAAAGATGTGAGGAAACCCCAACGCAGTGTGGTAATGGAGTTCTTTCAAGTGATACCCCACCAAATTGGTAGGCTAATGAAACATAATGAATGACAGGCTACCAAAGGCTGAAATAATGATGGCGCTAATTATGAAGCTTCAGATCTCGCTTTCATTGTCTCTACTGACATCTCTGTACTGAAATTATGATTTTGTGCTTCCTTCTTTTGATTCCCTGAACTTCCAAAAATTAAGCCCGAATCATACAATTCTCTTCTTATTTTTAAAAAAGGAAGGAAAAAAGATAAAGTTAGGATGTGCACAAGTAAATGAAGAAAGTTATTGAATTCCGCTAGAGAGTTTTATATCATTATGCTTTAGAAGAAAAACAACAGTAATGAAAAACGTAACGGTAAATTCTCATAAGAAATTATATGGCATGATACAAAATACAGTGGATAGGAGACAACACAGAGAGAGAGAGAGAGAGAGAGAGAGAGAGAGAGAGAGAGAGAGAGAGAGAGATAAGGTTTTTGTCGCGTATTCAGTTTGAAAGTCACGGCACTTGAATTTGCTAACTTCCTCATTATCAGCCAAGTTCTGTTGGTAACGGACGGTTCTTCTTCATCACAGTGAATGTAAGTCTTGTCCAGGTACAGATTTAGTTCTTAGTACATAGCTTAAAACGACATACAAACTTAATATGCAAAAAAAAAAAATGCCATAAACAAGGAATAGTGTAGCTAAGTCTATAACTTTTAACCAGCCATAGGCTAAGTCTTACCTGTTCGCTTACAAAGCTACCATATCCTACACGTGAAGTGTCAAGTTATCATCACAGCGAAGAGTCTTGCTGTTTAGAGTGTCTTACTGAGAATAGGCATAATCAAGACACTCTTGTGGAAATCTTAGAAGAGCCTAAGGTTGGCTAGACCTACCTAATGTGTGAATTTTTCTTTGATATTGAAGATATAAAATCCTCAGAAGGGAGTGGAACATTAGGCTGATGGGCAGAATCCTCCGCAGTTTTGATGCCCCTGGGGCATCGCTGGGAAAATTGAATACATATCAGCCCATAGGCCTATACGTAGGCTATTTCTAGGTGTTAGGGGAGGGTATTTAGCCTCTTGCATGTCGGTCTATAGGTAATAAGCTTTTGTCATGATAAGCTACCGTATATATCCTTGGCTTCAATCACTTCCTTAATGAATACGCGTTTTTTATATACTATTCACAAAATGATAATGCAAATTCATTAAGATTTTGCCTTTCCTTCAGTAACATAGGCATTTTTTTTTACACTATAACGGACGGAAATGTCAGTGACATCTTTAATCTTACAGGAGAGGTAACGATTAAGTACAGGAAAACAAGCGATCCGATGTCAAGTACTAGTTGGAAAGACGCAAAGCTGTTTGTGATGGTTTTCCATCGTCCTTGGCTTGGGTCGCTGCTTAAGTTAGAAGTATGGAACACCGAGTCGAAGTGCTCTATTATTGTCAACGAGGTATTCGAAATCGATGTTAAAGGGAAAGAATCGGGCCATCGTCAGTTGTCTGCTGGTACGTGTGCTGTGTGGGACCTTCGAAGTATAGTTTGGTTTGCTACATAGTGCTGGAAGGTGAGTACTGGCTTATTTTTTTAAGTGTAAATAGTTGAAGTTGGTAAAATACTATGACGTCTACCTTAACTTTCATATTCTATAGCTGATGAATGTACTTTCGTTTCAGATACAGTGATACGAAGGACGGGAGTTTTACAAAATCACGAATAGTACTACAGCATCGTGTATCTGGTAACTATACCAGTGTAAATGGTGAGTAACTTGCAACTTTTTGTATTTTTAAAACTCTTTGCAAGCTATTCCTCCCCCATCAGGGGCGGAGCCCCTGATGTGGGGAGGATACCCTTTGACATACGGTAATATTTACCGTATGTCAGAAGAGGGGGCTTGCTCGTGTAGGTAGGTTTTACTTGAAAGTATTTTGGCTCTTGAACCTATTCGGCTTTTTGTTTATTAATCTCAGAATTTGACTCTACCTTGCCTTAGCATTCATAATACAGATGCATTGTTTCCCTTTTATCAACGCAAAGAAGTAAATGTAAATTTTGATATTTAACTCTGAAATGTGTGAAAATGTCAAATGTCAATATTAAGATAATGTTTTAGATTGACAAGCAAATCCAGTTAACGCCATCAAGTTAGGGTTGATGCTGTGCGCAGAGCACCCTTTTCTCATGCCGTGTTTTGCCTTGCAGGCCGAGTCGAGGGAGTAAGTCAACGGACAGACCTTTAGTTGTTACACTGCACTACATCCAGGAAACTTAAATTAGAATATAAACGACCATTGTCTACGAATAAGTGCCGTGATATGGACTTTGTGGAGCGTTGCGGCGATTGGAAGCAAGATTCGTGGATAATCATTCTGGTAATAGAAACTATTAAATAAACTACTTTTCTTTTTTCCCTCAAAATATTAAAGGCGATTGACTTGGATCACGATATATGTATTGCCATTGGAATATCTCGCACAAACACAACTGCCTATATAAATCCAACCAAAGGAGGACATAGTTTAATTTCGAGGAGTATTTCCAACCCTTAACGAACAACAAGGTCTTATGATTACTACACCACCAAGGAGAACCATTTCCTAGTTTATCAATGACAGGCAGTTAAGGACATTACCTTCTGGCTTAACTTTGAGGATAGGGATTAGTCATTTAGTAGGGCATATAAAGACATGGTTGAATACTTGATTTCTATGTCGATGTGACAGCTTGTTGTTGTTAATAGTTTAAACGAGTGTCAGAGTATCTGCTTTTGAAGGCATGTGCTTTAATAATTTGCCATGCTTCCTGGTTACACTGGTTTGTGCTTGTACTCGATCGATAGTAGCGGTACTTGTGTGGCGCTAGGAGTATTGCTACTGGGAAGACTGCCATTAGGAAAATTGCCCAGCTAGGATTATTGCCATCCACTGATATACTTAAACATAAAATATGATTGCATTTAATAATACTCAATATTGGTGACAAAGTTTTTTCACAGTATATATCAAAACGTTAATGTTACTAAAGAATAGTTTATAACCACAAGCAATAAAAAACAATTAGAACGGAAGTTGTTCTTATAAAAGAAATCTGCATATTATAAGCAATAGAACGTAAATACTTCATTTTATCGTAAGTACCATAGTTTAGGACTAGATTTTCTAGTCTGGCATTAAAATCTCTTGCTTCGTTTCCGGAAGAGAATCGCCTCGTTCAAATTGAATTTTCTCGACTGCTGCTAGGCGTTCCTCATCTTTGAGTGTGTCAGTTAATCCTCAGACGTTGGGGTGGGAGTTACATATTTATTAAAGACTATGAAATGTTGCCTGCCACGTTGTTGTTAGTGCGGGATAAAGAATTTGCAACTCTGCTATAGACCTTCCTAATAACTGGCTGGAAACGTGGGTGGGGCTCTTCCTCTATTCCGCCTTTCTCTCTCAATTCCGATTTATGTAGATTCGAAATAAGCAAAAAAAAAAAATCCTGTGGTATCGTATCATTATCTGAGATTCTTTAAAATTCGCAATAACACCCTGTCTTGGCACGAAGGCAATGGCAGAAAGATGGCGCATTGTCAGAGGAAATTCGCTGTTGTGGTATTCTTGTCAAAACCCAAGGTCAACCATTTTCCTATATAATGATTGTGAAAAGAGAATGAAACACATTGAGAAAGATAGGGGAAAAACAGCCGTTATACCACTGATACAGGCCTTTAAAAAAAGTTATATTCAGGTCCTCCATTACTTGCAAGTTGACCAATTTCGTCATAAAATCTTCTATGTTAATTGTCTTGCTTGGTAAAAGAGCTAAAGCACTGGGGATATGCAGTTTATCTTTTTGCCCATTGGAAGTACCATCAATCGCCCAATTTTTGAACCGCTTCAAATCTTGTATACCAGCATCAGATGCAAATATCCAAATGCGATCCTCATCGTGAATACCCGAATCGTATTGAAGTTTTCCCAGAATCTACGGCCGTAAATTCTGGCGGTATTGCAGATCCCGCGCTTCCAGACAAGGCTGATAATACGGGATATTAGGCTGCGTCCACACGATCGAGCTCTATTCGACGAACCTTGTCCGGTGTGACGTCAGAAGCGGGCAAAGTTCTGACTTTGCTCGCTGTTTCTCCACTCCTGACGTCACATCGGACAAAGTTCGTCGAACAAAGCTCGATCGTGTGGACGCAGCCTCACGGAATGTTTTCCCGTACTCGTACCGTACCCTCAATTATTAGATCGTGCTAAGTACACTTACAGTTTCTCTCTCTCTCTCTCTCTCTCTCTCTCTCTCTCTCTCTCTCTCTCTCTCTCTCTCTCTCTCTCTCTCTCTCTCTCCGGGAATCAATTTGCTGAGTGTGCTGTAAGATAAATAAATCATAATGTTTCGTGTACGTACATAGAAAACACCATTAAGAGGGCGGGGTCGTGTTCACCCCCATCTTATCAGTCGCGGGCCACTTATGAAGCGGAGAAACTCGGATAAACGATACGTAGTTGAAATAAGTGGAATGGATAAATAAAAAATAACCATGTAAGTATATGGAATAAATCACAAAAATGCCTCATGTACATACATAGAAACACCATTCAGCAGGGGGGTCTTAAGGAGGGGCGTCTGGTCACCCTCATTCTTATCTTTCAACACACACTCGTAAGGGTATCAGGTTCGGGTATGTTGCGGCTTGAGGGTGATAAGGAATTACGTCTGTGCCACAAGTCAGCATTGAGAGCTGGCAAAAAAAAAAAAAAACTTTACTGGTGATAGAAATCTATCCAAGGGTTTGAGATGAGAATCAGCATCGGGAGACCACACGCACACTAGAGAAGAGCACTGTAAACAAGGGAGAAGAAAGGAGTTAAGAATTTTTATATAAAATACCTTCATTCTAAAAAACATTTCCGCAAGATACCAACTTCTTGTCACATCCACAACCCCAAGATGAATTTTCGTTGTACATTATTATCATTATTATGAAGACGTTTTTATTAATTTCTTCACGATTTCACAGATAAACTAATAACCAGTTAACTAATCCAAGTAAAATCGATATCGCGTGAGAAATTGGTAGAGTGTCCTCTTTAAAAGGGGGGGGATATTCGTTTTCTATAAGACCAAGAAGCCTTATAGAAAATGGTAGCATAGCAATTAACTGGGTAGCTGGGATTTTTATAAAGGAACTGTTAATAATTATATTAGCTTTATGGCGCGATAGAGGGTTAGTTTCCCATAATTTTTTAACAGAAAATTGGTAGTTCGTCGAATTTAGCTCAGTACTGTGCACCGTTCAGCATCACAGAGTCCTGAGTTTTTGGGGTGTAGCCATCTCATCAAGATCTGATGAATCATTCACATACAACTTTAGCTTATTCGAAAGAGATAAGAGAACTGTTAGAGATTTTATACATATATATATATATATATATATATATATATATATATATATATATATATATATATATATTTATATATATTTATAACTACTCAAGCTGCTGCCTTGAGTATCAATTTAACATTCTAATGTAAATTAAGAACCATTGGTTCAGTCAACATCCAGCTATTTTGATCTGCATATGTGAGTCTGGAAAGATGCCAGTTAGCATTATCTCTGACCCACACATACACACATAGACCTATTTCTTGTCTTATGCTTATACTTCCAAGTTCTTGGAATTTTCGACAGGCTCTATCTGGCAACTCAACGACCCGCCAAAATTGGAGCGGCGATCTGACCCAGGACTGACCTGTTCTGACTTGCCTTTAGACTTTCCTATAGTGCAGACGTATTGTGTATGTCTTCTCGGCCATACTGAGACAAAATAAGATGCATCAAATCTAATCTATCCTCCATGTGACCGTAATTGCCGAGTCGAGTTGTTCCTTATTCTTCATATTACTCGTAACTTAAAGCCATTTAATCATTGTGACTCTCAAGGGAATCCTCCATTTTAGGCCTTAAACCATTTTTTTATTTCTATGGGAACATCTTTCACTATCTTTTTTTATTGCCTTTATGTAAGACATAATCATCTGCATAATACCAACGAAGGGAACAAGAACTTTGACCTCAGGTATATTTGGTATAAAAGACTGTGCTACTTAGCACATAATTTAATGGTCAAATAAGAGGTTTTTAATTTTTCCATTACTTGTATCTTCTGAGGGAGTCTTTCTCTTACATCACCCAACTTTTGCTTTCGAGGGTATTAATATTAATTATTTAGGCATTGCTATTAAAGACATAGTCTTATCTTATAACCCAGGAGAAGCATTTTCATTTAACTACCAAGACTTGTTTAGCCTAAAGCGAGTCCTATACCAGGTGCGAATTACGCATCGTAACCAATCGCTCTTTGAACCAAATCTGCACATACCATTGAGTCATTGCAACCCACTGTCCCGCGAGCGAATGATTTTCTGCTACGTCTGGGGCAAGTGAATCTAATTGCTGCTTCAATTAGGCAAACCCATTAATACCAGGTCCTATATCTTAGCCTTTGCATTTTAGGAAACCTCTTAACAGACTGGTACTTCTTAATGAAGCTGCACGTATGTGTGCTTAATTAATTAGTTACCCATTCGTAATGAGCCCAACCTCTGACCCACGCGTTACCGCTGTGTTCGTGGGGATGTTGTGCCTAACTGTTCTTCAGGAACAAACCTTAACCTCTGCACTATAGCTGGCCCCGTCCGTGTGCATGTAACCAGCCATTCTTCAGAACAAACCTACTGTTCTTCGGAAGAAAACCTACCGTTCTTTGGAACAAACCTACCATTCTTCAGAACAAAACCAACCATTTTTTGTAACAACCAACCCACTCTTTGGAACAACCTACACTGAAGAGCCATTTCCTTTTCTGTGCAATTCCTTGCGTACCTAACCTAAACTTCTGAGCATTGCTTGGTGCGTTTAGATCTCCCCCGAAGCATCAGCAACATGTCCGTCGAGGAGTGCAAAGCCTTCGAGGAAGAATGACTGTGATGAAAGCAGAACATCTGGTCCAGTGGGTTCAAGAGCAGGCGGCTGGCTGCAGCTAAAAAAGCCAAGGAAGGATTGCTGCTGGAAAGGGCGAAAGAAGAGAGGGGGAAAGAAAAGAAAGAGAGCATGAGTAAGCACTGAAAACCCTGAGACAAGAGGAGAAAGAAAAGGAGCGTGAGGAGAAAGAAAAAAAGTCAGCATGCACTAGACTAGGCTCAGCACTCAGAACTCCTCTTAAGTCAGCAACCTGATATTTAGAATTAATCTTCTATTTATCATCCTTCATCCACGTTCCTGTTCTTGAATTCTTTAGCTTGTCAGGGTCTAGGGTCGATTTCAGGTCAAATGACGGATGTAGTTAATTTACAATATATAAGACGAGTCTAGAATAGCTTTAGTAAACAAACTTTCATCGATGTCTCCTTCAGTGTTGAAATTTGAAAAAATATGCGAACCCTATTTGTAATGGAAATTTTAGTGGACTGCGACTTCGCAAGAAACTTTGGGAGAGGAAAGTACGAGAGATGTGTTAACTACAAACTTAACTAGATCATCATTGTCTGAGTTTTTCAACTGTTCCATTATCAACGTGCACTAATTTAGTGTATTTTCTTAAAATAGTGAAGAGAAAAGTTACGTCTAAAAGCAATAAATGTTCATTTGCCGTCTCTGAATGAGCAGCCTCTGAAGTGGCTCCTAAAAACTTGCTGGGAAAAGTGAACGGCTTGACAGGGATGACGGTCAAGTTCATTGGGATCCGTGGTTCTGAGCAGTTACGTGTGGGAGTAAAAGTAAGGAAAAAAGGTGGAAACCGGATTTATGACATTTTGGAACGCGCCGATATGTAAATAATCTCGTTTTTGTGATAAGACGATCAGATTTTACTACTTCAGTCTAAACATGAGGTTATTGGTAAAATCATTTTGCTGAGTGATTGTTTCCTACCAGACCGTACACATCTTGTTGCGGAACATCGTTTCTGTAATTTGCTAAATCAGTAAACTTACTAATCAGCTTCTGTATTGTATAGAGAAGTATCTAGCTTAGAATTCACTATAAACTTTCCTCCGTAGTTGGAATCGCTCAAAACCTGTATTTCAATTGCATTGCTTAATTTACTGAAGCATCTGTGCGTCTTTATATGGCTTTTTAGTTATCTTCAGAACCATATAACACATATATATATACATATATATATATATATATATATATATATATATATATATATATATATATATATATATATATATATATATATATATATATATATATATATATATATATATATATATATATATATATAAATCTCATATATAAAAGTTAATATTTGTATGTCTGTTTGTATGTTAGTTTGACAGTATGTATGTTTGTGACTTACAGAAATCCGAAACCGCTTGACTGATCTAGACAAAATTTGGCACGTGGCCATCATTTGACTTAACGTAGATGATGGGGTTGGTTTTAAACCCGTACCCCTGCTCCCTTCACCTTCCCCCTTCCCTTTGTAACTTATGTGGTAAATAAACTCTACGGGTTTATCACACCTCATTTCATGTACTCGAGACCATAGAAATATATTATTGAAAATGCTTTTCAGATATCACAGTAATACCTGGATAAAAGGTACAGACAGCACAGTAATCACTGGATAAAGGGGGCAGTCACCATAGTAATACCTGGATAAAAGGGACAGACAGCACAGTAATACCTGGTTAAAAGGGACAGACAGCATAGTAATACCTGGATAAACGGGACAGTCACCACAGTAATACCTGGATAAAAGGAACCGTCACCACAGTAATATCTGGATAAAAGGGATAGACAGTACAGTAATACCTGGTTAAAAAGGACAGACAGCACAGTAATACCTCGTTAAAGGGGACAGACAGCACAGTAATAGCTGGTTAAAAGGGACAGACAGCACAGAAATGCCTGGTTAAAGGGGACAGACAGAACAGTAATACCTGGATAAAAGGGATAGAGAGCATAGCAATGCCTGGTTAAAGGTATTAGACAGAACAGTAATACCAGGATAAAAGGGACAGTCACCACAGTAATACCTAGATATGTCGCCACAGTAATATCTGGATAAAAGGGACAATCAACACAGTAATACCTGGATAAAAGGGACAATCACCACAGTAGTACCTGGATAAAAGGGACAGTCATCACAGTAATACCTGGATAGAAGGGACAAATCACCACCTTAATACTTGTCAGTTCACCCGCGAATGTTCAAAGGGTGAACATCCATATGAAAAAAGTAAAACTCTCAGTCAGACCGTCAACACATATCACCCCCCCCCCTTTTTTTCCTTCCTCCTCGCCTCTTCCCCTCCTCCTTCACTCTTCGCTCCCCCTTCACTTCTCCCTCCCCCTCCCTTTTTCCTTTTCCCTCTCTCTTCGCGTGAACTGTCATTCAAAGTTTTCCCGGGCGGCACCGGGTTGGTCAGCTAGTGTGTGTGTGTGTGTGTATATATATATATATATATATATATATATATATATATATATATATATATATATATATATATATATATATATATATATATATATATATATATATAAAGTCATTCCTTTCAGTACATCATCCACAACTTTTCTTGATTACTTCCTAAGTCTTTTTTTTGCCTCCACCTCTCTAACCCTTCATAATTATAAGCTCTTTTCATCATCCTTTCGTCCTCCATTCTTTACACACAACCATACCATCTCAATATGCTAACCTATCCTTCCACCCCATGCTAATCTTTTTATAATTTTTAAGTATCTTTCCATTTTTTATCCTTCTAGTACTCAAACAATTCATCTCTAGTCTTAACCTGTTTTCTTTCCTTGTGATCCAATATCTAATCTCCACTTCCATAAAGAAGAGTTGGTTCGTCAAGCCATGCATTTCAAGCTTAGCGTCCATAAATAAAACAATTTTCATCATCATACTCTGCTCACATCTTGTTACCTTTCTTTACTTCAACTATTCTATGACTTATCTCTCCTCATTCCGCCTTCATCGGTTACATTAACTCCCCCATACCTTTTTCTGTTCTTTCACCATCAAGTTTAGCATTCATTGCTCATTCTTTTTTCTCTTTATCTTTCCCTGATCTTGCTCTTGCTCAGATTTACATTCAATTCTCTTACGTTGTAATTATTTTCATTTTTTTCTAGTTTCTGCATCGTCTCTTTATTATTGCTAATACGTATAGCATCATCTAAATATATCAGCCATTCCAAATTCCATTCATATTATATTTTCTTAACTTACAACTCCGCACCTGTATCTAATGTCCTTTCTCTGACTGATTGCCTAACTCCATATATGAAGATATGGAAGTATGATACATTCTTGTCTCTTGCCTACTTATATGCTCAGCTAGTTCCTCTCTCGTCTGTACACTTTAACATATACTTCATTTCAACATTAAAACCTTTAATTACTCTCAATAAATGATCTTCTATACCTCCCTCTCCCGCTTTCTTCAATTAAATGATGATCTGATATGCAGCCAGTCAATCTTCTCAGCTTTTTTGTGACGCATCATGTAACAAACATGTTTCATGGCCATTTTCTCTTTCCCAAGTATACTTATGAATATACTTTACATGAAGACACTTTCAAAACACTAGTTATTCATCCTAACTTTTTTTTTCCTCACGTGGTCATTCTATTCAATGAAAACTTACTCTAACTCCATGGCGTTTTGCCCTTATCTCCAATGACAGTGATAAGATAGATCATATAATTTTAATGAATTATAATTATGAACTGATAAGCCATAATTAATAGAGTATAATTAGATTATTAAAAGTTCCATCATAAACGAAAATGTATAGAGATTATAGGTATTAAGAAGGTTCACGATCGGAACTGGGCCTCTTAACTACGAAGAATGCTTCGTCATCAGTAAAACTCATCTTACTGATGCTTGGAACCGTTCTTGTTAGCAACATGTTTCATTCAAGACATCGGTACTGTCAAGAACAATGTAACCGCAAATAAAAACTTTTGAGATGACCGTGATATTTCAGCTCTTAAATGAATAGATGACTAAATGTTAACAAGCCATTTTTGTTTAGTACTTTTAGAGATAATCGAACAACAACTCCGAGGGGTTGAAGAATTTACCTTGGCATTCGAGACCAGAAGTGGGTCGAGTTTTGGTCTTGTTTTTCAGGTTTATTGAGGTGTGATGGTGGTAACTTTGGTGATCACCTTTTTGCACCTTTATTGCTGGTTGTCTGCCATGGTGATTAGTGGTTTATCTGATGCATCGGTGGTATATATAACAAATTGGAGCGGATGGTACAGTGTATTCATTATGCTTTTAATTTTACCACACTTTTTTGGGGGGTTGTTGGTGCTCGACTTTTCACGATATTATGGTCAAGAGACGATAAGATCCCATCTTCTGAAGCAAAAGTTATTTATATTCTAGTTATTTTCATCTTTATATTTTTAGATTATTGTTTTTTGTTGCTTTTGTGTAACACCGATGTTGGTGCATAATGTTCACGTGACGATTTTACATAGAAACAGGAAAAATTCAAAGCTATGGTAGAAAACAGTTTCAATGTTAAGGACAAAATCGTTTTTGTTCTGTTTTGCCCTTACATCAGTTACTAATTTTTCGGAACCTGCATTGCTGTTATTCACGTAATAATGTTTCCTATGCTTTTGTTTTTCTTTTTGTAATGATTGAATGTAATCGTAGGTTCATGCGTCCATTTGGGTAAGTTGGTAGTGAAGACAATGAAGGTTTTACTGTTTTTTATTCAAAGCCATTTATTTTCATTTTATCACAAAGGATTTGCAGCTTTCAAGAAACTTATTAATTCGTTGTCTTTCATTAATAAAAAGGCAATACGTTTCAAGAATGAAAACGGAACTATATATCTGAATGAGATATTAACTTAGAGTAGTGCTTACCTCTTAATAGATTCATGGTGCCTTCAAGATATTCACTCAAGTACAGTGAATTTCTATGTATAGAGAATTTCTGCGTATAGCTTGCACTAGTTTATAGACGCCAGACTTGCGTTTACTTTTTGCGATGCATCTTTATCAGTTTGTCACCCCTCTATTTTCTCCAGAACCTTAGTTTCTTCCTCTGCCTTCAACTGTTAAATTTTATGTGGCCATTTATGCAGAGAAAAAATCTAAATTTGTTAGTGGTTCTCAAGATCTTAAGTTTCTGATCATAGACTTTTTCATTTAAATGGTTATGAGAAATTAAAAGTAGGGAAATTTTGCATTAACATTTTATTAGCCTGAGCTATCAGCAGGGTAACTATATAGACTATACATCTCATTTCAAACACTGTAAGAACTATAATTCTCAGGGCTTGCTGTGGGCTGCCATAAGAGGTGGGCAGACAGCGGACCTTTCCAACGAACCCTCACGGCCACGACGGACGTCCTCCTCAGCAGCGAAGCCGATCTGATCGAGGACGAACTGGGGAATTGGATGGGGAGATTCAGGGGCCACTGGAAGGTCAGACTGGGGCATGAAACCGTTCTCGTTGGCAACGTTTTCACGAATACGTCAGTACTCTCAGGGGCTCTGTAGCTAGAAAAACAGAGAAGAACATCATTCCATATCCCACAAATAAGGTGAGTACTCGAAACTTTCTAGCCATGCATTCCCAAAGCATTCAGAAGCGAATATATGATACTCATGAGTATTCCCCAGCACTGACAATGCCACCTTGTGGGCCATCATGAAAACCTGATTCGGATGCCCGGATACCATTTCGATGTCGAAATGGTATCTTCCGTCTTCTTCGTGGACTCTGTCGCCCCTGAAAATAGCCACATCCTCGAAGGAGTCGTCCCTTTCTGAGGAACGAGGGACAGGGGCTCCTCAATCCTGCTGAGGGACAGCAGCATCCGCGGTTACAGCGAGGATGACCTATAAGGATGAATGTTAGGAATTACCTCCTGCGAGGAATTGGCTAATCCCCATCTTTGTGAGATGGCTCTGCTTAATTTCCATACATGAATTTCAATAGGGATTACATGATATTCCATGAGCGCCAGGATCTATTTGTTCTTTATTAAAATACGTATTAATAAGCGAACAACCCGTGGTTTTTCAGGGTAGTGAAAAATAGAGGGCTGTCGGATTTGGTGGGTTCAGTTACCCTTGAAGTTCTTTGTTTTTTTGTAAAGACTCTGTAGCATATAGTTTATAGTCTTTATAGTCTTTCCGATAATAGATGCTTGGCAGAGTAACGGGGTCAGATGATGGCAAGTTTTCTCAATTCTTTTCCCAAATACCCGTCACAACATACCTTAAGCTATCTGGGAAAGAATTTACAGAAAACCCTGATCTTTACTGACGCATCAAGACAACTTAGAAGCAAACTTCCAAATACAGTGAAGGGGTATTTTGTCCTTTTTGTTAAGAATTAAATATCGAGGAAGGGTAACTTACAGTCTTTTTCACATAAATTTAAATTTGATGTTTGGAACCAGACCGCAATGCATTACTGATGCATTTGCAAGTATCCAGACCACATCATGCTTTAAGGATAGAATGTTTCAAAGTATTCATGTAAGGCTCCAATAGAAGGGAAAATGGGTGCTTGTTGATACTGATGCCGAACTGTTTCTTCAAAAATCTTCCATCACGAATAGTATATATGTATGTATGTATATATATATATATATATATATATATATATATATATATATATATATATATATATATATATATATATATATATATATATATGTGTGTGTGTATGTGTGTATGTATGTATATATATATATATATATATATATATATATATATATATATATATATATATATATATATATATATAATATATATATATATATATATATGTATATATATATGTATGTATATATATAAACGTTAATATATGTATATATACAACATATATATGCACACATATATAAATATATATATATATATATATATATATATATATATATATATAATATATATATATATATATATATATATATATATATATATATATATATATATATATATATATATATATACATACATACATACATATATATATATATATATATATATATATATATATATATATATATATATATATATATATATAAAAGCATAAACGAATTAGAATTACATTTATTTTTCTTAGCGTATTTCACTTGATCGAATATACCTTAAAATAACAGTTTATGAAAATGATCAATAAAAACTAGGCCAATCTTCTGTAGCTTTAACTATCTTTGACAAGAGTTTTAAAAATTTTTCGATTCTGTTTCACCCAGTGATCAGGTGGCAAATTGCAATTTCCCAAAGAAATTATCATTTTTAATGTAAATCAGCAATTCTCTGCTAATCCCCAGTAGACTGTGTTTTCTTATAGATGACCTAACGGTCATTAAATGCTCTACGGAAGTATGGTCGAAACACCGCGATTATGATGAATTTTAATTTTGATACAAAGGAGCAAAGAAAATGACGCTTTCATTGCATGAATCTTTATTTAATAAATAGAGGAAATAAATATTGTACTACATCGGTAACGGAGTCTTGAATGAATATCCAGTCATAAGGATTACGTAGGCCTCTGGTATGAGGTGGAGGGAGCCTGAACAGAACCACTCCTCTCAAAGGACCCTCCTCGAGGACGACGGGCGTCCTCCTCAGCAGCGAAGGCGATCTGGTCCAGGACGAACTGGGGAATTGGGTGGGGGAATTCCGGAGCCACTGGAAGGAGATCAGACTGTGGCTGGAAGCCGTTCTCGTTGGCGACGTATTTCACGACTACGTCGGTGCCGTCAGGAGCTGTGTATCTGGAAATTGAAAGAAGTTCAGTTCAGCTCGCTGGGATGATTCCAGTGCATGCACAGACACATTCTACATGTATGAAGATATAAATTGTTCAGACAATAATTCATACTTACTCGTAATACTTACGAGTATTCTCCAGCACTGACAATTGTACCCTCTGGGCCATCAGGAGAACCCGATTCGGATGCCCTGATCCCGTTTTCTGCCTCGATGTCAAAGTTGTAACGCCCGTCGTCTTCGTGGACTCTCTCGTCCCTCAGAATAGCCACGTCCTCGAAGGAGTGGTCTCTTACGGAGGAACGAGGGCCAGGGGCTCCGTAGCCTTCCTGAGGGGCAGCAACGGCCACGGTAGCGAGGGCAGCGAGGATGACCTATGAGGATGTAGATACGAATTACTTTTCGCATTTATTCAAAATACTTATCTGGGAAAATCCACAATTCAAACATATTGAAGCAAATTGGAATTGAAATAACATAATGCCATCTCTAAGCTCAAGAGCTGGAGAATACTTACGAACTTCATTTTGATCGAGCTGTTGAACACTGTCGAATGTGAACCACTCTGCAAGCTTTATATAGTCGAGCCATGTCCAGTCACGGAACCAATTCTCCTTGACACATCTGGTAGCAAGCAGTCTATCCCCTTGCTATTCCGTGTTCTTCTTTCAAGCAGGTTGTTGCTCTCTCTCTCTCTCTCTCTCTCTCTCTCTCTCTCTCTCTCTCTCTCTCTCTCTCTCTCTCTCTCTCTCTCTCTTTTCCTTCACAAACATAAAAACTTGTCCTTAGTTGCATTCTGTAAAAAATTACTAAAATCCTGTCTATGACTTTAACAAAAGAAATACTTCATCACGATGCTCTGAGGGAATCATTTACACTTTCATCATTAACTATACGATAAGAAGGAAGCTTTAAATTTCTTTCTTATAACTAGATAATATTTTCACTCCAGGCTAAGGAGTAGGCCACAATGAATGGAAATGTGGAAGAGATAATATAAATAAAAGAGTTAAGATTAAGCTTCTTCTATATTTAAATAACAAAATAAGTAATAGTTATTCCATTTACATTCCGTCTCACCTTGAGAATTTCAGAAATAGCTTTGCTATGTAAATCAAGTAAAATAATTCCTAAGCAGAGATGTAATTCCAGTAACATACTTTCACTTAACCTAAGTTGTCTATATTTTCGTATAATATCGCGTCAAGCCTTCAACATTCAAATCTGTTTGTACTTACTTAAACAGTCTCTCCATTCTGCCTTAGCCATCTTTATTCTCAGTTTGTTAGACTCGACTTAATTTCGTTACATCTGTTTTAATTTTTTCCTTACGTACATCTTTACCGATTTTTCAAACTTGAACTTTCGATGAAAAAAAGTAGTATAAATCCAAAATAATAACGAAGACTTCATCTGAGTCGTGGCCCAAGGAAGGTCACCGTGGTATTTTATTATTCAACTGATTTAGGCTCCTATGATACTTCTATAGCATACCTGCAGGAAATACTTGATTAAAAATATCTAACTGCATAAGAATGGATTCATAAAGATTAGCTAAGGTTTAGCAAACTGTTTTAGGCTACCTATTGGCATTTCTGAGAGAGGGTTTGATGGTTTAGTTGCCTTCATAATTTTTTTATTTTTTTCGTCCCGGCTGCTCGCTTTTCATTCCTCGGCTTTGGGAATGAGCGACCACATTGTATTGAACTGTGCCGCGCGAGAGGCTAGTCAGTAAAACATTCCTCTTCCAGCGAGAGTCGTAGCATCAGTATACAACACATACAAGAATTGCCCAGGGAGGCTGCGTCACTCAGATGAGCAACCTTTGTCATCAGCATTAGGCTTAGCATCAAAGTAAGTACAGCATGAGCCATAATCAACGCATGAAGTTCACATTTCCACTCGTTTTTTTCATGTTTCTAGGAAAGTCTCAACATATATGGATACAGACAATTAATTTTCTTTTATTCCATTCCATCTTATTCAAGCATGTTCCATTTTACTAATAATAAAACGAAAATTTTTCGTTACTTTATCAAAAATAAGAAATGTCTCTGATAAAGTAACGAAAAAAATTCCTGTTTTATTATAAGTAAATAGTAAATAGAGACGCGTTACCAGTCTCTGAAATAGTTGCTCTATTCATTTTTCATAGAAACGTTCCTGCTTCGGCCGTGCTTTCGCACCCATTTGCTGAAACCACAGGAATCAATGAGACAGGTCAATTTGCTCCTCAAATGCAAAGACATTCGCCCCTACGTTCTGTTCCAGCATCATACTACACTCATGATGTAAACTGCTCTCTCTTCCTAAAGTGAAAAGTTGATATGGGCTTCTCAAGTCGGTTATCATAAAGATACTACCACCCCCTTTTTGGCGAAACCCCTTTGAACTTTTACTCGTTCAGCTGTTTCAGGAATTCTTGATTCGATGCTCGCAAACATCAACGATTCCAAACCCCATTCACGACTCAGTTTTTATCTCACAGCCCTTGCGACTACTTCTACTGACCATGCTTTGGCTTCTCACATCACTCCATCAATAAAGAATAGTTAGACGTATGTGACGTACCTTTGCCACAGACCCGTTTTTACCCTATAATTACGTTTAATGTCAAATGCTTCTTTTTCATCATAAATACTTTCAGTAAATACTTCCATCCGCCCTTGATAAGTTTATATATATATACATATATATATATATATATATATATATATATATATATATATATATATATATATATATATATATATATATATATATATATATATATATATTATATATATATATATATATATATATATATATATATATTATATACACATATTTATATATGTATATATACATATGAACACATATATGTGTGTGAGTGTTTGTGTGTATGCGTGAGCTCGCGTGAGCGCTTATGAGTGTTTACACCTGTTTTTCGGGGAATGCAAAAAATATATTTTTCGGTTGAAGGTCAGAAAACTAACAAACTAGCCTTTTAAAATTTTTTGAAATTTACTAAATGACTCTGACTCACATTTACTTTGTTTAGAGTATTATATATACTATTGTATCTATTCTGGTCTGTAATCTGAATAAAATGGTCGTCTTCGTAAAAGGGATGAATCATCTATGAATGTAAATTTTTGTTTAAAATAAACTTTTCAATACATAAATGACTCTTCATTATGTATCTGCTATGAGAGTCAAACCATCACTAACTTTCAACCAGTGGAATAAAGAAAACGATTGTTGTGTCTTTGAATCATGTCTTAATAAATAGAGAAAACACATTATTGTACTGCATCGGTAACGGAGTCTTGAATGGATATCCAGTCATAAGGATTACGAGGGTCTCTGGTATAAGGTGGAGGGAGCCTGAACAGAACCACTCCTCTCGAAGGACCCTCCTCGAGGACGACGGGCGTCCTCCTCAGCAGCGAAGGCGATCTGGTCCAGGACGAACTGGGGAATGGGGTGGGGGAATTCCGGAGCCACTGGAAGGAGATCAGACTGTGGCTGGAAGCCGTTCTCGTTGGCGACGTATTTCACGACTACGTCGGTGCCGTCAGGAGCTGTGTAGCTGGAAATTGAAAGAAGTTCGGTTCAGCTCGCTAGGGTGATTCCAGTGCATGCCCATACACATTCTACATACTGTATATGAAGATACAAATTGTTCAGACAATAATTCATACTTAATACTCACGAGTATTCTCCAGCACTGACAATAGTCCCCTCTGGGCCATCAGGAGAACCCGATTCGGATGCCCTGATCCCGTTTTCTGCCTCGATGTCAAAGTTGTAACGTCCGTCGTCTTCGTGGACTCTCTCGTCCCTCAGAATAGCCACGTCCTCGAAGGAGTCGTCCCTTACAGAGGAACGAGGGCCAGGGGCTCCATAGCCTTCCTGAGGGGCACCAAAGGCCACGGTAGCGAGAGCAGCGAGGATGACCTACGAGGACGAAAGTTGGGTATACATAAAGAATGAAGGAACTCTTGATTATCAATATAAGCACAAATGATAAAGTCTTAAGCATAAGAGTCAGGACACTTACAAACTTCATTTTGATCGAGCTGTTGAGAACTGACGAATGTGGCTTGCTCGGTAATCTTTATATAGTCGAATGACGTCCAGTCATGAGACCAAATCCCCTTGACCTCCAAGAGCAAGTAGCTTGACCGGTCGCTATTCAGTTCACTCTTCTTGCTGTCATTTTCTGCTTTTTCTTTGTTCCCAACTTTGATTTTCATATATATCTCATTTATTTCATCATCTCATTTATTTCATCGTATTCCGTAACGTAAAACATTATCAACTGACGTACGTATAATTATTTTCTATGCGGAAATATATATAGCGTTTGACAAAAAGTATTTATTTTCATAATTTGTGAGTCTGCTGAATAAACGATTCCAGTTGAAGAAGTTATCGGTGAGGTCTACAACATTAATCAGCTCAGGCGTAAACGGAAGTCTGGCTTTTGTGTCATGACTTTTATCTTTTCCTTCTGATTAAAAATTCTAAGTTATTATAGTCTCAACATTTCCAGTTCTTTTATGTTAAATAGGAAACATGCAACGGAAATGTGCTGAAGAGGAGCAAGAGAGAAGTGGTTAAGATTTGATTCCTTTTTTTAACGAACATAGAAAAAAAATTCTTTTTACAGTCACTTTTTCTTTTATTCAAATTTCGAATTGGTTTTTAAGCAATTAAAATAATCTCTTTTTATTTCTTTCACCCCACTGACATAGTTACACCTGACGTGAATTTTTTAAGATAATAGATTTTTATTACGCTTTACTTCATACTCTGAATTTCTATTATATTCTGGAATAATCATTTCATTATTCCTTATTCGCAATTATTTCATTCCGCCACAAACGTCGTAGAAAACACTGAATTAATTTATCAGTAAAAACAAATTCGTGAGAAACGTCCTATATATAGTAAAAAAAATATACTGCTATAGGGTCAGTTTAAGAGACCCACAGGGGGAACGCAGATACAACAACGGTCATGATCGGTATTCCATGAGACTGTGAATACCCACTGACATCCTTCTTATTCTCCATTCCCAGAAGTATTCCAAATTCCCCTTATTTCTATTGCTTTGGAACTTTTCTGAGTTATTATTCCACCCAATTTCACTCTATACTTCTAAGCTTCTTTAGCGTAACTGCAGTGCAGCCCACAATAAAAACGTTACAACAAATAAGAATAGTTTTGTAGTTTTGGTTTTAATCTCCCAGTGTTAAGCAGATTTGCATATTTTGTGTTAGAGTGCCTCATGACACTACTCTAAATCCAGTTACTCGGTTTAAAATTGGTCAGCACTTTACCCCATCAGGATATGACATTTTTGCTTTAGGAACCCCTGTGTTATCTGCGCGTCTAAATGATGTTTTTCGAGTCCCCATTTTTATCTTAAATGCTAAGGCTTTGATAATCGTCCATATAGGCCTAATATTATCAGTCCATGCACATGACAAACATAACCTGTGATAAAGCGTGTTTCAACATTTCTGGGAACAGTAATAGTAACATAAAGTTGTTCTGTACATTGCACCAAGAAAAACTTTTTTAATGCTCCTATTTCCAGAATCTGTAACACTATTTTCTGTCAGTAATCATCACTGCAGGGAAATGACCAGTGCACAAAGATTCCTCATGAGTGTTATCGCCAGCTGAAGCAGAAGACTCTAGATCCATCTTTGTTCCGGTAGGTAGTGCATACTCTTTCTCTACCAAACTCCTAGACTCCCAATTAGTGGAGATTAGCACCCTACATTGGACTAGAACGTTGTCTTCTGCCTGTTCCCTATAATAATGATGCTGAAAGCACTGAAAAATTTGGAGGAATTCAAAATCTTGGTTTACTGTGAGACAACCAAATAGCCATCAAATACTTTCTGGCCTCTTGTTTGGAAGTTATGAAGCTTATTGATGGAACAGCTTTCAGGTAGGCCATCCTGAAGTCATTAGCATGGATCGTAAAGGAGAACCCTCACAATATTGCTGTCAGGGTTGCCCATCCAACAGATGTCAGGTTTAGACTCTTCTTCCTAGGACACATCTTCGATAGTAGCATCTTTTGAGTTCTTACGGGCAGGACCGATATTTATCAAACTTAACATCACGATCACAGTGGATCTTTGATGCAGTTTTCTTGAACTCCTCAAAGACATGGCCAGTCTTAAGCCTCTATCAGTCCAAAACCTCCTACCAGATGTCCAGGTACCTGAGCAGAATTCTTGAATTCATACAACTCACAACTGGACGATTCATCTGAGGAACTTTTATTTTGGCTCGTCAATGCAAGCCATTCTGAAGGAGTCACTCCTATTTTACATTGATCCCTATTTCAGAACTATGAACAAGGTTTCCCTGACAGGACGCGGGACTATAAGGTTATATAAGCTCCATTTGAACTTCACTCGTCAGCGGCCGGTTAAAGTACTTAAAGATTTAGTAGCACTTACAAAGTCAACTTCCACAGACTACTTTTAACAATTGTTTCTTTAATAAAGTGGGCAGTAGGACCAGCCACCATATGATATCACTTTCGTTTTTATGCAGGCAATGCTGGAAAATAATCTTTACATTTTATGATGAAAATTTGTTACAGACACCCTCCTGCCAACCATTCATGTTCTATTATTTCTCAGTTTGGTTAGGCTTCAGCCACTTGTTCAGTATTATATTTGCTATCATTAAGCTGTACTTTATGCTGGAAGAGTAACTATATTATTCATTGCCTTACTTTGTTTCTCATCAGCTACAGAACTTCTGACGCTACATATTGTCAATGGGCCAAAGCATCTTTTCTTAACTTTCAGAAAAAAGGATGTTACCACCATAAAATCTCCCTGCCCCTCATAAACAAACTTATATATTAGTTAATTGGTATTCTATCTTATAGTGCCAAAAGTGACACTTTGAATATTGAAACAGTGTGCTTTTGATTAAGTAAATCAGTCAGACTCCAAGGAGGTTCAACATCCATCCCATCTTTAGATAGTTAGTCTGTGTCAGTTTGGGTTGTTCTTGTAGGTTGAACTATTAATGGATTATTTACTCAGTTCTGCGCTGTTGGGCTCATAGACCAGGCAAATAATGGCTTAAGACATTGTAAGCATTGTTATTAAATTCTGTGATTCTCTGTGGATTCTCGCAAGGGAACCCTGTCATAGTTTAGGGTCTCTGGCACATTAGGGATAAAGATTCTGACCTTCTAAAGATGAACTCCAGTTCGAATACGTACTGCATATAAGCTAGGTAATATAGAATGGCAGTGGATATATAGGGTTTGGTATATAGTTAGTATTTTCTCGAAGGATTGCCTAAAAGAAATACTGAAGTTCATATTATATATATATATATATATATATATATATATATATATATATATATATATATATATATATACATGGGAATATATAATATATATATATATATATATATATATATATATATATATATATATTCCCATGCCTTCTGTCTTTTCACAACTAATTTTAAATTTCTGGTGTAATTCTTCCAAATTTATTTACGAGTTGTTATATATTTGGCCAAATAAAATTACGTTTAGCCTATTAACCTTTATTAAATCAATAAATAGAATAAATATTACATATCCTCAGTAATCCAGTCATGAATAAGAATTCGGTCAGGAGGATTACGAAGGTCGTTGGTAGGAAGTGGATGGAGCTTGAACGGAACCACTCCTCTCAAAGGATCCCCCCCGAGGGCGGCGGGCGTCCTCCTCAGCAGCGAAGGCGATCTGGTCCAGGACGAACTGGGGAATTGGGTGGGGGAATTCCGGAGCCACTGGAAGGAGATCAGACTGTGGCTGGAAGCCGTTCTCGTTGGCGACGTATTTCACGACTACGTCAGTGCCGTCAGGAGCTGTGTATCTGGAAATGAAAAGAAGTTCGGTTCAGCTGGCTAGGATGATTCCAGTGCATGCACAGACACATTCTACATATATGATGTTATAAATTGTCAAGACACCAAAAATCCATACTTGATACTCACGAGTATTCCCCGGCGCTGACAATAGTACCCTCTGGGCCATCAGGAGAACCCGATTCGGATGCCCTGATCCCGTTTTCTGCCTCGATGTCAAAGTTGTAACGTCCGTCGTCTTCGTGGACTCTCTCGTCCCTCAAAATGGCCACGTCCTCGAAGGAGTGGTCCCTTACAGAGGAACGAGGGCCAGGGGCTCCGTAGCCTTCCTGAGGGGCAGCAACGGCCACGGCGGCTAGAGCAGCGAGGATGACCTATGAGGATGAAAGTTGGGAAATCATCCTCCAATGAATTGGTGGCGTCACCGAAAAATCGCCCACACCAAACCCATCAAGGATCTGATCATTTATAAACTTAGAAGCTAGAATTTGGAATACTTACAAACTTCATTTTGAGCTGGTTGTTGGTAACTGATGAATGTGCATCGCTGACCAAGCTTTATATAGTCGAGCGATGTCAAGTCATGGGACTAAATCTCCTTGACCGCTACGAGCAACTAGTTTGTCCCTTCGCTATTCAGTCGGCATCTCTGAAGGAGGGAGCTGACCTCCCTCTCTGCTTGTTTTTGAGATTTCGTTCTGGTTTCTTCCATAAACTGGACTGGTTACCTTTGACTGCGTTTGCTACTTTGATGAAGAGTATAAATTTCCTTTTCCCTTCAGGTTCCTCGTTGAAAATTAGTAAGACATCTCGGCAAGTGTTTAATTGCAAATTTTTTTTCCTTTATCAATAAACTACAGTAATTACAGAGGACATAATTATTTATAAATGAGGCTTACAAAATGAGTGTCTCCCTAAGTTTTTAATGTCCATCATTACATTTTCGTTATCTATTTACAAAGAAAAAGACAATATTTTGTGTGTAACAGTACATTATTATATTTTGTTTTTGACTTTGTCAAAGAGACCGTATAAAATGAAAATGTGATGCAAAAGAAACGATAACTATGTGAAAAAATATTAATAAGCAGCTTACTTACGTCAGTCAAGTAAAATAACGCTTAACCACTTTTGTTGTTCCAATAATTAACCGCTGTTTTCCACATTATTTCAAACTTGCAATCCTTAACTTTCAGATTCTGAAGTTGGCATATATTGTTTAACAATTATTCCATCTAGTCTTATCCATCGTTGTTTCATTCCTCCTCAGAGGAATGAAACAACGATGTTCTGCAGTCGATCTACATTGATTTAGCATCATCAAAACCTGCGGGAAAAAAAATGTTGCGGATCCAACATAAAGGAAAGGTCATCAACTAAGGAAGAAATTTGGATGACCCACAGTGACCCCTCATTTATAATAGATGTCTAATTATCACTGTGTCATTTACTGGAATTCCCTTTAACGTTTTCTTATTTTATTTTTTTTTTATTTACAGACGGCATAACCACGGTTGTTGCTTATTTTCGTTACTGTTAGAATTTTTCAGTTGGGCAGAATGAAGAACATTATATAGGAAAGCAGTTAGCCTAATGTAGAACATATATGACATGGCCTATATGACGCATTTATTCCCTGTATAATAGCTATGAGAGAGACCCAAGATACCAGTAAAGACAAGATGCCACAAATAAGACAGGACAATGTTGCTGGGTATTCGAACTTTATTGCCCATCGCTACAACTAGTCATTACACATTATTAGTAGACCTACATTGCATGAACAAAAGAGGGTTGAACCAGTTATCTTTTCACACAAAAGAATGCCCAATCTATCATAAGCCTCTTTGCACCGAGTTTTTTTTGTAACACATGAACTAACTTATGTTAACACCTAAAAATCTGATTAGAACCGGACCTGAAAGTTCCATGGAAACTTCCATCTCTGGACATGTATTGCTGTATCTGGGTGCTTTCCGAACAGTGCTGATCCCGAACAGGTGTTTGAACGCTAAGCGCTGAATAAACACTCAAGACACATCCTCCATCTGCAAGATCGCTTAATACGGCAAGCGTTCATATGTCACACATACCTCCGTATATATTTAACATATACTGTATGTGTGTGTGTGTAATATATATATATATATATATATATATATATATATATATATATATATATATATATATATATATATATATAATATATTGAGGGTTCGTGTCCTGACGGTACCAATTCATTTATCACTTATATAAATTCCCCTTCGGTGATAATTCTCCATCGGAGATATTCCTGAGGTAGCGTGAATATATATATATATATATATATATATATATATATATATATATATATATATATATATATATATATATATATTTATATATTTATACAAACTGTAGTACAAAGGTCAGGACACCTATAAAGTTCAATTCGGTAGAATTTATCGCAAAAGCGGTTCAAAACAATTCAAAGAACCACTTTTGTACAATCGATCGATATCCAGTTTCGACGAATCTTCCTTGACCCCAGCTAAACTAGCAGTTTATCATCTCTGCATTCAAGTTCACCTTTCTAAAACGGGAGTAATCTGTTTTCTTATCAATCTCCTGTCGAGATATTACGTTTTTCTTCATTTTCTGTGATATCCTGTTTGTTTATTTATTTCTGTTTTTATGAGCGTGATATCATTTAATGCCTTGAAATAAAGCTGCCATTTCTCGATCATAGTATCTTCTTTTCAGCTGATAATGAATGGGAATAAAAACTTGTATACGTCAACTGAGTAAAAGCTATGATTATTCACACTGCAGTAGTTCATTTTGATCACATCATAAAAAGCTCCTTTTATCCTTGAAGATATTTTTCATTTTGTATCGTTAGACATCTCCACTCATAATTTTATTATGAAATCAACGAGTAACATTTCAATGGTCTAAAAAATAACACTTGAAGAAGTGAAGCGAAAATTGAATGAAAGAAATAACTCATAACACTTAGGGAAAAATTGTGACCAATTTATCATTATTTCATCTCGACATTTTTCCGATAATTCAGCCGAAAAACGAGAAATTTTAATAGCACGATATTCTCAGCCTTCTGTTTGAAACACGCCTAACCCATTTAAATGCATCGGTTACCGTGTGTCAATCATCCTTCAGAGCATCAACATTCCTGTTTTGTCAAGGCTTCGTGATGTCACGCTACCCATAACCAAAAAGCACTTTCAATCAGTCATTGTTAGCTGTTCATCCTGCGAGTATCAGCATCCTAAGCTGCCATTGCTGCAGGCATTTTCGCATCAGTCAGTATGTGCTACTCGTTCTTTAGGGCATCAGCATTCTTGTTTTGTTAAAGCCCCACGATGGCACACTTCCCGGTATCAGAAGGAATTTGACGTCTGGTATAAACTCTCTCTCTCTCTCTCTCTCTCTCTCTCTCTCTCTCTCTCTCTCTCTCTCTCTCTCTCTCTCTCTCTCTCTCTGGCCTCGTAGCTCAGTCTTAAATAGAAGTATGCAGATGACGGCTGTTGCAAGTGGTCTCTTCTCCCTCATAAGAAATGAAGTGGCTGGAAGTCGCAACCTGGATTTATGGGTGGCAACCAGTAGGTAGCAGGAGTGGGTACCTCAGGCTGTTCCTTACTGGCGTCTGTGACCTTAGCTGACCTCTGCGGCTCCACTTCATCTCCGTGTCTACATTTTCATGCATATTCAGATGCCTTGAGAAAATAATTATTCTTAAAAGAAAGAATGCTCCTCAGACCATATTTATAAAGCGTTTTATTACTATAGCAAACATTTCATACGTCCTTTGCAGAAAACTCTCTCTCTCTCTCTCTCTCTCTCTCTCTCTCTCTCTCTCTCTCTCTCTCTCTCTCTCTCTCTCTCTCTCTCTCTCTCTCAGCCAGTTTTAAACCTATTTTTGTTCGCTGGAAATTAATGTTATCATCTTCAGCTTACTAAGCATCCTTCCAAAATGTCCAGATGTGAAAAAAGACGACTGAGAGTAAAATAAGTAAAATTCATGGCAACGGAAATTAGCACCTGAGAAATAAACATACGAGTATAGTTGATTCTCAGGAATCTGGCTCTTCAATAGATCATTGCAACGTCCCTCAAACCTCAGAGAAACATCGTCTGTAACACTCAGAAATGCTATACATTTTTCCGCCAAGCAATGGGCCATCTTGGAACCTCAGCAGAGTACAGATAATGGAGAGCTGTGGAACGATTTGTAGGCTGTACTTCTAGAAGCCTGAGCACTAAGATCAGTTGGGAAATTTCTCGCCTGGTATAGCTAGAACTTCGACGCGTACTTCAGTGACTGACCCCCCTGTAAATCCATGTTGTGACTTCCAGACACTTCATTAGAGTGAAGAGACTGCCTGAAGCAGCCTGCATCTGCATACTCTACTACCTTACATTCAAGGCAAACTGTCATGTCATCAGCTAAGACTAAGAACAAAAGAGCCCCTGGACACCACAAAGTTGAAAACCAGACAGAATATATAGTGGCTTAACAAAAGCATAATCATCAACTTTCTGCTATTCAGATCCTCCAAAACATAACTTAGATAACATATGAAAAGGCCTTGCGGTGAACCGAATTTCAGACAGTGAACTGACCAGATATAAAGCCTCAGTACTATCGAGTTTGTGTAGGCTATGTCTTGTTTCAGCTAAATTTTTATGATATTTAACCTAGAAATGAGATTTATATTGTTTACATAACTGTGTCAGGAACTATCTAGATTTAAGGGCCTTTTACAATAGGACCAAGCAATTCTTTGGAAAATTATACTGGTTGATATTATCACCTGTAGCATTGTTCTTGCGAGCTAGGTATTTGTTAAGAATAGCAAATATTGCAGAAGGTAAGAGTATTGCCAAAATGCTAGTCCCTTTGTACAAATAAGATGGAAATATAATTTACAAAACTCTTACAAGATAAACCAACGTTTATCGGTCACTTACTACATATAGATTTCCATTTGTTTCATTATCTACATAATATGGATATACAGATAAGACAATCTTCTATGCTTTCCTGTGATACAGGGAAATATAAGACTTTAAATTGTCCGAAAACTCCTGTATATCTTAAAACCTTAGCATCTCAAAATGTAATATTTTCACAAGCCCAGACAACGCAAAAGAGAACCAATAATGCTACCAATGAAATGGTGTTTCTCTGATAGAAGGTAAATGAAATTAGATGAACAATATATAATTCTATTTCTTGAGTAACTAGAATAAATAAATCAGCATTTCTTGATCGCAGTATATAGGTTTTTACTGAGGGGCGCCGTAAGACCTGGAAGGAGCCTCGCGAGAGTCATCGCGGGCACGGCGGGCGTCTTCCTCAGCAGCGAAGGCGATCTGGTCGAGGACGAACTGGGGAATTGGGTGGGGGAATTCGGGGGCTACTGGCAGCAGGTCGGACTGGGGCTGGAAGCCGTTCTCGTCAGCGACGTATTTCACAACGACTTCGGTACCGTCAGGAGCAGTGTAGCTGTAAAAAAAAAAAAAAAAAAAAAAAAAGCATGAGAATATCAGTTCTTTGAAAATTACGTCATATTATCTGTCAGAGAATACCATAGTATTTCGAAATTAAAGTAAAATGACTAAGCACGAAAACTCACGAGTACTGTCCAGCACTGACGATGACGTCCTCATCTCCGTCGGGAGATCCAGCCTCGGAGAACCTGATGCCATTTTCGGATTCGAAGTCGAAGTTGTATTTGCCGTCGTCTTCGTGGACTCTGTCGTCCCTCAAGATGGCTACGACTTCCTCAGAAGAACTGGATCGGGCAGCAGGGGCATCGTAGCTGTACTGAGGAGCAGCAAAGGCCACGGAGGTAAGGGCAGCGATGATCAACTGAAGAAGTACAGAAGAAAATAAATAATGAATATAAACTACATGCCCTCAGATCTTAAAAACTACTGAGGCTATAAGGCTGCAAATTGGCAAGTTGATCATCCACCCTCCAGTCGTCAAATATACCAAATTGCAGCCCTCTAGCCTCAGTCGTTTGGATTTTATTTAAGGTTAAAGTTAGCCATGAACGTGCGTCTGGCAACGCTATAGGTGCCAACAACGCCGGGCCGTGGCTGTAAGTTTCATAGAGCGCGGCTAAGAGTTTCATGGGGTGTGGCTAAGAGTTTCATACACCATTATACGCTGTACAGAAAACTCGATTGCGCCGAAGAAACTTTGGCGCATTTTTTACTTGTTTTATTTTAGACGCATGCGCTCTGATTATTTTCGATTTTGTAAATCTTTTTATATGCCTTTGATCCTATTTTTAGCTTTTATCTAATTCCTTTTAATTGCGATTATAACAGTACAATTTTTTTTCTGCCACTTCTTTCATTATTTCTTTTATCGTTAACACCATACGCAGAGGAAAAATTCTTATATTAAACCATGCTAAAAGAATTGTGACATGTTGTCTTATTGGCAGAAACGACCCTAAACCCGTGACAGTGAAAACCCTTAAGAATCTGGAAGTTCACCGATAAACTTCTAACCCCCAGAAACGGTAACTTACGAATTTCATGGTGTAGGAAGGTTGTCGGACGGTGTCGGACGGGGAACTAATGCCATGCAACGCGGAGTCTTCACCTTATATAGGGCAACTGAGGAAAAGCGGGAGTAGCAGAAACGGTAACTGTAGGTCGCCAACGTCATGGTGGTCCTCCTCTCCCCCCCCCACCCTCCATTCTCCTCACCCCCACTCCCACCCCTGGATGCGGAGTCTCCCGCAGCGACCTTCACAATGACCTCACACGGAACGTTCGTTTTGAACTTCATTCATATTCAATCAGGTGAAGAAAACAGAATAGAGTCAATGGGTGGTGAAAGGGAGAGTTAGTGGGCATTACCATTTCCCTGCCAGAGGAACGGTTTTGGAAAATGGGTGTGCATGCATGCATTCGTTTATGCAACTACGTTGCAAACAGATCTGTGAATGCATTCGTATGCAACTGTGGCTTAGAAACGCAAGAGTGTCACCTTCTGAAGCCAGGTGTCTAAGGAATGTAACGTTTTGTATGTAGATATATATGTATACTCACACGCACACACACGTATATATGCATATACTGTATATTATATATATATATATATATATATATATATATATATATATATATATATATATATATATATATATATATATATATATATATATATATATATATATATATATATATATATATATATATATACACACATATAGTGAATACTTTTTCATAAGTGGTGGTCACTTATATAAAATTTCATTGTAACAAAATTAAATGAAATCTTCAACCAACACCAAATAACTAGCCATAAAGTGCGTACCACTTCCTGAAATATGAAAGTGAAATTTTAAAAGGTTCTCATTACGTCCAACATTTGTCGTTGACAGATTTTGCCTTGGCATTAAAGCCGACCGAAATATCACTTTAGAGAATCATTTTATTGAAATATCACTGTAGAGAGTCATTTTATTTTCCGTCAAGGAGGTTTTCGTCTTGATTGCACTCTGTTGTTTGATAAATAAATTTTTCCTTCTGAGTGAGTCCCAAGCATAAATAATTAATTACTTAATTATTAATTATTAATAATTAATTATTTGGTTTATGGTCGTTCTCACTTAGGGTCGGAATTTTTCTGTGGAATCTTGGCGGATAAATAATCTGTACCAGAGAATTTAGGATAGCAATTATTTCGCCCATGATACTTACATTTAGGGTAAGTCTTTATTAGGAAACTTTTCGTGGGTACAATCAGGTCAGTTCTTGTCCGGCTGATCGTTTGAAAGTGATGTCTGCATTGGTATTTCCTCTTTCATAACCCTTGGTGTGGGAATGCGCGGCCTCTGAATAAATGGTACGTACATCTCTGCATGTAAGTTTACTCCCTGTACACCTATTAATCTTTTAATCAAAATGATCGGGTTACACTTTCCTGCACCCACATACAAGCACGCAGTCAAGCAGAACCACTTAGGAGATTCTAAACGAGAAGGGAGTACTTTAGCAATGAGAGCATCGAAATCTATATCGCTCACATTTCTTACACCAAAAAATTAGAAAAATAAGCATAGCATAAGAGCAATATCATGCGCGTAGCAAGGCGTCTAAATACACCAAGGTGCCTAAATACACCTGGTATGTCGGCCCTGACATCTCAGAAGCAGGTAAAGAGCCAAAATGCGTTTGCCCTTTGGTTAAACTCGGTAACCTTTCCAGATGGGAAGTAATTTGGCTGCGCGTTGGCTGCCTAATGATGACTGACAGCGATCTGACTCTTCCAATTGCATCGTCGAAGGAGATATCGTGAGCTGAGGTGATGCCTTGCCCAGGAAGAAGTGGCCTCAGGGCCCTTGAAAGTGGGTTTCACTTGGAGGGTCTTTTAGTGATTAAATGTTCCGTCTTAAGGACTTTCCGATGGTTCCCTGGTTTTATTGTAACTTATTGTTGCTTGCAACAGACCTCTGCTGTGTTTTCGAATTTTCAGTAACGTCTGGTATTTCAGCAAGACAAAAACGTCACCTTTACACCTAAACCACGTCATTTATAGGGTTTGACATCGATTTAAGCGTATCGATCTTATTGCAGAGCTTAGATGTGCTATGGTATTTCCTCAAACCGTAAGCCATTTTAGAAGGGTCATTTACAGTTTACAGCTATTTAAATTTAACTCTTTTATTATTAATTTATAATGAAAGATTTCAATTGTTCGAAATTTTGTATTGACATAAATTCTATGAGAGAACAAATAATTTTTTTATTACAAATTTCATGTTATTCATTTTCCATTTTTATTTTTTCTGGTTCTCTTTTGACTTCATCTGCCGTAGTCTGCAAGGTAATGACATGGGTGAAAAGTGAATGAGAATAAGGTATTTCAATTCCGCTCTTTTGATTTGTAGACTGCTATTTTTTTCCGTCTAACATGGGTGCATGTTGTAAAAATCCAGAACGCAATTAGTTTTAATCACGGATGCTTGATCTTAAACGAGATTGGGAACTTACTGATATACAGAGTATATATATATATATATATATATATATATATATATATATATATATATATATATATATATATATATATATATATATATATATATATATAATGTGTGTATGTATGTATGTATGTATATATACATACACACATTATATATATGTGTGTGTGTACGTGTGTATGATGTATATAGATAAATAGAGAGAGAGAGATCATTTGCAGTCCTATTAAGTGTTGCAGATAATATTTCTCTATTGTATTCTCATTCAGATGTCTTCCAGGTGTGTGCCGTGAGGATATATCATACGCAATAAATTACTATAACTTATTGGGCACAAGTCATCATTATATCCAATCATTTCATACTATAACAAGATTAAAATGTTATTTGTCAACTCACAGAAAACATTCCTGACAAAATCTTATTAGATTTTAACAATAAAAAGACAATTCCAAAAAATTTTAACCAGTATTAACCCTGATAATCACGGAGCAGAATATCACCAAACACGAATGAGCAATAATTTGAATGTATTTTTTAGCATATTCGGTATCTATATAGAAAACCTGGGCTAAAACATTTTGGAATACAATATAATATTTATAGTAATATGGTCCAGGACCGATGTGACTTTCATCAAGGTTCGTGACATGTAACATTGATACAAATGACAAGGTGAAGGATGACGGTCCACTTTTTTTTTTCGTAGGACTTTCTGTTGTTACCAAATTTTAATTTATGACATTCTTGTTATATTTAAACACTTACTATTAGCTCAGCGCACGTCATTACCGCCTCTCCATCTTAGGAAAATATATCCTTCACTTATAAGGATACCCCTAAAATTATTCACATTCACTAATTAATTTTTATCAAATGCCAGTGTCTACTATCATGACCGTCAGGCAGGATTTTAAAAATTTGATTATTATTGCATTATTCTTTCGAACATTTCTAACTTCATTCGATTCACCTTTGTAAGGAAAATAAAATAATTTTTTTTATACAAATACTCTATTTGATGTATAAATAGATTAAATACATGAGTAGTTTGCGATCACAGATTTAGAGAGATTACTGGGGGGCGCCGTAAGACCTGGAAGGAGCCTCGCGAGAGTCACCACGGGCACGGCGGGCGTCTTCCTCAGCAGCGAAGGCGATCTGGTCAAGCACGAACTGGGGAATTGGGTGGGGGAATTCGGGGGCTACTGGCAGCAGGTCGGACTGGGGCTGGAAGCCGTTCTCGTCAGCGACGTATTTCACAACGACTTCGGTACCGTCAGGAGCAGTGTAGCTGCAAGGATAACAAAATATAATTATACTGTATTTCACACCAAATCGTGTCATTATCGACTTCATACTTAACTTTTTATTTCAAGAACGCTTGAAAGAGACCGCGGAGAAACTCACGAGTATTGTCCAGCACTGACGATGGCGTCCTCATCTCCGTCGGGAGATCCAGCCTCGGAGAACCTGATGCCATTTTCGGATTCGAAGTCGAAGTTGTATTTGCCGTCGTCTTCGTGGACTCTGTCGTCCCTCAAGATGGCTACCTCCTCAGAGGAATCGGCGCTGGAGCGGGCAGCAGGGGCATCGTAGCTGTACTGAGGGGCAGCAAGGGCCACGGCGGCAAGGGCAGCGAGGATCACCTAAAGAGGAAGATGATATGTGAGCTTAGTGTTATATTTTTTGTTCATTCCTTAACATTTCTCAAAGCAGAAAAATGGTTTATTATTTCGTTCTTCTTGAGAAAATTATTTTCTTAAGATGAATACGGGCTATGTATTTTATTTTTGCACTACCCCTTTCAGCCATGGGCATCCTCTCCAGAAAATTGTAGTGTTCAAACATATTCAGCTGAACGTAGCTGATGCATGAATATTTCATTAGTGAAATACTTTTCCTTCACCTTCATCTTGTATTTTACATTTGAAAGTAGATTCTCTCTTACTTTAGAAATATATAATTATAACTCTTCATTAATTTAGGGTAACTCTAAAGCATGATAGATATAAATTGCAATTTAAGTAATTAAACCACCATTAATCTGAGGAAACAGATTATTAGTGAAAAAGAACGATTTTATAGGTTTTTTTTAACAATATAAGAGAACGACTATACGACACCCTACAAAACTCATGAGTAAGTAGACTGTCATTTAAAGAAATAGATTGATAAGAACTGTAGTATCTGTCCACAACCACGTGGTTTCTCTGTAGATTAATGGAAGGTATAGTAGACGGAGAAGATCTTTGAAAGAAAACGCTTGCATTCTGTCTAAATTAATGAACTGAGAACGCGTGAAAATGAAAAGAATGGAGGTGTCTGGTAAGAATAACAGGGGCCCAAAGTGAGACCCGAGAGCCAAATGAACGCAATGTCAGCGGCGTCCTATTCCTTCCAGTACTTACAAACTTCATGTTGTCGGAGAACGTCGAGCAGCGAACTGATGCCCGAAATCCGGGGACCTCGTCTTATATAGAGCAGCCGAGGAGAGCGGGAGGGGCGAAGTACTTGTGACACCCACGACCCATTTCACTCGCTGCGGCTCTCGGGTGACCTTCGCAATGACCTCTCCCCTCGCCGCAGCCTTCATCTTGATCTTCATGGCACACTGACATACCCAGACAGATTCTGAGAACTGCTAAAGCCTTCCATTCATTTTGTACATTTTCTCGTCGGCGATTTGGACACGATTGCTGTTAGCGTTTTTGTTTGCTGTTGAAGAAAAAAAGGGATGTGGGTTTCACGATTACGTGGACAGTAGTTGATGAGGTAAAATCTATATTCGCGTACTTGTAGCTTAGTGAAATGATCTGAATTAAACAGTGACAGCTGGATGCTTTTGATGGCCTATTTTCCTCTCATCTTCAACCGGGAAAAAAAAAATCGGGTCGAAGATAAGAACTGACCAGCCCTCAAAAGTTTCCAGCCAATTTCGCTTTTTTCACTTTAGTACACAGTTTTGGATTGTATTTTTCCAGTATTATTATTATTATTATTATTATTATTATTATTACTATTATTATTATTATTATTATTATTATTATTATTACTGGATTGTCTTCGGTTTAATATTGTGAATAATTTACAAATTTTAGATGATACAGAAATACAATGTTAATCAAAATCGTTGGGTTTCGAGAAGTACTCTTGCCATGCTTAGTGAGGCTGTAGACAGGAAGAGAGCTTGTTAAAAGCTAAGGAGTTTCATGAAATATTCGCTATGATTAGTAAAATTTAGAATTTTTAAATGGTTCACAATATTAAACGAAAACAGGAAACGCTCTCTTCGGTCGTTTTGAAAACGACGAACCCGTCATTATTATTACCTTAGGCAACTATGAAAAACTGTTACATAAAAATTACAATGATTAATCAAAGGAAAAGTCGATACGCTGGAGAGCTGGCGAACGGAGAATGACACTTTACTTGTATCGATTTTTTATAAATTGTCGACAACGTTTTACGAAACATCTTTTTCATAAGGTGTTATCATTCATTTGTACAGCTTTTACAATTCTTGCTTGTAAATTTGGAATGATATTGCTAACCCCACGACCATTGCCGAACGGATATCCAAATTACATATATGCCAACAATTCCAGGCTTTTCTTGGTGATCACCCATCGAGGTACCGACTGACCAGATGCTGAATGGTGGAGAAAGGTCCCGTGTAGAAAATGTTCACAGTATGAGCCGCCACATGCACCTGTACGGAAGGCTCATAAGCAGTGCGTCGAACCCCATAACAAAAATCCCATTTACCCTAACTGCGCGCTATTTTTAGGCATTTCTCCTCCTCCTCCTCCTCCTCCTCCTCCTCCTCCTCCTCCCCCTCTTAGCCTTTGCGTAATATACTCTTTTCATTAATATACCCTCCTTCATTCTTTCCACATGGCCAGATCTTCTCAAAAACACCGAACCAACCCTTCACCCAAGCTAACCTTTCCACCCTTAGCTCTCTCTGTCGACACGTCTCTCTCTGTTTTCAGTCCCCTTACGCTACGCACACCACACAGACACGTCATCTTAAGAGTTTGACCTTTACCTGTCCTCAGTTCTGCATACATGCAGATTACATGCTATATGTATACACATACACACACACTTATATACTATATATATATATATATATATATATATATATATATATATATATATATATATATATATATATATATATATATATATATATATATATATATATATATATCTCTCGCCACCGACAGCAACGAGTTCAGATTTGGGTGACGAGCTCCCTTACCACAAAGTACTTGTCACTTATAATTCGCCTTTCGGTATGACTACGGAAGTGCAGCGAATTGGATATGAAACGACATTTGTAGCTGAATGGTTTATATGTATATATATATATATATATATATATATATATATATATATATATATATATATATATATATGTATGTATGTATGTATGTATGTATATGCGTGTACGTGTTTGGGTGTTTTTTTTTTAATTCCTCATTTCTCCCCTTCTTCTTCAGGCATTAGTTAAGATGTCTGTGTGTGTGTGCGTGTTTATGTATTTGTCTGTATGTGTTTTCGTAATTCCCTATTTCTCCCCCTCTTTTTCAGGCATTAGTCAATATGGCTATTCTCATAAATCATTCTCTGTTAAGCATTGTCAGATACTTTGACGCAGGCATCTTGGACACCTGTAAATATCTCTTTCAGAAACTTACCACGGGTTTCATGAGGCACTGAAATAACCGTAAACAGGGAGCTCCTTCATTTTCCAGCTAAGACTAGAAATTGTGAGGCTAAAGGACCTACAATCATTCAGTCTATCTCATAGCCTCTTCGGTCAGAAGTCCAGAGGCTAAAGGACCTACAGTCATTCGGTCTATCTCATAGCCTCTTCGGTCAGATGTCCAGAGGCTAAAGGACCTACAATCATTCAGGCTATCTCATAGCCTCTTCGGTCAGAAGTCCAGAGGCTCATGGACCTACAACCATTCAGTCTACCTCATAGCCTCTTCGGTCAGAAGTCCAGAGGCTAAAGGACCTACAATCATTCAGTCTACCTCATAGCCTCTTCAGTCAGAAGTCCGTAGTCTTTGCCTGTTTCATTAGTGCTATTGTGATCATTCATCTTAGATTTATGAAATTTAGGCCATTTAGCCAAGCACTGAGGCACTTTAGTTTATCCGGCGCTTATTTTCCTCTTAGAAGGTGTTTGACTCTGCTGTCACTCATGTAGTGTGTCTGATTTCAGATTCCAACAAAGTGTTTATGGGAATTGTAAATACCAGTGTCCAAAGCTTTCACATTGGCAGCGAGGAATTTTCAGCCTTTTCCTGCGTTTGCCTGTGCTGAAGAGGTAGATATTTTGTTAGTTACACATTCTCTCTCTCTCTCTCTCTCTCTCTCTCTCTCTCTCTCTCTCTCTCTCTCTCTCTCTCTCTCTCTCTCTCTCTCTCTCGCTTATCAAGCTTTTCTAGCCGTTTATAGTTCTTCATTTCAGAAATAAAATTAATTAATGTATGTTGATGCTTTTCTTTAAGGATGATAATAACAATTTTGTTTGTTATACCTAAAAATTACTGTGCTTTGATAATACAAAGTGAAAAATCGATGAAATGGTAACTTACACCTATTTTCAGAAATTCCTTGTTGACACCTACAGTAGAGGGTCTACAAAAACTAATTTCATATGCAACATGCTATAGGCTGAGCATAAGATAAAAAAAAATAGACTTGCATTGTTTCCAACTATCATCGGTGGAGTAACATTAAAGTGATTAGCGGAAGCTAGGGTTATTAACGCTAAACCTCGTAGCGTTTGATTTTTTCTCTCCTTTTTTTCTAAATACATGAAAAGAAAAAATGTGTAGCTGCAAAGTTCATTAACTCGTAAGAATTTTACGTCAAATGTGCCCATGCACATTGATTAATCATTTGGAATCAAACGTTAAAAAGGTAATTTTACCTCACATTGTCGTAATTATTTTTCATCAAGTTAAGAAAACCCACAAGAAGCTGATATTTAACATTTCATTTTAAAGAGTCTATATCGAATCTTCAGCAGGCTGGATGTTTCGAAGAGCTATAGTACACGAAATTAGGTCCAGATACATGTAGATCGTGAAAGGAAATGTCATTGTGCAGCAAATTCATACATTCGTTAACCGATACCCTAAACTGACAACATTTTGTACAAGTTACATTCAGGTTCGGCTTCCTAGAATACAACAAAGATAATGCCTCATTTCGGTTCTTTGGCTTATTACATCGCTAGTAATTTCACATCTAGTTTAAAGGTTTGTAAATAATAGAATACAATTAATTTCTTTGTTCTATTTCCTGAATAAATAGAATAAATACATCTTCTGATAATAGATAAGTCGGGTCGAGTCAAAGGAGATTACTGGGGGGCGCCGTAAGACCTGGAAGGAGCCTCGCGAGAGTCACCACGGGCACGGCGGGCGTCTTCCTCAGCAGCGAAGGCGATCTGGTCGAGGACGAACTGGGGAATTGGGTGGGGGAATTCGGGGGCTACTGGCAGCAGGTCGGACTGGGGCTGGAAGCCGTTCTCGTTAGCGACGTATTTCACAACGACTTCGGTACCGTCAGGAGCAGTGTAGCTGCAAGGATATCAAAATATAATTATACTCTATTTCATAACAAATCGTCAATTATTATCGACTTCATATATAACTTCTTATATTTCAAGAACGCTTGAAAGAGACTGAGGAGAAACTCACGAGTATTGTCCAGCACTGACGATGGCGTCCTCATCTCCGTCGGGAGATCCAGCCTCGGAGAACCTGATGCCATTTTCGGATTCGAAGTCGAAGTTGTATTTGCCGTCGTCTTCGTGGACTCTGTCGTCCCTCAAGATGGCTACCTCCTCAGAGGAATCGGCGCTGGAGCGGGCAGCAGGGGCATCGTAGCTGTACTGAGGGGCAGCAAGGGCCACGGCGGCAAGGGCAGCGATGATCACCTAATAAATGAAAAGCATAGCAATTTTACAGATTTCAGCTTCCATTACGAAGAAGTTAATAGATAGTGTACACATTATTTTCTCTGAATATCAGTGTTAGCAAGAGGAAGAAAACTGTATTTTTTCACAATTGCTATTGTTTGTTTTATCTTGAAAAATTCCCTACCATAAAATTATTGTTTTTTTTAAGTTATTATTATTATTATTATTATTATTATTATTATTATTATTATTATTATTATTATTATTATTATTATTATTCAAGCATTCAAAGAAAAACAGCAAGAGGTTGTCTTATGGATATCTGATCAATGCGATTAAATAATAATAATAATAATAATAATAATAATAATAATAATAATAATAATATTTATTGTTTACAAACATATCTCGAAGAATTTTCATAGACTATAAAGCCATAACCCTTTACTTACAAACTTCATGTTGTCTGGTGCTGTCGAGTAACGGACTGATGCCGGAGTTCCGGATCTAGAACCTATATATAGGGCAACTTCCTTAGGGGGGTTGGGGTGTTGGGGGAGGGGCGGGGGCGGGGGAGCGAGATCCCATGACTTAGGACCATTTACCGGCAATGACCTTCGCAATGACCTTTCATGCGGCCTTCGCCTACATCCTTATAGCGTACCTGCACATCACTTTCGGTGTGAACAATTAAACTCGTCCAGACACACGCAAACGTATGTATATATATAATATATATATATATATATATATATATATATATATATATATATATATATATATATATATATATATATATATATATGTGTGTGTGTGTGTGTATGTATATATATAATATATATATATATATATATACATATATATATATATATACAGTATATATATATATATATATATATATATATATATATATATATATATATATATATATATGTGTGTGTGTGTGTGTGTGTGCGTGCGTTTTGTAAATTTACTTCTTATGAGAAGGATGGCGCGTATATCCAGATACGCCATATTTTATTATCAAGACGTTTCATTATTCTATCATAACAACATCCTTTAGCCCATGAAAGACGATAAAGTTTTCATCGGTTAAAAAAGGAAAGGATTCAATATCTAGGATTCAATATTTACTACCTGGCAAATAGGCGTAAGAGGGTAATACCAAAGGATATTAATAAAGCGCTTGAACGCTTGTTTATGGACTAAAAAATAAAGCGCTTGAACGCTTGTTTATGGACTAAAAAATAAAGCGCTTGAACGCTTGTTTATGGACTAATATCATTTGTTTTGCACTCGTTTTCTACTTGAGAGTGAACGATGCTTGATAGTATTGTTATTGCTAATAGATTCACAATTCCGTGAAAAACAATCTGAGTAATAAAAATCCACAATTATATAGTAAATATATTACTATGTGAAATGAACCGAAGACTTTCGAACACTTGAACGGTGTTCCTCATCAGTGTTAACTATATAACTGTGGATGTTTATTACTCAGTATTGTTATTGGTAATGTGCATAACTTTTTAGCTTTTCATAAATGGTGTCGTATCCTTTTTTAACTGTGAAAAGTGAACATCTATAAGCTAAACTAAAATGCTTCTATGAGGGGGCAAAAAATGCGTTTATATATATATATATATATATATATATATATATATATATATATATATATATATATATATATATATATATATATATATATAAGTTTATGTACATATGTGTGAGTTGTGGGTATTTTTAACTTCCTGAAGAAATCTTCATATTCTTCCATTTAGATTTTGGGCTTTGAAGTAAAAAGCTTAACTAAAATGCGGGGAGAAATCGAAGAGTTACGAGAGCATATTGTGGCTATGACAATTTCTTACATATTTGGTAAAAAGTAACGAATAATTTCTATATGTAGGTTTATATATGTATGCATATATACATATATAATTACATATAAAGAGAGAGAGATAAAAAGAGGGAGAGAGTTCTACTGTTACCTCGTAAATGCTCATAGAGTATTAACCACATACAAATTTGTTTATAATGAAACATCGTTTTATATATACATATATATATATATATATATATATATATATATATATATATATATATATATATATATATATATATATGCATTCATTGTGTTTGTGTGTGCGTGTATGTGTATGCTTTATTGTCTAGGTGGTCACGACGCTCTCCTAACAATCGGCAGGGCTACCGCTCGATTATAATGGATACCGAACGATTTCTTGTCGCGGGTAGTACATGTAGAAGTGAATTATGACTTTCACTGAGGTTTTTGCATGTGCCGGCCGCCTACACGGTATTATTACGCTTGATGACGGTGTTTCTACGAATAGGTATTTTTTGTGTATTGGTGCAAACTACGTCGCTCCATTGTGGAGGAGGTTAAGCTCCATTGTGGAGGAGTTTAATGGACAGGTCTTCTTCATGAATACTCAAAATCAGTTAATCCTTTGAATCGTTTGTACTTTAATGTTGAAGTAAATCTTTAAATTAGATAATACGAAAAAGAAAAGGCGTAAAGAAGAGTAGTCTTAGCGTGCACATGCTAGACAGATTTTCTTTGCTGACGTCATGCTCTCAAGATTACATATTCCTTCAGGATATAATAAAAAACCTTTGCTATTAAAGCCTAAGAATTAAATCTTTTTTCTTTGTTTATTACAGAACGCAAGGAACTTGTTTGGAGGCATATGCTACAGATTTGTCAATGTGTGTATGTGTGTATATATATATATATATATATATATATATATATATATATATATATATATATACTGTATATATGTGTGTGTGTGTACATATATATATATATATATATATATATATATATATATATATATATGTATATATATATATATATACATTTGGTGATTGTTTATCAAATCAAATTTATGTTTATATATATCGTATGTGTGTGCTTGTGCGCGTGAGTGGATTGTTGTTATACGTGAATTAATATGTAACTATTTGGGGAATAAATGAATGATTAAATATTGTCTGGTATCGTAAATTTGTTTTGGGAAATTTAACAAAATATCGATAAACTTATTAATCTTTATAGCTGAAGGTATTTTATAACATCTTTGTCATTATTTTCATGAAAACTCTTTTTTGAAATTTAATGCAGTTTCCAGGCCATCGTACTCATAGTTGTATGAACTAATATCAAACCTCAGTAGCTAATAAAATCCATAATTCATATCAGAAATTCAAGCAATGACGCCTGCAATTTTCATTGAAAGCAGCATCAGGAACAAATGCAATTATTGCAACTGTTGCTTAACTTTTTTAGCACGTAATGAATGCATAAGAAAGCTTTACTGAAACCTCTGAAATTCAATATTCCATAAAAAAGCGAAAGAGTGAATGGTAAATTCTAAAGATTAGTCACTGCCCATGACACTCACTAGCAGAAACCACCCACCCCCACAAGGAACAAAAAACAACTGAATGTCAAGAGGCAGCGTGTAGATGCTCGAACACTAAATGATGTACCGGTTCACTACGGAGACTCAGTGAAGGTACCGCCAGAGGTCACTGCTAAGGTCAACACCAGAGAAATGGTCCTAAGGTCAGAGACGCTACTCGCTCCACTGCCCTATATAAAACGAAGTCCTAGAATTCGGGCATCAGTTCGCCGCTTGACATCAGCCGACAACATGAAGTTTGTAAGTGCTTGAATATGGCTAAGGATTTCTTGGAAGCTCCAAGTGATGTTAAGTCGTTACTCTCTCGGCTCCCTTCATGCATAATTTTTTATGTTTTGTTCTGTAGTCTGGAAAAAATTGGGCTTACCTGAGGCAGAGAGCTTTACACATTTTTAGGAAAGGATTTGATCAGCAAGATAGCCTTAGGAGTGTGGAATTATAAGCAGAAAAATATTCTATTTTTGTGAAAGAGAATTTTACATGGATAAAAATTATAGGGAAGAAGAAATAAAAGGCTATTGTTAATAAAGCGTCGTTAAGTCTCAAAGTTTAGATTATAACAGATTTTTTTAAGGGTTTTCACAATTAATCTTACAAGTAATTAAGACCTTTAAGTCAGTTCAAACATAAACATTTATCAAGAATCATCTCTTCATTTGTTCACTAGAAAACGCATATCAGTGATTTCTCCAATGCCTACTTGTTCATTTATTCGTAAAGTTAAGTATCTGTGTATTTAACTATCTAATGGCATTATTTCTCATAATCAGGTGATCCTCGCTGCCCTTGCCGCCGTGGCCCTTGCTGCCCCTCAGTACAGCTACGATGCCCCTGCCCGCTCCAGCGTCGATTCCTCTGAGGAGGTAGCCATCTTGAGGGACGACAGAGTCCACGAAGACGACGGCAAATACAACTTCGACTTCGAATCCGAAAATGGCATCAGGTTCTCCGAGGCTGGATCTCCCGACGGAGACGAGGACGCCATCGTCAGTGCTGGACAATACTCGTGAGTTTCTCCGCGGTCTCTTTCAAACGTTCTTGAATTAAAAAGTTAAATATGGAGTTGACAATGATGGAGTATTTGTTACGAACTATTATATAATTATATTTTGAAATCCTTGCAGCTACACTGCTCCTGACGGTACCGAAGTCGTTGTGAAATACGTCGCTAACGAGAACGGCTTCCAGCCCCAGTCCGACCTGCTGCCAGTAGCCCCCGAATTCCCCCACCCAATTCCCCAGTTCGTCCTCGACCAGATCGCCTTCGCCGCTGAGGAAGACGCCCGCCGTGCCCGTGGTGACTCTCGCGAGGCTCCTTCCAGGTCTTACGGCGCCCCTCAGTAATCTCCTTTGATCTAGAAGGCAATTTCTTAAAGCTGTGATCACAAACTGCTAATATATTTATTCTATTTATTTATCAAATAGAATATACGACTTACTTATTGGCTTTCTCTTTTTACCTGTGAGACCGAAATTAAGAATATACATAGAAAACGTGTGAAAGTGACATGTTAGGCCTATATTAACTGTGGATATAATCGGAGGAAGTACAAACTCAGCTTGGACTAGGATGAATCGTAATCATATCCTAAAGACTGGTGAAGCTTGGATTAAATTGCCAAGGTTTTGAATTTAAAGCAAAGTTTGAATCTTATAAAGTGACCTGTAGAAGGAGTCACTTGTACAATAGGTTTTAAATCTTCCTTTGCAAAAAAACTAAGATCTACATTCCAGTGGCAAATGATAACGAACATGAAGACATGTCATCAGTTGATGAATACAGGAGTAACTGAGTGCAAGATTTTATTCCGCTTTCAGCTTAAAGATGGCCCCTCTCTCACCACTGGAGTAACTATTCAAAAACATATAATTTCCTACATTTCTTTTTGCATTTTCGAATTGTGTAATGGAGAAGCTTTTTGAATGAGCTGTGGGGTTAATGGATAAATTTTTGTGTATTTCAATGTTTTTCTCTCATTCTCTCCTTTTGTGCTAAATCTTTCCACAATGATGGGCTCTGATGCTGTAATATAAATTAAAAAGAAGAAACATAAAAATTACCGCTAGGGAACTATAAGTTATTCAACCACACGAAAAATCTTTGCACCCACACATTAGACACATATATATATATATATATATATATATATATATATATATATATATATATATATATATATATATGTGCGTGTGTTTGTACACACATATATAGTTTAATCACGTATATATGCAAGTAAACTCTATCACAAACTCACACACATAATTATATATATATATATATATATATATATATATATATATATATATATATATATATATATATATATATATATATATATGTGTGTGTGTGTGTGTGTGTGTGTGTGTGTATGAATTAATCTATGTCTGATGTATGTATGTGTGTGTGTTTTACTGAGGCTGATTCGTTGCATATGTTTAACAGTCACTCTGTATTCTGTGACAAATCAAAATAATGTTGAAAGATGAATAAGTCTAATCAGTCAACGCTGTCGACATATTCATCAACTGACAGAACTTAAAGTTACGTAGTATAAAAACTCTCAATTAATCATCGTTCTTTAGGAAGGAACATAAGTGTATTGCCCATTGTTCTGACAACTCTTTTCGACTTATCTGTCAACAGAACTATACTAAAAACTCAAAACCTTGACATTTTCATTCAAACTTCAGGAGTTTTCGGGATGTGACGCCTCGCTTTAGTCTAAGCTGGTTTTATTCCTCCTCCAATTGTATGTAGTTACCGTGATTCCATGCATTTTATAGTAGTTAGAAGTACAGTGTTATAGGTAATAAATTAGGCGTTTTAAGATCAATTTTATTTGATTTACAGAGACTGAAATACGCGAAGAAAATGGTAAAAATATCGAGGAGTTGCCTTTTGGGTCAAAGGTTTTGCTGGGTGGCCACGTCACAATTCGATGGAGCCTCACTCAAGTAATCGCTGACATGCCGTGAGGCTTCTTCAGAAGGGAAGGTAGCCTAGTAGCAAACAAACTGGACAACTACTAGGGACCTACTAGCAGTGGTCAAACTAAGCATTGAACCCATTCTCTGATGAGAATGGGTTTATCACGCCGACTTCAGTACCGCAGGTAAAGTGTAGCTGCAAAGAAATCAGGATCTTTACGTATGTCGAATATATACAAGCATTTCTGACTTATAATAACTTATATTAACTTTCTAGTTTGGAGATCCCGATGCCATTTTCTGATTGGAAGTTTTTTTTTTTAATCGACAGCCGGAACACCAATTATCACCAATGAGTGGAATACGCGTGCAAGGAGAGGTACTGGAACCTTTACAGATCATAGATATTTAAGTTTAAATGTATAAAAAAACTGTAGATATCTTTTTGCAGTTAAATAGACTTCTGATTATCAATTAGTATCTGTAGTAGCCTTTACAATATTTGAGAAGAAATCTATCATAATGTAAATTTTAATCGATTATTATCTTTATGATTGTGAAATTTTGCTATAATTTCTTGTTCATTTATTTCAACTATCTAGTAGTTCTCTTCCATTCACCATAAAACTTAGCGTGCAACTCTTTATATGCTTAAACAAAAATATTTATGTACTAATACTAAAATCGCATTTCTAGAATCACATGTCAGAGGTCATCCAACCTGGATCCAACGTTTGTAAAGTTTTATGTTGTCTATGATGTCAAACAGAACTGCACTTCATTGACTGAATGGTCTTCTGCAACCTGAAGTCGCAACAACCATGATCTTCGACGCAGTACATAAGTACTTTTGATTAAAAGATATAAATACCATCAATGAAATATATCACGATACAATCACTCATCCACATATTCATTAAATACTGTTACATCTTACATGTATATGTGAAAGTCGATGAAATGGTAAAACTATACTAAAGATTTTAATTATTTTAGGAAACAGGCCTCCTTCGTGAACTTAAAAACTCAACATTACTATGTATATCCTCTACAAGAATACTGGAAAGATATCCTCTACAAGAATACTGGAAAGAAGGTACCTTCCTCATCAAAGCACCGGGAAAGGAAAAGACATCTCAAGTTCCCGAAGCCGATGAACTCAGCCAGGAAGTGCTATAGTCAAGGTGACCAAAATATCATCACAGAATTCATCAAGGATCCATGAGTTAAGTGAAGCCATTTCTTGAAATATAAAGGTCAGTATCCCAGCTCCTTGGTATATTACTGTATAGTCATAGGTGAGCTGATTTGATAATTGCCAACATTATTTGTTATCATCAGCCAAACTCCCACCTAACATTAGCCAGGCGTCCTTTATTTTCTTACAGATGCTTTGGAATGTATGGCTAAATGCAAGAGAGGTCCTTTTCATTTATTTTCCACTCGAATTGAAATTTTGAAATTGTGAGTGTATCCATGAAGTGTGATGAAACTGATAAAGTATAATGTCATTGTGCCTCTTAAAAAAATGTGAATATATACAGTATATGTGTATGTAAGTGTGTGTGTGTGTGTGTGTGTGTGTGTGTGTGTGTGTGTGTGTGTGTGGGTGGGTGGGTGGGTGGGTGGTTGCTTTGCATGGCAGATTTTTTATTTTTAGTCCCCAAATAACCTACATGGCAGAGCTATGGGAAATTAGATGATGATGGACGATTCTGTCATTCAACTTTTGTGAGTTTTCATGGAATATTGGACTTTTCTGCATTCGAAGCGGGAATATTATTTCCTCTAATAACAGACAATTATAACATTTGAAGTAGTTTTTTTTATATTAAATTTTTAGTTAATAAGGTGCGATTTTAAATAATGCTCCATCCATCACTAGATGGATGGAAGGATGGGTGCACAGATAACCTTGTTTTTTATTTCATATGTAAAAAAAACTAGGAATTTTCTGATAAAATTTCTATTATAAATAGAATAAATACATGAGCAGTTTGTGATCACAGTTTCGAAAAGTTGTCTTTTGGTCAAAGGGGATTACTGGGGGGCGCCGTAAGACCTGGAAGGAGCCTCGCGAGAGTCACCACGGGCACGGCGGGCGTCTTCCTCAGCAGCGAAGGCGATCTGGTCAAGGACGAACTGGGGAATTGGGTGGGGGAATTCGGGGGCTACTGGCAGCAGGTCGGACTGGGGCTGGAAGCCGTTCTCGTTAGCGACGTATTTCACAACGACTTCGGTACCGTCAGGAGCAGTGTAGCTGTAATGGAACAAGTTGGCGTGTTATTTAAGATCATTATGTAATGAGAAATTGAATTATCGTCTTCTCCAACATATCCCCCTCAATTATTCTTTGATTGCGATCGTGTAAGAGTCCAAATAAACTCACGAGTATTGTCCAGCACTGACGATGGCGTCCTCATCTCCGTCGGGAGATCCAGCCTCGGAGAACCTGATGCCATTTTCGGACTCGAAGTCGAAGTTGTATTTGCCGTCGTCTTCGTGGACTCTGTCGTCCCTCAAGATGGCTACCTCCTCAGAGGAATCAGCCCTGGATCGGGCAGGGGCGTCGTAGCTGTACTGAGGGGCAGCAAGGGCCACGGCGGCAAGAGCAGCGATGATCACCTAATAATGAATTTTCGTTAGAATTTGTGAACACAAGAGAACTCTGGACGAAAGTGGGTTTGGCTCTCCTAGAAATGTTTAGAGATACAGAACCTAATATTTCTGTTATTTTCCTTATATGAGACAATTTATCATTTATTTTCTTGGATTGTTATAGATTGATTACGTAGAATGGTTATATATCAATTCGTTTCTTAAAATTTGTAGATCTGACGACGAGAATCTTTTGTGTTCCTTTTCTTGTTTTTGATCCGTGTCAAATTTTCCTCTTCTAAAGTATTGAATTTCAAATTCCATTTCGATCACTTTCGTTGAAGAGTACCTATTCTGGTATTCATTGTTTTAGTATCCAGTATTCTCCTACAAGCCGTATTCTACATTTTTCAAACAAAATAGCTGTGTATCCCACAGAACAATACATCCAGCCATAACCCAGTACTTACAAACTTCATGTTGTCGGATGTTGTCGAGTAGCAGACTGATGCCCAAGTGCTGGGATTCACTTATATAGGGCAGCCGAGTAGGGGGCGGGGCACGCCTTTGACCCTAGCACCATTTCTCCGGCACTGACCTTCGCAACGACCGTTGGTGTCCTTTATTTAGACCTTCATTGCCTACCGGTAAATCATTTCGGGCTCGAAAATCTACCTCGCGCCTTTCTAAATTCGTTTGTTTTTTTTTTTATGGCGGGGGTGTGGTTCTAACAGGCTTAAGCGATAGCATCTGGGTAACTGGCGTGAATTAATGTCTATTCGTTTAATACACTGTCTTTTATTTTTCTTTTGAAATGTTATCCATTTTGAAATCCGATTTAGATCTTTCCTGTACATAATCGTTACACTCTAGGGGTCATTAAATAATGGAAATCAGTCCAGTTGCCTCTTCAGTGACTGACGTCACTGGATGAGTTCTCAATAAAAAGAATGAAACCTTTCAATGTTTGTCCCTGGCTTAAATGCGATGGTTCTAACGAAAAGACAGCGAAGATGGTTATTATTGCACGTACAGACAGCAGAGATTAAGAAAGTCAAGAAAGTATATTGTTACATTTTGACAAAATAATCACGTACTGTATTCAATACACACTCACATATATATATATATATATATATATATATATATATATATATATATATATATATATATATATATGTATATATCTATATATGTATATATAAATATATGCATATATATATATATATATATATATATATATATATATATATATATATATATATATTATATATATATATATATATGTGTGTATGTATGTGTAAAATGTACAAGGGTAAACGACTAATTCACACATACACGTAGGCACACACAGACACACACACATATATATATATACATATATATACATACATATTTATGTTTGTATGCGCCTCTGGCTGTTTGTGTATGTGTTTGTGCTTCTGTTTATTTGCTTATGTGTGTGTGCATATGTTTCATTCCAATTAACAAGGTAAAGCAGTTTGAATTAAAAATCTGCGTAAGTTATGACTGCGTTTTTCAACTACCGATTCCCACTTCGAATACCGAGCACTCACTTCTAGAAAGTGAAAAAAATGAAAAGTTCTCTTGAATGACATTTTCTAGGTGAACCACAGAAATCAAAACGAAAATCAAGAGATCAAATCTATTTTGGCATTTGACATGAAAATCGTAATTTACCATCATACGTTGTCTTCGTCCTGAGGAGGTGAAATCGGAAAACCGATTATGGAAAAATGTATGAATTATATTTAGCCTGACCTAATTTAACTTTGCCAGAATTTGCTGGATAATTGTACAGGACATGTTTTATCAGACGTGAAAAAATTCATACCTCTATTAAACAAAAGCTATGGCTTAAGTATGTTCTTAAGTATAAATATTACATCATTTATGAAAAGATCATAATAGCATAAGTATGGCATTATTATTATTATTATTATTATTATTATTATTATTATTATTATTATTATTATTATTATTATTATTATTATTATTATTCAGGAGATGACCCCTATTCATATGGAACAAGCTCACAGGGGCCATTGATTTGAAATTCAAGCTTCCAAAGAGTATGGTGTTCATTAGGGAGAAGTAAGAGGAGGTAAAGAGAAATACAGAAATAAAAAACCCCACTTCTTAAAAAAAGACAAATTAATTAATTAATAAATTAACAAATAGATAAAAATGGATTAAAATGCAAGGGAAATAGTAACAGGGTATTAACGTGTTGCGCCTTCGCTTGAACTTCTGAAGTTGCAATTGCACGGCTTCCTCAGTAGGAGGTGTGAGGAATAAAGGACCTCTGGAACCGAGAAGTTCGACAGCGAGGCACATTTCTGCATATCGGTGCTGCTGTCTGGCGAATCTGGTTGCTCTCGGCAGAAGAAGGGGATCAGGGATCAATTTTGATTGTGAAAGATCTCTGTTGAAATACAGCTTATGAAAAAGTGACAAAGAAGAGGCCATCCGTCCATGGTCCAAGTCTTAACTACTACTGTTAAGAAACAGAAACCTACCACTACGAACCACTCTATCTAAAAGAGATAAATCTCTGGCAGAAGCAGACATTCACACCGGAGAACAGTATTCTAGAAAAGGGAGTACAAATGACCTAAAACAGGTTGCACTGATTTTATCACTTATAAATATATGAGGCCTTACGAACAATACCTAACTTTCGTGAGGATTTTGCTGAGTTTTTTTTAGATGTTTCTCAAAAGTTAGATGTGAGTCAAAGGTTACATCTAGAATAGCGAAGCTTCAGACTCGTTCAGCAAGTTCCATCCACCTGAAGGGGAGGATGGGGTGGGAAATCTGCACGAGATCTGCTAATCAATAGTGTTTTCATTTTACTGGAGTTCAGCCTCATACCCGACCAACTACACCATTCCCTGATCCGGTCCAGGATGCAATTAACAGCGGCGTAAATGGGTCCGTAGCTGATTTTATTGAACCACCGTGGGCACAGTTTTCATCGGTCTGAGAAACGCTCCGATAGCGGAATTTCCTGTAGAGGCGTGGCGAAGAGTGCCCAGAGATCACACCCAAACTTTCATTTCGATGCATTATGAATGCATCTTGTATCCACCCTCTCCTAACAATTCTTTTATGGTGCAACTGCGACGTTTTCCTCCTAATACACCTTTCAAACCTACCTACTATCAATATCCTTTCCAGAGCTGAACGATAAGTTCGGTATTCATACTTTATGGCAAATAAAGTAATAATTAAAAATAAACATGATAAACAAATAAATATAAATAAAAACATTTAAAAATAAGAAGAAATAAAGATAAAAAAATTATAAAATAATTAAGTTTTCTTCAACTGTCTTTATGCTAGAGAAAGAGTATGAGTATGTCAATCTCAATTTTCAACTGAGTTCGAGATTGAATAGATGAATGATACACTGAATCTCACTGGTCCCCGCTTTCTTCAGAACACTATATAAAGGTTCTGTGCTGAAATGACCCAAAGCTGACTGTGAATAGTGAACATAAAGGCCGTATTGCAGATCCAAACTTCAACATCAAACCTATCACAAGAATACAAGGATAAACATTTGTAATTCAAATTTCATAAGTTATCAGGAACTTTTTTTAATCCATAATTTATGGTGCTTGTTTTTATTCAGTTACCGGAATATGGTAGTTTTTTTTTATCTGGGTACTCTTATTATGAAATTACAAGGCAAAAGGAAACAGTGTATTTTATGATAGATTCTATTTCGTTTATAAATAGAATAAATACATGAGCAATTTGTGACCACAGCTTCGAAAAGTGGTCTTTTGGGTCAAAGGAGATTATTGAGGGGCGCCGTAAGACCTGGATGGTGCCTCAAAAGAGTCATCACGGGCACGGCGGGCGTCTTCCTCAGCGGCGAAGGCGATCTGGTCGAGGACGAACTGGGGAATTGGGTGGGGGAATTCGGGGGCTACTGGCAGCAGGTCGGACTGGGGCTGGAAGCCGTTCTCGTTAGCGACGTATTTCACAACGACTTCGGTACCGTCAGGAGCAGTGTAGCTGTAATGGAACAAGTTGGCGTGTTATTTAAGATCATTATGTAAAAAGAAATTGAATTATCCTCATCTTCAGTACATCCCTCAATTATTCTTTGATTGCGATCATGTAAGAGTATAGATAAACTCACGAGTATTGTCCAGCACTGACGATGGCGTCCTCATCTCCGTCGGGAGATCCAGCCTCGGAGAACCTGATGCCATTTTCGGATTCGAAGTCGAAGTTGTATCTGCCGTCGTCTTCGTGGACTCTGTCGTCCCTCAAGATGGCTACGTCTTCCTCAGAGGAATCAGCCCTGGATCGGGCAGGGGCATCGTAGCTGTACTGAGGGGCAGCAAGGGCCACGGCGGCAAGGGCAGCGAGGATCACCTAATAATGAAATTTCACAATAAAGATTCTGGAACATTACGGATTTTATATCACCCAGTAAAATTGTTTGGAGATAAAGCACTTAAAATTTTTTTGCTTCGCCCTATTTCATATTCTCACATAAAGCTGTATTGTACATTTTATAGATAGTTTCTCATTTTATGAAACGAAACAAAAAGAAATATGTCATATTTCTCGCAGAGTTATCACAGGATATCCAGCCATAATCCAGTACTTACAAACTTCATGTTGTCGGATGTTGTCGAGTAGCAGACTGATGCCCAAGTTCCAGGATTCACTTATATAGGGCAGCCGAGTAGGGGGCGGGGCGCGCCTTTGACCCTCGCACCATTTCTCCGGCACTGACCTTCGCAATGACCGTTGGCGTAGTAGCCTTCATTAGATCTTCATTGCATACTGGTACATCACTTTGGGTTCGAAAATCTACCTTCTAAATTCGTTCCTTTTTTGTGTGTGGCGGGGCGGGGGTGTGGCTCTAACCGACGTAAGGGAAAAAATCAGGGTAACTGACATCAATTAATATCTATCTAATTTTGGAACACTGTCTCTCGTTTTGTTTTGAAATATTATCCATTTTTAAAGCTTATTTAGATCATTCCTCTGCATGATCATTACATTTCAAGGGTGATGGATGAAAACTTTCAGTGTTTGTCTCTGGCTTTAATTCAATGACTGTAGCGAAAACATTAACGAAGATGGTTATAAATGCACATTTAATCAGCAGAGATTTGAAAAGTCAAGAAAGTTTCTTATTACATTTCGACAAAATAATTACACACTATATTTAACAAGTGTATATATGTGTATATATATATATATATATATATATATATATATATATATATATATATATATATATGTGTGTGTGTGTGTGTGTGTGTGTGTGTGTGAGTGTGTTTATTTGTATTGGAATTAGGAATGTTAAGCATACTGTTAGTGTGAGTAGCAGATCTCCATAAGAAATTATTGCATTTTGTTTTTGACGATTCCCACTTCGAATTCTCTGCATTTCTAAGAAAAAAAAATCAAAGAAATGAAAGAAGAATTTAGAATTTCCCTTGACTGTCATTTCACAGGTGAACCATTCTAATGAAGTAAACCAAGAAATTAAATATATTTTGGCATCAGACATAACAATAAACAACGATGCCATTTTGTCTCATCGTCCTGACTAGGTTAAAACGGAGAGCTGGGTAAGAACAAATTTATTTATTAAATTCAGCTTGACCTCATTTAATTTTGCTAGAATTTACTGAATAATTGTTCATGACTTTATCAGACAAAAGAAAGCATTGCTTTGTCAATTAGACAAAGGAAAGCATGACTTTGTCAAGTATACGCTGGCGTAGATATGGCTTTAAGGATAAATATTACTTTACGAATAAAATTATTATAGCATAAATATGGTTAATTGCCCCTTCTTCAGGGATGTAATTAACATCAGTGTGAATGGATCCGTGGTTGGTTTTACTGAACCAGAGGGGCACAATTTTTATCAGTCTGGGAAACACTTCCATAATGGAACGTTTAGATTATGCATCTAAACTTCCATTTCAATTCAATGCGTTATTAATTTTAAACTTTTACTTTCAACTGGATCAGACAATTTCTGCCATTGCAAATCAGTTATGTCTCTTCTGAACGAAGAATATATGAAATCTAGAGAAAAACAACAGATTTGCCACGCCAAAAGAAAGAAAACGTCCTTCGATACACTTTTTTAGCTAAATTCCCTGGAAGCTAAATTTCGTGGAACTACTTTTGAATTCCGGGGAGATTAGTACATCACTTTGCTTAATAAGCCTCATTTAAACTCTGACACAATTGGCCCCCTGGGCTCATTATGACCCATCACCTTTTGGATTAGACCGCTGAGATTTGTGATGTGTCAGTAGCACTAGCCTGTTATAAAAGGTTGAACCCTTAGCCTGCAATCAGTCCTACTCTCGTTTCGACATAACTGGGCCTCAGCTATTTAAAAAGTATTGAAAGGAGACAAAGGTATAAGGAGCTAAAAGATACCGGTCATCTATAAATTTTAAGTGTATCAAGCTTTCAAAATGAAAAAATGCTCCTTTTTAGAGAAACAACGCTTATCACATTGGTCCTTTCATATGAGGTTGTTAATGAGTATTATATATATATATATATTATATATATATATATATATATATATATATATATATATATATATATATATATATATATATATATATATATATATATATATATATATATATATATATATATATATATATATATATATATATATATATATATACACATGCATGCATATACGCCCTTCATGAAACATGCAAAGAATATTAATGTTCATAAGTCATTCACTTCCAAAATATGAATAAGTAATTTAGTATCAGTCGGGATAAGGTAACAGAGGAAATTGGCCTAGCGTTCGACTCTCCGACCGGCCAATGAAGAATTAGAGGAATTTATTTCTGGTGATAGAAATTCATTTCTCGTCATAATGTGGTTCGGATTCCACAATAAGCTGCAGGTCCCGTTGCTAGGTAACTAGTTGGTTCTTAGCCACGTAAAATAAGTCTAATCCTTCGGGTCAGCCCTAGGAGAGCTGTTAATCAGCTCAGTGGTCTTGTTAAACTACGATATACTTAACTTTTTAACAGAGGAAATAAAGAATATCCATTATAATTATTATAAATATAATTATTGTTTCATCATCCATTGCATTTCTCAAATACATCCAACACCATTTCCCTCAAGGAATAAGATCGCGTTTCCCTCTTTGCTGAGGGAATTTCTATAATGTTTACTTTCTCTTACACAGGTTCGTGTATACGTGGGATATGTACAGCTCTTTTGGCTATCTTCGTTTGAACTGTCTGGCTTTGTCCAACTATTTTATTTTAATAAAATCAGTCAGAAATATTCAAAGGCACAGAGAAACTAACAATATTGAAATTGAAAATAATAATTAAAATCAGATGCGTAGAAGTTCCTCTTAATATTCATCCCTATTCATATATATATATACGCAATAAAAGATCAAGGATGATATAAAACGTAAATAAATTTTAGTTACCAACTCTAAGTTAATTCACTGATTTATGAATTTCAGTCTGCCAAACCATTCAGCGATTAACTGTAAGTCAGTATTCATTACCTTGTGACAAGTAAGGATACAATGGATTTCGCTGATCCTCGTTACCTTCAAAACAACTACTGTATATAAAGCTCCCCTGCTGAAGTCACTTCAAATGGGCGATGCATAGTGCTCAGATGACCTCTTATATAGGTCTAATCTTCAACACCAAATGTATTACAAGAATACAAAGATGCGCGTTTGTATTCAAACTTTGTGAGTTTTCTTGAAAATTTTTTTATCCTAATTCTATGATGTGAGTTTTCATTCATTTTCGCATATATCATAGTTTTTTTATCTGGTTATTCTTCATCTCAAATTATAGGGCAAAAGGAAACAATGGGGAATCTTATGAAAAATTCTATTTCACTCATAAATAGAATAAATACATGAGCAATTTGTGATCACAGCTTCGAAAAGTTGTCTTTTGGGTCGAAGGAGATTACTGAGGGGCTCCGTAAGACCTGGATGGTGCCTCGAAAGAGTCATCACGGGCACGGCGGGCGTCTTCCTCAGCAGCGAAGGCGATCTGGTCGAGCACGAACTGGGGAATTGGGTGGGGGAATTCGGGGGCTACTGGCAGCAGGTCGGACTGGGGCTGGAAGCCGTTCTCGTCAGCGACGTATTTCACAACGACCTCGGTACCGTCAGGAGCGGTGTAGCTGCAAGGATAACAAAATATAATTATACTGTATTTCACACCAAATCGTCTGTCATTATCGACTTCATATTTAACTTTATTTCAAGAACGCTTGAAAGAGACCGCGGGGAAACTCACGAGTATTGTCCAGCACTGACGATAGCGTCCTCATCTCCGTCGGGAGATCCAGCCTCGGCGAACCTGATGCCATTTTCGGATTCGAAGTCGAAGTTGTATTTGCCGTCGTCTTCGTGGACTCTGTCGTCCCTCAAGATGGCTACGACTTCCTCGGAGGAGTCGGCCCTGGATCGGGCAGGGGCATCGTAGCTGTACTGAGGGGCAGCAAGGGCCACGGCGGCAAGGGCAGCGATGATCACCTAATAATTAATTGTTTCGTTAGAATTTGTAAACACAAGAGAACTCTAGACCAATGTGGATTTGGCTCTCCTAACAAAAATGTTTAGAGATACTGAACACGATATTCCTCTTCTTTTCTGTATATTAGACAAATCATCATTTATTTCTTTGCATTGCTACAGAATGATTGCATTCAAGAGCCATTTTTTTTATTTAATTCTTGAAATTTACCATAGATACAGTGACATGAATCTCTCCATTCCTTTTCTTTTATTTGATCCCTAAAAAATTCTTCTATACTAAAGCCTTGATTTTCATAAACTTTCTAGATCACTCCTGCTGAAGAATACTTTTTCTGTTATTAATTACTTTAATACTTAACATCCTCATATAAACCTATATCGTACATTTTCCAGAAAGTTTCTCATCGTATGAAACAAACGAAAAGAAATATGTACGGAGAATTTAAGTAATTAAAAACCATATTTCTCGAAGAGTTGTCACAGAATATCCAGCCATGATCCTGTACTTACAAACTTCATGTTGTCGGATAGTTGTCGAGTAGAAGACTGATGCCCGAATTCCACGATTCACCTATATAGAGCCGCCGAGTAGGGGGGGGGAGGGGGGGCGGGGCACGCCTTTGACCCTAGCACCATTTCTCCGGCACTGACCTTCGCAAAGACCGTTGGTGTGTCCTTTGTTTAGACCTTCATTGCATGCTGGTACATCATTTTGGGCTCGATACACTACCTTCTAAATTCGTTTCTTTTTTTGTGTCGCGGGGGTGTGGTTCTAACAGGCGTAAGGGAAAAAATCTGGGTAACTGACGTTAATTAATATTTATTTAGTTTTAGTATACTGTCTCTTGTTTTGTTTTGAGATATTATCCATTATAAAAGCCTATTTAGGCCATTCTCTGCATAATCATTACATTCCTGGGGTCATGAAATAATGGGATTTAGACCAATTGTCGCTTCAGTGACTGACGTCACTGGATGAATTCTCGATGAAAAGGATAAAAACCTTCAGAGTTTATCTCTGGCGTTAATGCAATGATTGTACCGAGAATAGAAGCGAAAATGGTTATCAATGTACGTTCAGATGGCAGTGAATTAAGTCAAGACAGTGTCTTGTTAGTTTTAGGCAAAATATCTATCTATCTATCTATCTATCTATCTATCTATCTATATATATATATATATATATATATATATATATGTATATATATATATATATATATATATATATATATATATATATATATATATATGAGCATGTGTGTGTGTGTGTATGTTCAAGTCGCTTACCATTATATATATATATATATATATATATATATATATATATATATATATATATATATATATATATATATATATATGTATGTATGTAAGTATATCTGTGTATGTGTGAGCGCATGTTTTATCGAAATTAACAATGCAAAACGATTTGAGTAAATAATCGATATAAGCTATGATTGCACTACGTAATTATTGATTCCCACTTCGAATACCCATAATTCACTACTAAGAAAGAAACTAAAGAAATTAAAGAAAAATGATAAATTCCCTTTCATGAAATTTTGTAGGTGAACCACAAAAATCTAAACGAAAGCCAAGAAATAAAATCTATTTGGGCATTAGACATGAAAGTCATAATTTACTATCATACGTTGTGTCATCGTCCTGAGGAGATTAAACAGGAACAGTGATTATGAGCAAGTTTATGAATTATATTTAGTCTGACATAATTTAAGTTTGCTAGCATTTACTGGATAATTGTACAGGACATGCTTTAGCAGACATAAAAAAATTCATAACTCTATTAAACAAAAACTGCAGTTTAAATATGTTCATAAGGATAAATATTACATCATAAATGAAGAGATCATGATGGCATTTAATATGGCTTTCTTCATGAAGACCGTAATGTATTATCTAGAATTAGGCAATTAAAGCCTGCGTAAATGGGTCCGTAGTTGATTTTATGGAACCACGGTGGGCACAGTTTTTATCAGTCTGAGAAACTCTCAGATATCGGAATTTCCGGTAGAGGCGTGGCGAAAAATGCCTAGAGATCACATCCAAATCATTTCAGTGCAAAGCGTATCAATGACATATCTTTTCTATACGTTCTTTATTCCATTGAAAATCAGTTATGTGTCTTCTGAATGAAGAGAATATGAAATTCAGAGAAAACGAGCTGATTATTCATCAGTACGTGAAAGTAAAGCAAGCCTCTGTTGGTGTAATATCAAAGATGAATTCAATGGACGCTAACACCATGCAACTAAGCCTGGGTTCCAGGGCGATTGGTGCATCACTTTGCTTGAAATCTTACTCCATTGGGCTCATGGCCTCATTGTAAACTTTTCCCTTCGATTACTGAGATTTGATAAAGGTTTTCATGGTACTATCTTCTCATACAAGGTTGAAGATTTATCCTCCTATCAGTCCTCCTCTTGTATTTGAAAAGTATTCATAACAGGCTAAGGTATAAGAGGCTAAAAGGTTTTCATCCTCTGCTATAAATGTTAAAAAATATTTCTACTTACGTATATATGTACATATGCAAACACACACACACACACACACACACACACACACACACATATATATATATATATATATATATATATATATATATATATATATATATATATATATATATATATATATATATGAGTGTGTGTATTTATTTCTTTGGACGGTGTTATTGTAAATTCAGCTGTTATTTTGTGTACTCGCTACTTAACCTGCAAAGCGTATTTATGTTCATAAAAAATATCCTCTTGCAGAATATAACCAAGTGATTTTATATCAATCCGAATAAGGTAACAAAGGAAGTAAAAGACTATTCAATATAAATATGTATTATACTCCATCATCTATAGCATTTCTCAAGTACCTATCCCAATTTCCCCTTTCGCTGCGGGGACTTCCAAATGGTTTACTTTCTCTCACACACGTTCGTTACAGTATGTGTAGGTATGTGTACAGTTGTTTAGGCGATCTTTAGATTGTCTGACTTTGGACAACTTTTTCTACTATAGTCCGGCTGCTTGCTACTATAACCAGTAGTAAAAATTTAAAGAAAAATTAACAGAATCGAAAGTGGAAATGATTATTAGAATGATATGCGTAGACGGTCCTGTTCAAAACATCCATGTTCATAATTATGAACACTACAAGATAAACTAAGATATTAATAATCCATAAATTTAGTGTCAACTCTAAGTTAAATGACTGATCTATGAATTTCAGGCTGTGAAGCCACGCATTGGAGCACATACAGCGTTCAGCGCATAACGCTAAATTATTACTCATTACTTCATGACAAGTAATAATGCTTGGAATCTCGCTGGCCCTCGCTTTCTTCAGAACACTACATAAAGATTCTGTGTTCCAGTGACCCAAAGCTGGCTATGAATAGTCCTCTTATGACATGTTTAGCAGATCCAACCATCAACATCAAAATCCATCACAAGAATACGATAATAAACTTTGTAAGTTTTCAGGAACTTATTCAATCCATACTTTATGATGCGCATTTTCATTCAGTGACCTCTATATGATAGTGTTTCTGTCTAGGTATCCTCATTATCAAATCACAAGGCAAAAGGAAACAATGCATTTTATGATAGATTCTATTTCGTTTATAAATAGAATAAATACATGAGCAATTTGTGATCACAGCTTCGAAAAGTTGTCTTTTGGGTCAAAGGAGATTACTGGGGGGCTCCGTAAGACCTGGATGGTGCCTCGAAAGAGTCATCACGGCCACGGCGGGCGTCTTCCTCAGCAGCGAAGGCGATCTGGTCGAGCACGAACTGGGGAATTGGGTGGGGGAATTCGGGGGCTACTGGCAGCAGGTCGGACTGGGGCTGGAAGCCGTTCTCGTCAGCGACGTATTTCACAACGACTTCGGTACCGTCAGGAGCGGTGTAGCTGTAATGGAACATGTCGGCGTGTTATTTAAGATCATTATGTAATGGGAAATTGAATTATCGTCTTCTCCAATATATCCCTCAATTATTCTTTAATTTTGATTTGTAAGGGTATAAATAAACTCACGAGTATTGTCCAGCACTGACGATGGCGTCCTCATCTCCGTCGGGAGAGCCAGCCTCGGAGAACCTGATGCCATTTTCGGATTCGAAGTCGAAGTTGTATTTGCCGTCGTCTTCGTGGACTCTGTCGTCCCTCAAGATGGCTACCTCTTCAGAGGAATCGGCGCTGGAGCGGGCAGCAGGGGCATCGTAGCTGTACTGAGGGGCAGCAAGGGCCACGGCGGCAAGGGCAGCGATGATCACCTAATAATGAAATTTCGTTAGAGTTTATGAACACAAGAGAACTCTAGATCAATGTGAATTTGGCTCTCCTAGCAAAAATGTTTGGAGGTACAGAACCTAATATTTATGTTCTTTTCTGCATATTCGACAAATCATCATTTATTTCTTTGTATTGTTACAGAATGTTTGTGTTGAAGAACCATTTTTTAATCTAATTCTTAAAATTTATCATTATTTGAGCCCTATAAAATTCTGCTATACTAAAGCACTGACTCTTAAACCATCTAGATCACTTCTGCTAAAGAATACTTTTTCTTTTAGTTATTATTCTAATACTTATTGTTTCTCATAAAAAAACTGTATTGTACTTTTTTCCAGACATTTTCTCATCCTATGAAACAATACAAAAAGAAATATGTACGGAGACTATAAGTAACTAATAATCAGATTTCCCGAAGAGTTATCACAGAATATCCAGCCACAATCCACAGTACTTACAAACTTCATGTTGTCGGATAGTTGTCGAGTAGTAGACTGATGCCCAAGTTCCACGATTCACTTATATAGGGCAGCCGAGTAGGGGGCGGGGCTCGGCGCCTTTGACCCTCGCACCATTTCTCCGGCACTGACCTTCGCAATGACCGTTGGCGTAGTAGCCTTCATTAGGTCTTTGAATACCGGTACAACATTTTGGGTTCGAAAACTTACTTTGTACCTTTCTAAATTCATTTCTTGTTTGCGTGGCTCTAACCGACGTAAGGGAAAAAATCTGGGTAATTTACATTAATTAAAATTTAATCAGTTTTGGAATACTGTCTCTTGTTTTGTTTTGAAATATTGTATCCTATTTATATTATTCCTCTACTTGATCATTACATTTCATAGGGTCATGAAATAATGGAAATGAATCCAATTGTCTCTTCAGTGACTGACGCCACTGGATGAATTCTGGTAAAAAGGATGAAAACTTTCAGTGCTTGTCTCTGGCTTTAATTCAGTTATTACAACGAAAATGGTAACAAAGATGGTTACCAATGCACATTCAGGTAGCAGAGACTAAAAAGCCAATAAAGTTTCTTGTTGCATTTCGATAAAATAATCACAAACTTTAACAAATATGTGTATAAATATATATATATATATATATATATATATATATATATATATATATATATATATATATATATATATATATAAATAGATATATATATATATATATATATATATATATATATATATATATATATATATGTGTGTGTGTGTGTGTGTCCTCATGTGTATGTGTTCTGTATTGGAAGTAGCAACGTAAAGCATTCTCTTAGTGTAAGTAACTGATCGACATAAGAAATCTTTACATTTTGAAGTGGGAATCGTTGTAATTAACGATTCCCACTTCGAATACCCTGCATTTCTAAGACAGGAATGAAAGCAGTGGAAGAAGAAGTTAGAACTTCCCTAGACTGTCATTTCACAAGTGAACCATTTTAACGAAGTAAACCAAGAAATGAAATCCATTTGGCATCTGGCATAAAAATCATAAAGTTACCATTATATATCATCTCATCGTCCTGACGAGGTTAAAACAGAGAGCTGGATAAGAAAAAAAAATTTTTTTTTTAATTCAGCCTGACATTTAATTGTGCTAGAATTTACTGAATAACTGTTCATGACATACTCTGTCAAAGTTCCTAAGTATGACTTTATAGATAAACATTACATTACAAATAAAATCCTTATAGCATAAATATGGCTGCCTTCATGAAGACCAGAAGATTTGAGATACAAGGATGCAATTAACTTCAACGAAAGTGCATCTGTGGTTGATTTTACTGAACCACTTGAAGCTCAGTTTTTATCTGTTTGGAAACACTTCAATAATGGAACGTATTCATTGTAAATCTAAACTGCCATATCAGTTTAATGCTCTATGAATTTTACACCTATTGCTTTTAACTGGATCAGACTATGATTTCGCTGCCACTGAAAATTAGTTTTTTGTCTTTTGAGTGAAGAAAATATGAAACTCAGAGAAAAAGAACAGATTTACCAATAGAAAAATAAAGCACACCTCTGTTGGAACTATAATTGGGTTCCAGGACGATTAGTGCACCACTTTGCTCAATAAGCCTCATTTGAACTCTTACTCCATTGGCCTGCTGGACTCATTATGACCCATCACCTTTTGGATTAGAACGCTGAGATTTGTATTTTCAATGGTGCTATTTTGTTACGCAAGGTTGAGCCTTTAACCTACGATCAGTCCTCCTCTTGTGTCTACACGAATGGGTCTCGGCTTTTTAAAAAGTATTCACAACTGACAAAGCTATTAGAGGCTGAAAGGTACCCGTCTTTAATTATATATCTTAAGTGTACGGCCCGATCAAAAGGGAAGAAAATTATTCTTGTTGAATATAGAAGGTAAATTGCTATCCACCGTAGTCACTTCACGCGATTATCAGAGGTTGTTGATGACAATCATCTACAGGATAAATGTATATATATATATATATATATATATATATATATATATATATATATATATATATATATGTGTGTGTGTGTGTGTGTGTGTGTATGTATATATATATATATATATATATATATATATATATATATATATATATATATATATATATATATATATATATATATATATATATGTATATATGTATATGTATATACATATATGTATGAATTTTATCATATCACCGTGACATTTTATACGCACAAATATTAAGCTACAAATGTCTACTTTGGGAATATCACCGAAGGGGTATTATAATTGATAAATGATTCAGCACCAGGGAAACACAAATGCTCGACAGAACATATCAATGATTTTCAGTCGACATGCACTTGGCTATCCAGAGAGGTCATTTTTTAATTATAATTTCCCTATAGTGATATTCCTGAAGTATAGTGAGTTGGATAGTTAACGACATTTGTAACTTAATATATACATGCATACACACACATTATATATATATATATATATATATATATATATATATATATATATATATATATATATATATATATATATATATATATATAATTTATGTATATATACACTCTTCATGTAATCTGGAAGACATGATAATGTTCATAAATCATCCACTTCAGAATACAGATAAGTGATTTGGTATTATTTTGAGTAAGGTAAAGAGGGAATAAAGAATATCCATTATAAATATCATAAATATAAATATTATTCCATCACCTATAGCACTTCTCAAATACATCCATCACTGTTTCCTGTATGGAATAGCATCGCATTTCCCTTTTTGCTCTGGGAACTTCCAAATGATTACTTTCTCCCACACGTTCGTGTATGTGTAGGCATGTGTACAGTTTTTTGGGCGATATTTGGATTGTCCGGCTTTGGCCAGTATTTTGTTCTATGGTCCGGTTGTCAGTTGCTGAAATCAGCATGAAGGATTCGTAGACAAAGATAAACAAACAATATTGAAAGTAAAAATATTAATTAGAATTAAATGGGAGTACCCGATTCATGATGGAGCTCACTAAAAAATATTAAGCGGCAATAAATTTAGTTGTCAACTTCAAGTTAACTGACTGATTTATGAAATTCAGGCTATCAGTCCAATCACTGGCGCACTTTCAGCAATCAGCGCTTACTTCTAAGTCAATATTCATTACTTGATGACAATTAATCATTCACTGAACATCTCTAGCCTCGTTAAAAGACTATATAAAGCTTCTATGCTGAAGTAACCCAACATGGGATATGCATAGTGCGGAGATGACCTGTTTAGGTCTAATCTTCAAAGTCAAATCTATTATGCCCCTCGTTGTCGAACTTCTTAGTTCCAGAAGTCCTTTTTTCCTTACACCGTTTGGCTGTGGAACAGTCTCCCTGAGGATGTTGAGCAACTGGAACTTCAAAAATTCTTGTATTTTATTAATTTGTTTATATTTTTATCTATTTATTTTTTCTTTTGTAATAACTGGTCTCTTCTTTCTGTATTTCTTATTACCCTCTGTTACTTCTTTCAAATAAACATCATATTCGTTGGAGGCTTGAGTTTCGAGTCAGTGGCCCCCTGTGGGCTTGTTACTTATGAATAGGGTTCGTCCCCTGAATAATAATAATAATAATAATAATAATAATAATAATAATAATAATAATAATAATAATAATAATAATAATAATAATGCAAGGATTAACCTTCGCATGCAAACTTTGTGAGTTTTCGGGAACATTTTTTATGCATGTTCTCGTACAATTTCCTTTATACGATAGTTTTTCAGTCTGGGTATTCTTGACATTAAATTACAAGGCAAGGAAAACAGTGAATTTTTTGATAAATTCTATTTCATTTATAAATAGAATAAATACATGAGCAATTTGTGATCACAGTTTCGAGATTTTGTAGGTCAAAGGAGATTACTGGGGGGCGCCGTATGACCTGGAAGGAGCCTCGCGAGAGTCACCACGGGCACGGCGGGCGTCTTCCTCAGCAGCGAAGGCGATCTGGTCGAGGACGAACTGGGGAATTGGGTGGGGGAATTCGGGGGCTACTGGCAGCAGGTCGGACTGGGGCTGGAAGCCGTTCTCGTTAGCGACGTATTTCACAACGACTTCGGTACCGTCAGGAGCAGTGTAGCTGTAATGGAACAAGTTGGCTTGTTATTTAAGATCATTATGTAATGAGAAATTGAATTATCGTCATCTCCAGCATATCCCTCAATTATTCTTTAATTTTGATTAGTAAGAGTCCAAATAAACTCACGAGTATTGTCCAGCACTGACGATGGCGTCCTCATCTCCGTCGGGAGATCCAGCCTCGGAGAACCTGATGCCATTTTCGGATTCGAAGTCGAAGTTGTATTTGCCGTCGTCTTCGTGGACTCTGTCGTCCCTCAAGATGGCTACCTCCTCAGAGGAATCGGCGCTGGAGCGGGCAGCAGGGGCATCGTAGCTGTACTGAGGGGCAGCAAGGGCCACGGCGGCAAGGGCAGCAATGATCACCTGAAAAAATTAATGAATTTTACTTTTAGAATTTAGGTATTTTTCACTCTGATTTAAAGTTTTTAGAATTTAATAACTTAAACATCAGCACTTCATAGTACTTCTGACAATTATGATTTTAAATCACACATTATTCACCCGATATTTCACTAGCCATTTTATATATTATACCAGGGCTCTGGTGAATTAGTCTTCCTTGCTTGGCAATTTTGTTATTTTTAAATACTATTTTGTTCGACTTAAAGAATTCTCTATAAACTAATAAAACGTTATATATATATATATATATATATATATATATATATATATATATATATATATATATATATATATATATATATATATTTATTATATATATATATATATATATATATATATATATATATATTTTCTTATATAGAACTAATATATCGACCAAAATATTATCTAAAATGAGCACAATCAAAAAGACTTCAACAAGAAAGAATTAAGTTTTTTACGGTAATATTCAAATTATTCGCGCTGAACGTCAGAGCACTAATAAGTACATATCCATAAAACTACGACGCAATTTCGTCCTCCTTCTATCATCACCTTGACATTTTCATAGCAAACAGAAAGTTATTCAAAGTCTAGGCACAAAGTATTCATTGCTAAGAACGGGATATATTTCCGCTTTCCAGTACTTACGAACTTCATGTTGTCGGAGAATGTCGAGCAGCGAACTGATGCCCGAAATCGAGGGACCTCCCCTTTATATAGGGCAGCTGAGGATAGAGGTTGGGGGCGCGGGGGTTGGGGTGGGGGCGGGCGGGGTGTGGTCGGAGTGCCTCTCACCGAAGGTTCATTTCTCCTGCCGTGATTCCACTGTGGCCTTCGCAACGACCTCCGCCGTAAGCCTTCATCTTGATCTTCACACACGAAACATCCTGTCAGGTAGACGATGAAGGAGGTCTTCCTCTGGCCCTTCCTGTACCAAGAGTCTTTTTGTTTTTTTTTTTTAAGACTTCAGTTACGAATCTCGTTATTGCAGCAAGAATACCAGTTATTTTCATACGGTTTATCGTTTCCAGAAGGTCGCGTTACGCTACCTGCAAAAAGTCTGGGTATTATATGTTTCCCTCGTTGGGTCACTGCATTCGTGATCTTTAGAGGTAAAGTAAAACATTTTACATGATGAGAAATGAACATTTCTTCGTTATCGTCATCAAGTTATTAAACGAACATCTTTGCCAGGGGAATACACCTATTACTCAAGTTTTTGGGTTAACACCTACCGCATGGATCAACTTGACGTTGTCAACCTTATAAAAAAAAGCAGCCAATAAAGTTAAGGTTTTGTGACCAGTCTTCCCCTGACTTTTATTTGCCTAAACATTTGCCTTTTAAGAAGTCACCCCAATTTCCACGTATTCTGACATGCTTTCCTTTCATTATCTTCTTCTTCTTCTTCTTTTAACACGCTTTTTTCCCATTTTTTGTATGGGGTAAGCACGATGCCTTCTTTGAAAGACTTTGATTTGGCTTTGGGGTAGACCGTAGTCTCGATCGGCTGCCCTGCCTGACATCGCTTAGACCCCGGTAGCGTATGTACATACATGTATTGTACCAGTCACCAGCTCCCTTTCTATAATCACGCTCAACTAGTTATCTTCTATACCTTACATCCCCCACAATTTCCTCTTGCACAACCAATTCTGACCTATTCTTTCAAGGTCATGTATATCACATACAGCTTTTCTTTATACAATCAAACTCCTCATACAAGCTCTTCAAAGCAGACCTCTTCCCCTGACAAGTCTTCTTTCTCCGCCTTACTTTTCAACCGAAGTCATACCAGCATTACGCATCTATGATTTTATGGCCTCCCTCTATCACCTTCACCAATACTTAAAGGAGTATTTGTTCCTTTCACCAGTTCTTTTGGCAGCTTTCACTCATCCAAACATACCTTCTTCATCCAGGTCAGTCACTCTTTCACCACTGTGCTGCAGCATCTCTTACAACCTCAGCAACTCCGGGGGTTTTGTCATTAAATGATCAATTAAGATGCTGATAAATTTTGTCAGCATCTTAATTGATCTCTTTGCATCCTCTTCAGCCGCTTCCACTGGCATTTTAAGATTTATTGATAATTTTCACTCTTTTATTTTTCATTCATCTCAGCCTCACTTCTGTCCTCTGTGTTCAACTGATCTTCAGTATACTCACTCCATCGATCCGGGACTATTCTCTTCAAACGACATTTCTCTATTTGTGTCTTTTATTCTGAGATTATTTTCCTCACTAACCTTTATCTCTGCATTTAAATTCTTATCTGACAACTTATTCTATGTTTTTATTAGCTATTTTCTTGTTCTCTCTCACTTCCTTGTTGACTGCCCTAACCATCCTCCTGTATTCATGAACACGATCTCTTCTGCCATGCAATTGCTCTTCAAAGCTTTCTCCTTCATTAAACCTTTCCTTTTAACATTCAGCCACATGCTGTTTTTTTTTTTTTTTTTTACTCTTCCCATCCTGAAACCACAAACACTCCCTGCTGGCACTATGACATCTTCGTAGTATTTTGCATACACCTCAGATGTGTGTGTGTGTATGTAGGTGTAAGTGTGTAGGTGTTCTTAAATATATGTATATATATATACATATATATATATATATATATATATATATATATATATATATATATATGTGTGTGTGTGTGTGTGTGTGTGTGTGTGTGTGTGTGTACATATATGTGTGTACATATATGTGTGTGTATATATATATATATATATATATATATATATATATATATATATATATATATATATATATATATATATATATATATATATATATATATATATATATATATATATATATATATATATATATATATATATATATATATGTATATATATATATATATATATATATATATATATATATATATATATATATATATATACTGTATAAGCAGGACTGTCATTCTTAGTCTTATTCATAATAAAACACGCTAGCCATATCCGTAAGTCGACTTAACATTTGCACACATAATTCTTTGCAACGGCTTCCAGACGAAATCTCTTTCCCAAGGCTGCAGGAACCAAATCACTGAATATCATTACAATGGCACAACACATTTTAGTATAAAAAGAAAGTACATGAATATAAGTCTTTGCCTTCTATTTCCTAATATATATGTGGCATTGTATTATCAATTTTCTTCCTGCGATTTCTGAAATGTGATTTAATCTGGGAACGTTGGCCGTGTCACGTGAAATGAGATCTATATATATATATATATATATATATATATATATATATATATATATATATAGTTATATACATATATATCTGAAATCCTTTCTTTCTTTCCTTTGTCATATAATAATAATGTCTTCATTGGCCATTTTCATCGAGGATACTCACAAGTACTTACAATTCATATGTTTTTATTTCCATTATAATTTTATTATTATTATTCAGAAGATGAACCCTGTTCATATGGAACAAGCCCACAGCGGCCATTGGCTTGAAATTCAAGCTTCCAAAGAATATTATGGTGTTCCTTTTCTTCCAGTTTCGCCACTTGACCCTTGTACTCCATCTCATTTATTTTCTGGGTCTCTTCATATAGCTGTACAATCAGTATAGCTCCCTCTTGTCACTTTCTTTAGCCCTGAATAGCTAAAGTTGCCCCAGTGCTGTGCTCTTTAGCCTAAACTCCAGGAGTCCAGCCAATTATAATACAGGGATACTTGGCTACTTCTCTGTATTTATGTATGTTGCAAAACTAAACACGGCGAAACAGTGATTCATCTACGCTGTTTCGCCGTGTTTAGTACTAGCCCCTCGGGGATCAAGTGTCCCTATGTGCATTTGATCCCTGAGGGGCTAGTACTAAACACGGCGAAACTCATTTGATCCCGGAGGGGTTAGTGATAAACACTACGAAACAGTGATTCATCTACACTGTTTCACCATGTTTAGTACTAGCCCCTCGGGGATCAAATGTCCCTAAGTGAATTGGCGATTAAACGAATTCCCTGAAAATTTCAGGGATTTCGTGAAATCCCTGTCTTACTTTAACATATACACTTAATTATGCAGTGTAACTATACAAACATTTAAAACCTAGTAAAATTAAAACTTGTATTAGCTTTTAAAAACGAAAGGTGGTTGACAACAATGAATCTAAAAAGAAAGAACATAGATAAAAAATGAATTAGCGTATGAGCATGCGCGTGCGACAATTGTTGCTAGTAAACACACTTTAAAAAACTCTCGCTGACGTTGCTAAATAATATATATATAATCAAATGATGGCAGTAATGCTGCATATCGAATGACGTTAAAATGGATCGTTCACATGGCAGCAGCTTGACTGGAGGTCCTCTTGAAGACTTGTACTCTCGGTACAAGTATGTTCCATCCGTGCGTTAATGACTGTAATTTTATTCCATCATCTCACTGGAGATTCATTTGTTTTATATTTAGTTTTAAAGCATATCTGTTTCCACAGTCATTTCCAGAATTCCACAGTCATTTCCAGAAGGTGATTTCCATAATGATAATTTGATAGAACTTAAAATGGATAATTTCTTATCGCTTTTGAAAGCAGAGGGCGGGAACAGAATGCACTGCTCCTGGAAACGTGATTTTCCATCTGTTCTAGACTCATTTTTGGTTCCAACACCTACGTAAATTACTGCACTTAATTCGCGGTACAGCGATTTGGTTACGCCTATTTATTTGACATTGTGACAGAGAACTGTAGTGTTTGCAGTGCTGGTGATTATACAAAGGCCAAAAGATTTCAGTAACAAACGTAGCTGGAGAAAATATTTACAATATATGCTAACGTCATTTCCGGCGAAGTAAATTTTACCATCACTATGCTTCAGGTAATCTTTCATAATATAATAGAATTACTTGAGCTACTAAGAAAAAGGTAAAGAAATTATATACGGATTATATTGTATAAAAATTCTATTTGGTATATAAATAGAATAAATACATGAGTTCGTGATCAGAGAATAAATGAAATATGTCGACGGTCAAAGGGGATTACTGAGGGGCGCCGTATGACCTGGAAGGAGCCTCGCGAGAGTCACCACGGGCACGGCGGGCGTCTTCCTCAGCGGCGAAGGCGATCTGGTCGAGGACAAACTGGGGAATTGGGTGGGGGAATTCGGGGGCTACTGGCAGCAGGTCGGACTGGGGCTGGAAGCCGTTCTCGTCAGCGACGTATTTCACAACGACTTCGGTACCGTCAGGAGCAGTGTAGCTGCAAGGATATCAAATTATAATTGTATTATAGTTGGTAACAAATACTCTTAACATTATCAACTCCATATTTAACTTTTTAATTCAAGAACGCTTGAAAGAGACCGTGGAGAAACTCACGAGTATTGTCCAGCGCTGACGATGGCGTCCTCATCTCCGTCGGGAGATCCAGCCTCGGCGAACCTGATGCCATTTTCGGATTCGAAGTCGAAGTTGTATTTGCCGTCGTCTTCGTGGACTCTGTCGTCCCTCAAGATGGCTACCTCCTCAGAGGAATCGGCGCTGGAGCGGGCAGCAGGGGCATCGTAGCTGTACTGAGGGGCAGCAAGGGCCACGGCGGCAAGGGTAGCGATGATCACCTGAAAAAATGACGAATACGATTTTATACACTGCTGATTAGGCTACACTGTAATGACATAGAAATAGGAGATGTCACAAAATCTTCCAGATGGTTACAAATTTCACTATGCCAAATACGCATTGAAACCAGCCCGTAAAAACAAACTGGTTTGTTTCTCTCTTATTTTTAAGGTGTTGCGTGTGCTTCTCGTATTTGCTGCACTCAGATACTACTGGCTTTAGCATTTCCAAAAGAGTTAACATGTATATGAATAATATTATGAAAAGACGCGACCAAAAAAAATCAAGATTTTTCTGTCTTTAGAATGCTGGGTAACTGCTACGGTGATGCTCCATCAAATCCCCCATAGAAAGCCTAACATCTCTCTAGACTAAAGCCCAGGTACTTACGAACTTCATGTTGTCGGAGGGCGTCGAGTATCGAACTGATACCTGAGATCGGTGGTCCTTAACTTTTATAGGGCGAGCCTAGAGTGGTGGGTGGGTACGTATGACCTTTTGAGTCCATTCTGGTCACACTGTGCCTCATTTGCTACCGTTTCCTCCTCTTCCTCCACCTCCTCCTCCTCCTACTCTTCCTCCTTCTTCGACCTTCAGAGTGACCTCGACCGCAGCCTTCATCTTGATCTTCTTAGTTCTTCTACGGACTGAAAGGAACAAGAGGTGCCAGGTGCACTTTCATTTGGCGGTTCCTTTCAGCGTGATGATCACGTATCATTTAGGCCATAGGCTACATTGGTCATTGAACGGTGGGAGGAAGAAGGCGAAGATTATATATATATATATATATATATATATATATATATATATATATATATATATATATGTGTGTGTGTGTGTGTGTGTGTGTGTGTGTGTGTGTGTGTGTGTGTGTGTGTGTGTATACAAACATTAAGCTACAAATATTTCTTAATTTCGAATTCACCAGGCTTTGGAAATAACTCCCAACAAAGGTACCCCTTCGGTGTAAGATATTCCCACTTTATAGTGATTTCGATACTAAACGATATTTGTGGCGCAATATTTGTGAATATATACTTCTCAGAATGAGTGAGTGGGAGACATGATTTTAGTGATAAGGGAGGGAAGAAGGGAAAAATAATGTATAAGACAATAGACAGGAGAAGACATATTCACCTTAGGAGAACGTAAAAAAAACATACTTTACCGCAATTACTGGTCAAATTAGGCTCCTCAGGTATGTAGCAAAGTTTAGTAAAGTTTGTGTTACTCCTTGTCCCTGTGATGTTTAACCATCAGATTTTATACGGTTCTAGGCCTAGCATGATACAGGAGACTTCAAGAGGTGTCACTGTTCTTTTCTAAGCGTTGATTTTAAATACGAGTCGTTAGTCTATACTTCCTCAGACTGTTTCTGGAGCTAATGTGTCAACGTTGTCTGATGTCCGTTGACGATAACTCAAAAACGAACTAAAGTCCAAGACACTCTAATTCACAGGCCAAAAGGCAAAGAGTGCAGGAATGGTGTTATAAATTCAACCCGAAATACCGTCTCGACCCTGAAATTCTTTTCCCTTTTTTTTCTGCAGCGAAAGAATGTCACCAGTTAAGGTGAGAAGCGACCATTTCGGTGGTTTTATTCCACCTGCTCATTGCTGGAATAAGACTTGCGACCTTTACTTCCGTTTCAAGTTTGTCATGACCTAAAGGCGTAGTTTTATTTCTGCTTTTTTTCTTTTTTAAATATATGATTGTTCTTAAAGGTTACCAACCATAGACGCAGGTAAACTCTCATGTTCGTATATCTTGAGCACTCACACGTCTATATGTATACATACTGTAAACACACACAGATCTGGTTCTATCCTGTTTCGGCCTACGTGAGAAAGCGACAAACTAAATTCCACATTTGTTCTCTCGACTATAAGAACTACACTGAGGCCTGCTGACAGTCACACCGAACTCCCAAGGCCTGTTGTAAGTTTCAAGAGCGTTTGCATTTTTTGTTCATAAAATTATCACCGAAAACTAAAGGAGAAGAAGAACGAAGGGAATATGGTGTGGCTTGCCAACAAAGGAGGCAAAAGCGTCAGCCTCTTGCAGAGATAACAGGAGAGGGAAGAAAATTCCAAAGCTAGACAGCAGAAAGGCACGAGTTGTCGAGCCGTGAAATCCGTAAATGACTGACTACGAGGGCGAAGTGTAATGCTGATTTTTATCAGAAATGAGACATAAGAAAAATTAATTCCATCTCCTAAAATTTTCGTGACTTCTCACATCAGGGTAGAAATCAAATCAGTCTTGTTGATTTAGTGAGTAGCTTATTGATACAGAAAAGATTTCATGGTTATTGTATTATCTTTTTGCTAAAGGTTCATACCCCGACATAACTTGCAATGAATGTCACTATAGTCTTCTCAGTACTATTGATGGTTTTATTAGCTTGAATTTGGTGATGAACTAGGAACTTCTCGGGCCAGCCCTATGAGAGCTGAAGGTCAGCTATAAATATTAGATAGTTGGAAGTTTTATACTCACAGTATACGTGAGAATCGGTAAGATAAAACCCAAGAGGAAAATATCTAAAGTACATTTGTATTCAACTGACATAAACTGTTGTATGTACTGCCAAATGGGGATTAGTCAGAGGTAAAAGTTAAAGAATCCAGGTAAACTATTAACTAACGGGGGTTAACTGCATAAACCATTTTCAGTCTAAAAAGAAACTCTCTCTCTCTCTCTCTCTCTCTCTCTCTCTCTCTCTCTCTCTCTCTCTCTCTCTCTCTCTCTCTCTCTCTCGTGTTTTCGTTTGGTCAAAACCAATAACCACAGCTTCCAGTTCACCTCAAGATGATCTACAGCATGCTAATTTGTGATAATGAGGAGTCGGACCTCACTTTGAAACTCCTTTAAAACAAGCCTCCTTTTTTTTGTTTTGAATATGTTTACTTTCTCGAGGTCCTTTGAAAGGGAGGTAGAAAAAATGGCTTATTTATCCATAAAAACTATTCCTTTATTTGCCAAAATAACCAATAATGCCTTCGAGAAGAAATTTTTTTTTTTTTCCATATTGAAACTATATATCGTTTTTCTTGTTTGAGGCTTGTTGCCTTAGGCCTAGGTGAAAGAGGCATACTTGTTATCGCCTGAGGAGAGGTCTATCAACAAGAGTTGTCTACAATTTTCTGTAACACTAATTATATGTCGCTGCTGTGGTGACTTCATTCACCTGTTTGTCTGCCCCTCCCTATATATATATATATATATATATATATATATATATATATATATATATATATATATATATATATATGTGTGTGTGTGTGTGTGTGTGTGTGTGTGTGTGTTTGCACGTTATTACCCAAATTAGGGAGCATACAATAACGCGACGCGATTAGGGGTGATACCGGCTGCTAATAATTCATAAATCACCTGATAATCGCTCGCTTAACGCCAGGTAGAAGTTATCTTTACCAGGCCGGGAATTATCAAGTCAGGTAAAGTGTTCTTCCTGATAGTAACCATTTTTAAATCTGGTTCCTGAGTTAGCCTTTGGGTCTCATTATGACCCATTGCCGTGGAAGAGAAAGAGATACAAGAAGTCCCTTTGTCTTTTCATGGTCACTTCTGGGTTTTAGCGCTTACAGGACTTCAAGGACTTTTCATTCATTCGTTTTGTGTCCTTTATTCTCTCTGAGTGGTAGCGTCTTCGATTTCATTTGGATGGCTTGTAGTATCGTTTGGCAAGTAGAAAAATTTAGGGAATGTCAATAATAATTAGTGAATTGAAGACAAAATGAAATGTATGGTATAACTCCATTCACTTTCAAGTTTATTCCTGAAGTCTATTCACTTGTTTTGGCGTGGGTAAAGATGTTATCACCAGCTCTCTTGTTCCATCAACACTTAGGGCAAAGGCTTGCGCTGGCATAAGGACAGCTTAATCTAAACCAGCCTTTCTGAACATCGCGTAGACTGAAAACTTTAAGTGACATATCAGCACTGATCATGATTTTCGCAACAATAGGTTATTGATTAAATTAGGCACGCCCCAAGATTTTGCCAGTCATGACGAATGAATGTTGATTAGAAAATGTGAGTAAATAAAGTTTCTAGAGAAAAGAGTAACGATACCGATAAAATAGCCTTCGTCACAGTTAAATAATGAATTATCAATTAACTGGAATATGAATAGTGTTTTATATGAAAATAGTGACATGAAGGTTTCGTTGATTTCAGGGCTTTTCTTTCATTCTATAAATTGTAATAAAGTTCACAAAGGTCGTAAATATGTTGTATCAAACTTCTCATAAATATTTGCTAGAAAACACAAAGATGTATGTGTACCAGTGTTATCGAATAAAATTAAATGTTCTCTCCCTTCACTGATCGAATGACCAGTATTTTCCATTATTCCTTTTCTTCACATTCAAATATGACAGATTAATTTCATACTGCAACACTGATATCACAACAAGTGTATTTAGGAAATGAGAAAAAAAAAACAATTATTCTGAAAAGATATTCTATTTACGTCATAAATAGCATAAATACGATAACTCGTAATCACAGACTGTCCTTTCAAGGATCGAAGTAAATTACTGAGGGGCGCCGTAGGACCTCGATGGAGCCTCGCGCGAATCGTCTCGGCCACGACGGGCGTCCTCCTGAGCAGCGAAGGCGATCTGGTCCAGCACGAACTGGGGAATTGGGTGGGGGAATTCGGGGGCCACTGGCAGCAAATCGGATTGGGGCTGGAAGCCGTTCTCGTTAGCGACGTATTTCACAACGACGTCGGTACCGTCAGGAGCAGTGTAGCTGTAAGACGAAAGCATTTGGTTACATATCACTTCGAACAATACAGTCGTTGTTTACACATTCAGGTCGGTCCCTGGAGCTGAATTTTAGAGGAAGGTTGAGCATATGGGTAACGCCCTTGCCTTGGAAAATAATAAGTGTTTGTTAAACTTGCAATGATAAGTGTTTGTTAAACTTGCAACAACTCTAGCTGCCTGCTGGAAGCTGAACTGACCCTTTAATGACCCAGGGAGTAAATAATAACATACAGGAGGCCGTATCTTTGGAGGTGACGGTATCACTGAACCTTCTTTCTTGCTTCTGGCTACCAATGCAATTTTATTGTGCCCTCCAGTGGCCGGTGGGCAACACGAGTTTCAGCAAGTCATGATAAGCTTCAGTGAATAAACTCCTCTAGGTAGCCTATACGCTTTAAATTCATTTAAAGATTTCTTAAATTGAAGAAATGTTGCTAGGTCATTATTCCAGAAAACTCGCGTGAGTAAAAACTATTAAGGATCGACATATTGTTAATTTTCATTCCCAGAATGGCATTTTTATTTATCATTAACTCCCACATCTTCAAAACTCAGGTTTTACTGTGTTAAAGATACTGATCGAATAATTTCATGAGGAGTAATTATTTTTAGAATTGGCAATTTTCGTTTGTTCTCTGAAGAGCAAATCTCACCAATTATTATTATTATTATTATTATTATTATTATTATTATTATTATTATTATTATTATTATTATTATTATTATTATTATTATATCCAGTTCGTTATTTCCCCAACGAAAAAATAGTCAGCTTCATCAAAGAAAGTCATTATACTTAAAACTAGCCGTTGAAACAATTTTCTCACCTACTTTTTAAATCATTTTATAATACAGCACCTGACACGAAAATTAAAATCAAGCAAGATTACAAGAAGCCCAGTAGCCAAAACGTGTAAAAATCATTAGCTAAATGCTTACGAGTATTGTCCGGCACTGACGATGGTGTCCTCATCTCCGTCGGGAGATCCAGCCTCGGCGAACCTGATGCCATTTTCGGCCTCGAACTCGAAGTTGTATTTGCCGTCGTCTTCGTGGACTCTGTCGTCCCTCAAGATGGCTACCTCCTCAGAGGAATCAGCCCTGGATCGGGCAGGGGCATCGTAGCTGTACTGAGGGACAGCAAGAGCCACGGAGGCAAGGGCGGCGAGGATCACCTAAAAATATTTGAGAAAAATCCCTCAAAGAGATATAGCTTTGAAGAGTCCGTTTTTTTGTTAGTTTTCCTCCCCCCGGACCTTGAAATTTGTTTGCCCTTTCACAGCTTTGCTTGGTCATGACTGTTTGTTCCATTTTTTTTTTTTCTGCCCAATAAATAAAAACGATTTCGTTGGGAGAGCAAGACTGAGATAATGGTTTAGAATTTTACAAGACCGAGGGAGAAAAGCGTTTAGGTTTTGTGAAAAACAAAAGGTTAATCTTTACTCTGGTAATCACTGATGTCCTTATTTTTCTATTGTGCTGAAGTTAATGTGTCAATAAAATGTTTAATGAAAAAATGAATCGGAAGAAAAAAGCATCTAGTACTAAAAAAATTATTACATCTTGGTCGTTTTTCCGATCGCTTCCCATACTTTAGAATTATTCGACTGACTTTTTCTATTTCAATAGTCATTTTCATAGGCTAATTAGCTCGTGTACAATCACAAATATTTATTTAGTATCGAAAGTTTAGAAGCCCTAAGTAAAAAGGAAAGAACAATGCCTGTTTCGAATTGCCGTAAGCTGTGCAGTGCATCTATGTAAAAATTCTCTTGCTTTTATTTTGGAGCACAAAAATCATCTTATTATCGCAAGGAAATAAAATTGTTGTTTGTCCTTTGAAAAGCTGCGGCACATATTCTTTGGTGGCCTCGTTACCATTTACCAAATGATCCCGATGATTCAGTTGCGAGTAACAGTCAAATCTGACTCGCCAGTGAGAAAATATTTATGGAAAAATTTAAACTCTTACCTTGCGGTTCGATTTGAATACCCTCACTCACATGTTTATAAAAATTCTTAAAATGAAATGTTAAAATAGTTGAATACAGAGTCAACACTGCTTGCTCTGGATACGAAAATATCAGCAATCACTAAAAGCCAAATATAATGCAAAACAACTTCAGAATAAACCCTAAACTTACGATCTTCATTTTGCTTGACGATGTCGGTGGCACTGATGAATGGGCTCCAGAGAACAGGGCATTTATAGGGCCAGAAGCCGGACGGGAGGGGCGTGTCCACAAAAATCTAGAGCGGATCCCGAGGCATTCTCCTAACCCTAGTACCCCCGCTGCCCTAACAGCAGCTATCGTCTCCTGATGTGACCTTCAGGCTGACCTAAACCTTGACCTTCAGGCTGACCTAAACCTTGAATTTCAGGCTGACCTAAACCTTGACCTTCAGTCTGACCTAAACCTTGACCTTCAGGCTGACATAAACCTTGACCTTCAGGCTGACCTAAACCTTGACTTTCAGGCTGGCCTAAACTTTGACCTTCAGTCTGACCTAAACATTGACCTTCAGGCTGGCCTTAACTTTGACCTTCAGTCTGACCTAAACCTTGACCTTCAGGCTGACCTAAACTTTGACCTTCAGGCTTACCTAAACTTTGACCTTCAGTCTGACCTAAACTTTGACCTTCAGGCTGACCTAAACCTTGACCTTCAGGCTGACCTAAACCTTGACCTCCAGGCTGACCTATACCTTGACCTCCAGGCTGACCTAAACTTTGACCTCCAGGCTGACCTAAACTTTGACTTTCATAGGGACCATCGTTAGCTCTCAGGTTAAATGAGTGATAAGCGAATTAGTAAACGAATGATTTAAAACATCGAAGAAAGAAGAGAATGAAAGGAATAAAGTAAGCCAATATTTTTATTACAAAATGCCTAGTTAACCTCTCTTATTGATTCATTTAATTTTAGTTTTCTCAAAAAGAAAACTATTGTGCCGGCTTTGTCTGTCCGTCCGCCCTCAGATCTTAAAAACTACTGAGGCTAGAGGGCTGCATATTGGTATGTTGATCATCCACCCTCCAATCATCAAACAGACCGAATTGCAGCCCTCTGGCCTCAGTATTTTTTAATTTTGTTTAAGGTTAAAGTTAGCCATAATCGTGCATCAGTCAACGGTATACATACTCACACACACACACACACACACATATATATATATATATATATATATATATATATATATATATATATATATATATATATATATTTATATATATTTATATATATATATTAATATATATATGTGTATATATATATATTATATATATATATATATATATATATATATATATATATATATATATATATATATATATATAGATGTATGTATGTATATACTGTATATATAGTATATATATTCATATATATATGTGTGTGTGTATGTATGTATGTAAATGTACATAATATACATGTTTGTAAATATATATATATATATATATATATATATATATATATATATATATATGTGTGTGTGTGTGTGTGTACACGCATGTATGTGTGTGTATTTGCAATAACACGATGTGTACCCTGTTTATATTTGTGCGCAACTACAACAGTCAACGAGTAATAAACTCTAGGTTTATACTTGTCTTTGTCCGGGCTAGAACCAGCCAACCCTACAAACATGCGTAATAAAAGCAGTTTCGTCTGCACTTCGGAAATATTCGTGACGTCACTGCCTTCTCTGATATTACCGTCATTTTTTACGGCGTTAGTGTAAGTATTTTGGACTCGTGAAACTTATGTGCCTCATTGCTACTCAAATCACACACTCTAGCTTAATGTTTCTTTCTCGGGGACATTTGTGCCTAAGGAAATATAGCACCAGGCGTATACTCGTACATTAGGAGTCGATAACAATTTCGAGTCATCTTTCGTCAGAACAACCAAGGTCATTGACGGAGTCTCAGAGGAAAATCTACATAATTCCTTAGGTGAGAAATAGTAACAAACTGTAACCTCGTATGCAAACGAGCTGAATAATCTTTCCCAATGGAACGGAGATGAGGAACGACCCATCGGTCTAACAAATAAATACTGGGGAGGAGTTGTTCTTCCTCCCCTCGAGCGGAAATTAACAGTATGCCCCAGCTGTTAGTTCGGGTGCGTGTGGGGATGTGTTAATCTCCATGAGTGACGCTAGTTTGTTACAAATTGCATCATCCCTCTCTCTCTCTCTCTCTCTCTCTCTCTCTCTCTCTCTCTCTCTCTCTCTCTCTCTCTCTCTCTCTCCAAGAGATGGGTTAGTCTTTTCGGGCAGGATAGGGCGAAGTGTGAGGTTTACACCCATTTCGGTGACATACTTAGAAATTGGTCTTTTCATAAACGCAGAGCGATCTTATACCTTCCTGAACTCATAAGAATTCTAAGTAATAAAGGTTCACCTTCCTATACTTCACATACATAAATGCCTAACAGAAACAGACTCCGTTAGATGGTATAGGAATGTCCAAGAAAGAATTTATTTAGTGCTTCCAAATAAATGAAAGTCGCCACTTGAATAGCTTTGAAATACTTTTGAATTAGAAAATTTAGAAAATTACGTCCAGATATTGCTTCATACATACATACATACAGTGTGGCTTATCGTAGATAAATTGTCTTATCTGTATGTATTCTACGAAGCTTTATAAAAAAATATTTCCACAATAATTTGTTGCACAAATAAGTGGTAAAAGCATTGAGACTATTCTCTTATGAATACTTACAGTTGAGTGTTTGATTACTGCTGCTACTACTATTACTACTACTGTTAATAATAATAATAAAAATAATAATAATAATAATAATAATAATAATAATAATAATAATAATAATAATAATAATTCATTATTATTAGGTTTTTTATCGATGTTGTCACGGTCGCTAGGACGAATTGTTCCGTTAGAACGTATAGGAAGACCCCGCATAAATATTATGAAATCCACAGTTATGTATATGGACATATATTTAAAGATAAAACTGTACAGAAAGCTTTCGGGAAACTGTTCGATTCCCCTTTTCAATCGAACAGTTTCTCGAAAGCTTTCTGTACAGTTTTACCTTTAAATATAATGTACATAATTATACTTAACCGTGGATTTGTTTCTCCATTTCAAACCCATGCTACTGTGAGTATTTGTTAATAATAATAATAATAATAATAATAATAATAATAATAATAATAATAATAATAATAATAATAATAATAATAATAATAATAATTCATTATTATTAGGTTTTTTGCCGATGTTGTCGGCCTCATATAATATTATGAAATGAGACTTGCCTCTCAACAACTCGAAAATTTCGAGAAAGTGCAAATGACTACGTCCAGATTTTGCATCGTATTCAGTGCCTATTGCATTTCATACCAATAGCTACTGTATTCATAGCTACTAGATATCTGGTAAAGTCATCACTTCACTTAATCACTGACTGAATTAAAATTCACAGAAACTGTCTAAAGGACTCTCCTTCATACGTCTCGTATGTGAATTCTGGAACATGAAAATTTAGATGTTTATGGCACTCCTTCAAAGTCTTGCTGTCTTCAGCTGCCGAGAACCGCTGACGAAAAGCCACCTTTCACTCACTCTCTGCTTTGGTTTCTCGGATTTCTATGTGACCCGAAACCGCTTACACCAGTCTACTACAGTCTGTTTGCAAGTTTGTGAGCAAAGATTTTTGGAATAAGATTGCTACTCCATACCCGTGCCCCAGGGGTATCCACGGGAGCACATTTGCTGTCACATTATGCATCCCATCTCTCAGAATTGACTAATATTCAGAAGCTTCTAGCGAGTTTATGATAGAAGTTCAACCAAGGCCCATGTGTTAGCACATCAGAACCTACGAACAAAGAAACTTCGCTTTGATAAATCAGAGTAACTTATTAAAACTTTCTCTTTAATGTACTCTCAGATCAGATCGTGTTTAGGAACGCACGATCATAGCCAAAGGGAGAAATAAATGACATGCGGAGTAAAGTATAAAAATTCTATTTGGTTTATAAATAGAATAAATACATGAGTCGTGATCACAGGTTCTATGAGATATGACGATGGTCAGGAGAGATTACTGGGGGGCTCCGTAGGACCTGGATGGTGCCTCGAAAGAGTCATCGCGGCCACGGCGGGCGTCTTCCTCAGCGGCGAAGGCGATCTGGTCGAGGACGAACTGGGGAATTGGGTGGGGGAATTCGGGGGCTACTGGCAGCAGGTCGGACTGGGGCTGGAAGCCGTTCTCGTCAGCGACGAATTTAACCTCAACCTCGGTACCGTCAGGAGCAGTGTATCTGTAGAGGCGAAGGCAAATACGATTAGTTTCAAGTTACAAGTCACCATTCACTTTAACGAAGAGTTATCATTAATTAACAAAACGTTGCATTCACTGAAGGAGGAGGTTACTTACGAGTACTGTCCAGCCTTGACAACGGCACCATCGTCGCCGTCAGGAGAACCAGCCTGGGACACCTTGATGCCATTTTCAGCCTCGAAGTCGAAGTTGTATCGGCCGTCGTCATCGTGGACGCGCTCGTCCCTCAAGATGGCTACTTCCTCAGAAGAATCGGCCCTGGCTCGTGGGGCAGGGGCATCGTAGCTGTACTGGGGGGCAGCAAGGGCTACAGCGGCAAGGGTGGCGAGGATCACCTGAAAAGATTTAGCTTATTATTTCCTGATTTCTAGATACATATTTTGGCTCCGTCTTTCCAGTTTCAGTGGATGTCTTCCAGATTATCAAAGTATTAGTCTTATTCGTTAAATATGGTCTAAATTATCTTTACCTTGTCTGATATTCATGTATTCAGTAAGGATATATATATATATATATATATATATATATATATATATATATATATATATATATATATATATATATATATATTACCAAATGAAACTAGACCAATAAAGCAAACGGGGAAATAACTTTACGTCCATTTTGATAAATTTCACGAAATTGACTGAATAAGTTCGTTTATCTAGTGAAGTCGAACAAAGAAAAGAGAATGGTTCACAATGAAGTGCACACTCTGATGCAGAAACACGCCAGTTGCAACACTTACGAACTTCATGTTGTCGGTAGTCGTTTCGAACTGATGCCCAGCAGAGGATTTGAGGGACTTTTATACTGGAGCTGCTTCCAGTCACCCTTGCCCAAACTCCGCCCGCCCTGCTGCAAGAAATTTCAGGAGATGCCCTTGGTGTATCTGACCTTGCCATTCTCTTGCAGGTCCTAAAGATGGAGAGGGCGAGAGGTAAAGAGGCTCTTCCTTCGCCCCAGACAGCGTACACCACACCCACTTGGCGAGACGTGGAAGTAGAATAAAAGAAAAAAAGATTAACGAAATATGCTTTGATTTCCCGACTCCAGTTCCTTTCGTTTTTCTTATTCGTCCTTTTCCATCGCTGATTCTTTATCTTTTTCCTCTGAGATTTATTTACTCCCTCTCATTCCCACGTCTTTTTCTTCTACTTCGGTATCTGCCTTAGGCCTATCTTCCAGTTCCTTTCGTTTTTCTTATTCGTCCTTTTCCATTGCTGATTCTTTATCTTTTTCCTCTACGATTCATTTACTCCCTCTCATTCCCACGTCTTTTTCTTCTACTCCGATATCCCCTGGTTAGTTCCTCTGCCCTAGGCCTATCTTCCTGTCGTCACACTACACAGTTCGCAATCGTTCATTCGCTCCTTTTCTGTTGACGCTAAACTAGCTGTAATTACTTCCCGGAAAACCCCCACGGATCTCCGGGAATCGATAGCTCCATCCTCATAAGGTATTCCACCTTCACAGCCTCGGGGGATCAACAACCTACTTTTTTACTCGTGTAGGTTATAACTCCGCATCACCTTCTACTGTAGGTCAGACGCAAAAACTGGTGCATCAGATGCAGACCGAACAAGCATCTATGAAACTACTTGCACTTTCTCTCTCTCTCTCTCTCTCTCTCTCTCTCTCTCTCTCTCTCTCTCTCTCTCTCTCTCTCTCTCTCTCTCGTGGTCCTATTTTAATGCCGTCCATCACCTCGGTGCAGTATCAGACTAGCAACTCTCTCTCTCTCTCTCTCTCTCTCTCTCTCTCTCTCTCTCTCTCTCTCCTGATTATAGTCAATATTAAATAAATTCAGAAGATTTTCTTCGCCATAGATATATTTCTCGGTATACAGTTGTTCTCCAAAATTAACTGAACCTGTTAGGTAATTATGAGCCGCAACTCTGACATTCGCATATCTGAAATGACAAAATGCCTCATTTCATATTTCGTAGCTCCCTCTAATTCGCAGCATATTCAAGATCACGACGACACTTGGCGTACCTGAACGAAATTCTTGATTCAAAAAAGGACAAGAACGCACTCCCAGGATATGGAGGTACGCATACACTATTCACAATACATGGAACGAGTTCTATCATGGGTGGTAATATTACATACTCGCACCAACGCCTTACCCTTATAAAAGAGGAAGGTTGCTGAGCGTAGGGTCACCGTCCATTCCTTATATGAAATTAGGAAAACAGATGAAGATAGGCAACAAACCTTAGTGGCTTGGAGGGTAGGAACACGTTGATTTACGAAAGTATATTGCAGCCAGTCACGCTGTTAGGAAACTTTCAGAAAGAAACTTAAATCTAATCTTGCGTAACATATTCCCTTCAGAAACTGTAGGAAAATACCTTAAATACTTGGAAAAGTCTATGACGTAACTTTTACTCGAGTGCAATAAGAGCACGATTGAGTTAAAGAAAATGTATTCGACGAATGTTTCAGTACCGGTTGAGACCTTGTAGACTTAAATATGATCATACTGAATATTCAGATCACTTCACCTCCAGTTACGTTTCTCTCTCTCTCTCTCTCTCTCTCTCTCTCTCTCTCTCTCTCTCTCTCTCTCTCTCTCTCTCTCTCTCTCTCACACACACTAACACAATATGTTTAAGTTTTATATAATTATTCATTTATTTATTCATTTTTCTGAATATTCGCGGCAAAGTCTTCCCTTCTATTCAGAATCATCATATTCTTGTAAAATATAGATTATTTCACAGTAGTTTATTGCCAGTCTGTCTCTCATGTAACTGGAGAATTAGCATTCAGGACATCCAAAATCACCAAACCTCGACGGGCGTTGCTTTTCAACTTAGTCTAGTTCTTTTTCAGTCTTCTGTGGATTCACTGCCATTTACACCAGATCTGTGGTGAGGTTCAATTACGTCTAGGCTTTTGCACGGCAGGTTCTTTGACACTGTGATCTACAATCCCGTTTTATTCATATCTTACAAAACTGTGCTTCGCTGATAAAGTACGAGTTGTGTCATCGCTGAAATATAGATGTATCGGTAATTACTTAAAGAATTAGTTCCATTTATTTTCGCAGAATAATTCTCACTTTAACATTCAGCAGTTGAGGGCGCCATGAACCCAGAATCATTGCATTCGAAACTGAGAATAACTTGTACTGTTTTCTTGGCTATAACTAAAATCTCTTGATCTCCAGATTTTTAAGCAACGAGTAAATTCTGCTGACGTTTCCTGAATTTCAGGTGTATCGGTTTCATTTTCTATTCCCTCATATTTATTCATTTATTTCCGTTTCCTATAACTTGTCTCCCTCAGCAGGCTTACTTCTCTTTGAAGATTTAAAAATAAAGAAAGAAAGAAGGAAATTAATAAAGTAAACAAATATGCCTGTGTATAACAGACATATGCACACTATATATATATATATATATATATATATATATATATATATATATATATATATATATATATATATATATATATATATATGTGTGTGTGTGTGTGTGTGTGTGTGTCTGGGCATGTGTGAATTGTATGTATGTACATAAATATGTACGTGTGGTTATCTATGTACACACCTTCTTTACGTAATCTTTTTCTAAAAAGAACTTAGAATGACAGTTATGACCTAACAGATTTCACCCATATTTTTCGAAAGCTCAAGTTCGTAAATTATTGACGCCTTAAGAAATTTGACCACTCTTTGCATCACAAAAACCAGATTGTAAGAAATCGTAATATTTTCTTGAATCTAGAATCGTTACTCTCGATGACCTCACATGACCTTCTGTTAAAATAATGACGAATTCCACCTTTGAAACTCTAAAGTTCTTGTATCATATATTTTTCATATTTTTTCCTTTTCGTTATGCATAATGTAATTGTACTTTGATAGGAAGCTTTTTGTCTGAAATATATATATATATATATATATATATATATATATATATATATATATATATATATATATATATATATATATATATATAGATAGATATATACATATATATATATATATATATATATATATATATATATATATATATATATATATATATATATATATATATATATATATATATATATATATATATATCGTATAAGTGTACATGTATAATTAACACAGGTGTGGTGGCGACGTAGGCCACCTTCTGAAGGTGCAATCAGCTAAAATGGGCTCAGTGGTTGACTGATGCAATATTCGACTTAGTTTTGCTACCCCTGTCCTACCAGTCCACTTAGTTGTAAATGGGTACCAGTGTCTGGTAAGGTCAAGAAAAAGGGCATGGGATGGCAACCTAATCTTTAAAACCTTGCTGAAAACCCGTGGGGCTGCTCCCTTCCTGTGCCACTCGTAAAAAACACGGAAACGTGTGTATATACATACTTACATATATACATACACATATATATAAGTGTGTGGGTATGTGTGTTAAATATATATATATATATATATATATATATATATATATATATATATATATATATATATATATATATATATATATATATATATATATATATATATATTTGTGTGTACATATATATATATATATATATATATATATATATATATATATATATATATATATATATATATATATATATATAATGTAGTGAAGTTATATTAGTATTTCCCATTTCATTGCATACCTTCAAAATTCATTCTGGCAATTTGTGAAAATCTGTATTTTCTCCATACTTTAGAAACGTTACATAAAAATGCATGTCTAAATGAAATACTTGTTCAGTTTTTCAGTACTTGACTTTTTCCTCGGAAAAACTCACCTCATTCTTAAACTAAATGCCAAAGTTATTCTCCCATTACTTTCACCATCAGTTTCCTAACAGTCATAAGGAACTTTTTGAATAAATATTTCTACAAGATTCCTCTGAAAATATTACTAGATTATAATAACTGGCAGAGCACTGTCTTGAAATGTAACTCCCTCTGGAATGCAGTCGTTATCAGATGAAAATTTGAAATGAACTCTTAGACGAGGATCGAGGGAAATAAGTATAGATCGGGTCGCAATATAGATATACTGTTTAGAAGATGACAAGTTAAGTATACCTTAGCTTTACCAGACCACTGAGCTGATTAACAGCTCTCCGAGGGCTGGCCCGAAGGATGAGACTTATTTTACGTGGCTAAGAACCAATTGGTTACTTAGCAACGGGACCTACAGCTTATTGTGGAATCCGAACCACATTATAGCGAGAAATGAATTTCTATCACCAGAAATAAATTCCTCTAACTCTTCATCAGCCGGCCGGGGGAATTGAACTCCGGCCCATCGAGTGACAGTCCGAAGCTCTACCGAGTCCACCAACGAAGGGCTACTTAGAAGATGACAGAAAGTATTATGTAAATATAGCTTTTGGAAAAGTGAATACCGATTGAGGGGCAAAAACGATGTCGATCTTCAGGTACTTTAATAGTTATATAAAACGTGTATAAAAGAAAGATAAGCTCGCATAGAAAAACGAACGTAGTAGACGCAGCAATAAAAAAAAAAAAAAACTGCTTCAGGAAAGAACTTCTATGATGGCTACGCGAGGATACGTATCGCGTGAGACCATCAATTGTGAGCAAAACCGAATACTTTTTTTTTTAATACCAAATCATCCGCAAACGTTCGGCCCTGGTCAGTCGGCGTTCTTTCCAATGGCTCTTTTGACATTCAAACATCTCGCGAACTTACGAGGTTTCGCATACGACAAGGTCACTTCCGGCCCCTAGATGCTCTTGGGAGTTTGTGCTGATTCATTGCGGAATGCCATTGATGAGACTGGATGGAATGCTCGTACTACAGACGTCTCGGTTTTGTCAATGAACGTATTCTTCATTGGCAGTTTTCTCTTTCCTTTTTTATGCCAACACTTCATTTCATGTCTCAGGGTTGAAGTTTCAGTTTTTGTTTGGTTGTTTGTTTTTGTTGTTGTTTTGTTGTTGTTGTTGTATGGTATTTCTTTTGAGCCTCTTATAAAATAAAATTAATGTAAATGTGTCCTTTGCTTATTTTGCTTTTTCAGGGAATAAGGCGTTCAGATGAAACGCAAGGGGGAGCACTCCCCCCCCTCCCAACAACACACACGCATACACACTCACACACACACACACACACACATATATATATATATATATATATATATATATATATATATATATATATATATATATATATATACGACAGGTAGATAGATAGATAAATATCAATATATCTGAAAAGAGAAAAAGAAATAGACCTTGAAGTTTTTCTGCGAAAGACACCATAATGTTTTTTTGTAAGGGAAAATGAATAGAAATTCGAAGATCGTCTACAACAATTCAAGAAAAGAAGTTAAGAGTTACCTCAGTAAGAAGAGATAACGCATAATGCATAAAATTTCAGGGGCCAGAGTGATTGGAAAGACTTGTGGTTAAGAGGACAAGCAATCAATCACGCACAAAAAAAAAAAATAGGAAAAAAATTGCACCAGGAGTTGAAACGGTCGATTCTAGCTCTCACATCTTTCTCTCCGAAGCGCCATATTTTCCTTTCTTTATCTTCATCTCTCTTTTCTATAGGTCGTTTTCTTTTTCTTCTCCTTGCATCTTTCATATTTGTATTTCCAGCCACTTTTTGGTTTATTCTGCTTAAAACTGGTTACCTTCTCTCAACATCGTCTATGGCTCAGTATAGCTCCTGTTAATCAGCTCAGTGGGCTGGTAAAACTAAGGTATACTTAACTTATCTCCCAGCTAAAGTGAAAAGGGAATAAGCTATCTTCCGCACATTTCGTGTTTTGTCTTTCAAAAGATAAATTACCTGGGATAAACAATGCCTCAGACCATGCTGGGAGAAGATGACCTGTTTTAAGCAGAACACACCAGAATGGAGCTGAAAAATACTGGTATAGTATGAATGTTATGAGTATAAGAGGGGAAAGAAGGCGATCCATGAAAAAAGAGATAAGATGAAGAAAAAGAGAAGGATAAATGAGACATGAAACAGATAAAAGTGAGAGCCAGACCTGCTTATTTCGACATTTAGTCCTCTTTTTTTTTTGTGAGTTCCTGATTATTCATCCTATTAATGGTAGTCTTTCCAGTACTTTGGCCCTTGAATTTTTTATGCATCACGTTTTACTCCCATTACTGAAGTAATTCCTCACTTCTTTTCATAGTTAGTTTTGGCTCATTTCCAAATTTCTATTTATTATAAATTACAGAAAATATTTTGATGTTTTTTCAATAATCTATAAGGTCTATTTCTTTTTTTCTTTCCAGATCTAAGGAACTGTTGAACTAAATACTTTAAACCCTCATAGATCACCTGCAATGAACTGTAAAAACATGAAGAAGTAAAGAGTTAAACTGACATCTTTCTTTAAAAGAATAGTCATGGAAATTTAAGAGAGAAACTGGTCGAAAAAGACATGGTAGGACACTCAACTTCACAATAAATCAAATCCAGAAAAAAAAAAAGTGGGGGAGACAGGCGTTAAGGCAAACTCGAAGAACACTTTCATTTCCCAGAAACTGTGTTAAGCAACACCTAACACCCAGCAGCGGGTATCATTGAATAATGTCACCCATAGGTTTCAACACACCACTAATTTTCGGAAGGTCGAAATCGAGAGTGTTCGTGGAAATAAGTAGGATGGCATTTGTGCGCGCCTGCTACCATCCTGTGTGCATGAGGTGTTTGATACAGAGAGAGAGAGAGAGAGAGAGAGAGAGAGAGAGAGAGAGAGAGAGAGAGAGAGAGAGAGAGAGAGAGAGAGAGAGAGAGTTATTAAGGAGAGCATGTCTATAAAGTCCTTCATTAAACCTACATATTTTTTCCATTTTTATTTTTATTTCACTTTTTTGTTGCTAGACACTCGTGTCAGATGAAATTTCTCGTGACAGTTATATTCGTTGAGTACTGAGGGTGGAAGAAGGTCGTCCGACTGGAGAATAAGATAAAACAATCAATGGTATGAGCTCTCTCGTGTCTTACATGCAAGATAAAGATACTGGTGATTTACAGCTTCTTCGTCCCACGGACATGGAGAGATAAAGTGACGTTGAATGTCTGCTAGACTTGTTTTAGCGGTTACGAATGAAATGTGCTCTTTTTTTTTATACCAATGAATTTGCTCTTACTTGAACTATAGACGGTTTTCAGAGCCCCGCAGGCTTATGACCTCTACAAGGAGGTCAGTTAATTTGGTCTCAGACCATTGTATTCAAATGAAGAAGAATTCGGAGCATTTTCCAAGGTCATTAAAAAAACGGATAGAAAAGGATTTACTCATGCCATAGTAAGTAACAGCACCGTGGGAAAACTAGCTACAAGGAAACAAATTCGTCAACGTAATATAAAACCATAGTCACAAATTCTTTATATACTGCTTCAAGTACTCTCTATAAATCTGTCATTTTAATTTCATTTGATACGCTGTAATAGATACAACTGCGATTAGAATGTCTAAGCCTGTGGTAATATATGTCGATTCTAAATACAGAATTTTAATTCGACAGGTAGAATCGATATCAATTTATATCTCTCTTAACATCTTAACAGTAATCACTGTCTATGGTTATTTATAAACCAGGCCACGGTTCGAATCCTGGCCGGCGGAGAAGCGCTGATCACTTAATATTCCCCTTGGGTGTCAGTTATTCCCAAGGTATAGTGTTTCTGAGGCTTAATATTTGTGTAATGTATAATAAATTCATATGGTGTATCAGTGACAAAAACTTTATATTTATATGTATATATATATATATATATATATATATATATATATATATATATATATATATATATATATATATATATATATACATATACAGGATGTGCTTGTATGTTTATAAGCATTTATGTATGCATGCTTACATACTCATTAGTGTTAAGAAACAAAGTTTACACAAATAAATGTATACACAAAGGCCGGCACAAAAGCTTAGTTTACAGTTGCCTAGAGAAAAAGCTCCATTGACAATTAAGAACATGTATCAGATTTTCCCGTAAATTACATATATATATGTGTGCGTGTTTGTGTATGTGCACGTACTTACTCAGCGGTTCATTCCCGAGCAAAGTTTTTTTTTCTCCCGTCTCTCTTTCTCTCCCTATGCTACATTGGCCCAGTAATCGAATAACCTATATTACTGCATTTCCATTTACTTTCCACTCTTCTCGACCTTCTTTTTCTTCTTCTTCTTACGACTCGTCCTTTAGCCGTTTGCCTCACTCCTTCTTCGGCATTTCCTTATGTCGCAAGTGGCGGCAGCTTTGGCTCTACGCAAATTCCTTTACTTTCCGAAGTCTCTCTCTCTCTCTCTCTACATATATATATATATATATATATATATATATATATATATATATATATATATGTATGTATGTATATATGTGAGTGCAAGTGTATGCATTATACATCTATGTATATATATATATATATATATATATATATATATATATATATATATACACTGTATATATATATATATATGTACTGTATGTATGTATGCATGTGTGAGTGCATGTGTATGCATTATACAATAAATATATATATATATATATATATATATATATATATATATATATATATATATTTATTGTATAATGCATACACATGCACTCACACATGCATATATATATATATATATATATATATATATATATATATATATATATATATATATATATATATTTATATATATATATATATATATATATATATGTGTGTGTGTGTGTGTGTGTGTGTGTATATGTATATGTGTGTGTGCGTTTGTGTAGATATACGAAGAGAGAGAGAGAGAGAGAAGTGTTCTAGAGTTGAAGCAGTTACAACACGTTTCTCATCAGCAAGAGGGCGCGGGGGTATGGGCACGTTCCGTTATAAAATGGATGCCTCCGTTAGTTAGGTACCAATGAATCATTATACTGCAGTGGGTGGCAGCAAGGGTGAAGGGCCCACGCCCTCATCCCTCATCTTTAGGGGGCTAAAAATTAATAGGTGAATAACTACAAATATATATTTATATAAAACTCATTCGAAAACTGGTAGTCCTTTATACCTCGGAAGATAAATCACTGATGTTGCGAAAGCAATTGTTATGATGATGAGAGAGCCATTAAAGTGGTCAAGCCAGAAGTAGGAGAGTGGGTGAAAGAGGCCGATGCCTTTGAAGTTACAGATGAAGGTTTAGGAAGTAATGTCTCTGATGCTTGTTGTGAAGAAGGAGTTCTGAGCACGGGGCGTGATAGCCGGGTGGTCAGAGTTACTGTCTATTGTCATTTCTGAACCCGGACGCGGTTCGAATCTTGGCCGGCACAGAAGCACTTATTACTTATGCTTCTCTTTTGGATATTTGTGGCTTAATGGTTGGCCATATATATAGATTCACACACACACACACACACATATAAAATATATATATATATATATATATATATATATATATATATATATATATATACATATATGTATATATATATATATGTGTGTGTGTATGCAGTTGAGCGCGTTGTCACGGGCCCTCTGTGCGTAGGTTCGAATCCTGCCACGGAAGACGAAAGTGCCTTAGTGTATGTCCTAGCTTGAATTCAGAATTATGTGGTCGGCGTTTCTGAAAAAGGACGAGGTAGCCAAGGAGCTAAGATGTCATTGTGGCTATTAAAAATACATACGTATCGGTAAAGTGACCATATATATATATATATATATATATATATATATATATATATATATATATATATATATATATATATATATATATACTGTATGTATTTGTATTAATAAATATCAATATAAATATCTATATATATATATATATATATATATATATATATATATATATATATATATATATATGTGTGTGTGTGCGTGTGTGTGTGTATGTATATATAAATATATGTATAAAGATCTTTGTATCCTAATATTGAATATACATTTATCACGGGATTGTCGACAGTAGTAATAATAACTGACCTTTGTTTGACTCGAGAACATATTCTGTAAATTTCAGAAAATTCCGTCAAAATTAAGGGCAACGAATTACTTTCAATAAAAAATAAACTCAGCAATGAATTCGGTAATGAGGGGGGCGAGGGAGTGAGGAGGGTGATGGAAAACAAAAGAATAACTGAAAGCAAAATACAAAGAAGCCAAAGTAATCAAGGAATCTGACATTTTAAAACCTTTTCTAAAAATCGTGAATTTGAATAATTGCTGCTTATGAATAATGAATGACGCTAAAGCCTAATAGCTAACAATTATCAATTCAATTCATATTCACATATTTGCATAAAAAAAATACAGATGCTAGATTCCAGTTTCGATCACCATTTGAAGATTCGCTCCTCCCTCGTTTAAATCTGATTTCTCTGGGTCTGAACTTTGGCTTCCCCGCCCCACTGAATAAATTTTTGAATTTGATTTCAAACTGACTTCAGAACAGAGCAATGGAAATACCCGATGAGTCTTTGATTTAACGATTATCAAGCGTTAACCTCGTTCCTTATTCAGAGTGGTTTAACGACGAAAAGATCAAAATTCTTTCAACATACCTTGACATACTAACACTCCCGGCCGAGTATGTGCACACACGCGCCATCAGGACATAACTCCAGTATGATTACACCCTCTGAAAATTGGGAAACAGATTTACTGATAGACGGAGAATGGCTTCGAGCGCATGGCAGATAGCCCCTTTCACTTTGATTAGAATTTCGACCATAATACCCATTATCTTTCATGTCTGCTCGCACAATTCAAGTCGCGGAAGACAGATTACTGTAATCGATTGAATGCGCTGTTGGGGTAGATAGTGTTTATAGCAGTTTTAGCTAACGTAAAATTCACAGGGGAATACAAATTGTTTTCATTTTTTCAAGTTTAGTGTGACGTAACTGACCTTTACTATGAAGAATGTTACCTTCTTGAATTCTCTACAGTATGTTATTAAAAGGGCCGATATTTGATGATGCTTACGGCTAGGAAAAATAACAACAGAACAGTTATAGCTAATATAATTTTCACAACAGTTCATCGATTTAAAGAGACATGACTTTTCTCTATTCTGAGCTATCATTAATCTTAATGACGTTTTTGCTTTTTTTTGCTTCTGTTTTTCTACGAAAACCGGAAACTGAAAGACCATTTCCTCGTTTTCAGTAGCAAGGTCGTTACGTTGGCTGTGGCATAAGATCGTACAGTACTTGACGTCTGGAGTTTTTGCTGTCTGTTTAACAGAGCATTACATCAATGGTACGGTCGAGTAGTTTGCATTTTCCCTTCATACACGCAAGACATAAGCGCTTATGTGCAGCCGTGTGTGCTTTGGAGTAAGAATTGTATTACACGAAGATTTTACATAAGAGGGGTCGTTATTTACGAGACGTAGCTAGACTGGAAGACTAAGAATAAACCATTTACTTGTTTTCTTTCGTGCCGTGGCCGTAGATTCACATCACATCAGCTGTATGTACGTTCATGGAAATGATAAGAGATTTTGAATAAGAATTCGTAATTGTTCAGCGTTCTCAATGTTCATTACCGCTGTCATGTAGAAAAAGGAATATGCCACATTACTGTTGCGATCGTGCTGTAAAGAAAATTAAAGATAACCAAGGAACGCTACATCATCTGTAGCTACAACCGCATTGAGAGACAATCACATCAGTTCAGCTTTAATCTCCGAATTGCAAGTTTTGTAGTGAAGTTTGTGAGTTTCAAACGTGGGCGTTAAACAATCGTAGATTTCAACTCACAGTAGATAATAATCTCTCATCCAGTCGAGGTTTTAGTTTCTGTAACGTTCGCTGCTTAAAAGAAAATACTTGGTTTTTAAAATGGTATATATGGAATTTTAAAAAATCACAGGCATAGTCGAATAATACCGATCAGAAGAAAGAAAATTCTAAAGACATAAAAACGCACACACGCTTATATATAATTTATAAATGTGTGTGTGAATACAGGAATTGAAATTCTCATTCATTCCGTATTATGCAAAAAAAATGGCAATTGTGTTGCAAGACAACAATGGGTAAAAACTCCTGCCTCCTATATGTATCATAGAAAATGTGTTGAAATTAGGGAATGTATAAATAATTTCTTCATATAAGTACTCATGGAATCCATTGCTCTTAATAATAATAAAATTTGTACGTTACTAAAAAAAAAATAATTGAAAGGGGAGGGTGAGTGAAGGCAGCAGTGATAAAGATTTGTATCGAAAAACAATAAATATGATTAAAACG
>NC_089784.1:5030503-5118003 GCF_040412425.1 Macrobrachium rosenbergii | reverse complement strand
ATGTCTCGATTTATATTCCTATCCTGTATCTAGTTTCAGTACGTTCAGTTTGTTTACTTTTAACGTGTGTTTATCGGTGTTCGTAGAGTTGTATGTTAATTTGACTTCTTGTTCCTGTTAAGACAGAGAGATGGTAAGTCACCCTTCTTAATCAGAAACAAATGAATATTTGATGAAGATGCGTTGTAGCTAAGTAGGTGATGTTTTTGCTTTCTTACATAACAACTCAAAAATTAAAAGACGGTAAACCTCTAAAATGATTAGTTTAAGTACCTTAAAAAAATGTATTATTTAAGTTTTCATTTACAAATGGCAGGAATCTGTCGCTATGCACCCATGTACAGGACTATCCACGTGGGTTGAGGAATATCACGGGATTTTTTTTTTACGGGAACACAAAAGAAAGAAACTTAGTATAATAATAAAAGCAACAGGTACGGTTACCTTGCAGGCCATCTTTTCTGTACCTAGAGTCACTTATCCTGCATGTATATGTATAAATATATATGTATGTATGTATGTATATATGTATATATATATATATATATATATATATATATATATATATATATATATCCATACCTGTTGCTTTTATTATTAGACTAAGTATCTTTCTTTTGTGTTCTCGTAAAATAATCCCTCGATATTCCTCAACCAACATGGATGGACCTCTTCCTACAATATTCCATTTAAGCAAGACATGTTTGTGTTTTTCAAGTCGAAAAAAATTATATTGAAACAAAGCTGAGCGAGCCAACTGAAAAACTATAATTGGCCCACTTTACATTTTGGTAAATTGATTCATTTGTCTTCAGACACCCCCCGAAAATGAATGAGTACCAACATCAGCCATTCGTAGTAACGAAATTTCATTTTCGAATCGAGCGCTAAATCCTTCAAGATATAATTGATGTCTTCCTTAGGTAATAACAAATAGAGAAGATTGCACAAATACCCACGTACTTAACGGCACCGTAATTAATATAATAGCTCCAGTAGTCCAGGTGTTTCCATGGGCCTTTCTATGAGCACGGTAATTTAAATAATGCATTGCAACGATGCCGTTTCGTTCATTTTCAACCGTTCGTCCCAGCTTACACAGTCTGTTTAGGAGATGCCGAAACTCTACGCTGAATCTGAATGTGCCTTCAGCTGTTTTCTTTACTTTTCCCTTTTGCGATTTGTGTGTGTATTTTATTTATTCTTCTCCATTAATCTTTATCTGTATGGTATCTATTCTTCTAAATTTATTTTTCACATTTTGTCACCTATATACATTACATTTACACTGCAAGTTGAAAGTATCTCATACTGATTCAACATAAACGGTTGCTCATTCTGAATTACGATAACAGCATTAGCAACTAAGTTTGAGATGCGGACTCCTGTTCGCTAATTGCTTTATGACTTCATTTTTCTTTTTTTCTCTTTTCGTTGTAATTAGCACTAGGGCTGGGGGGTCATGAAAGGGCCGTTAGCTGCAATCACTGCTTGCTTCACATGGTTAGTTAGACATGATTCCATTAACGTCTCCCGAACACTAATTAAGTTTATTTGCTTCACTTGCCTGACCACAAATTCTGGATTTATACTAGGCGTTTTTGTTTTCTGGGTTCGTAACTAGTCTCTCTCTCTCTCTCTCTCTCTCTCTCTCTCTCTCTCTCTCTCTCTCTCTCTCTCTCTCTCTCTGTTTAATAATTTGTATTTTGAAAGGTCTAACTGCTTTTAGGCCAAAGTTTCAGGGTAATAAATTATATCTGTTGCAAAAGATTTCAGCCTATTCTCTTAAAATGTTCAAGATGCCTTGATATGAGAATGTGCATATTAAAATGAAAAATTATATATAAAGTAGCGTACTCATACTGAGCAATGGCTGAAATGAATATAAGTAAAGCATAAACTATTTAAGAGATTATTTTTAGTAGTTTTGCGTAATGCAAAGAAATGATATCCGTGTATTAACTCAATTTTGGTGGGTACTTTTTATCTTTGACTATCTTTTATCATAAAGTGTAGAAACTTTTGGCTTTGTCATTTCATTTTTGTTGTATTGTTTTTTTTTTCAACCTACTACAATAGCGTGCAATTGATTTAACTATAAAATTACGTCATAGTTCCTGTGCTATCATAAAATAAAAATATGACTAGGTAGGTTATCGATAGAGAATAATAAAAATGTATCTTTATCTTTACATTTTACTGCGTAATCGAAATAAACAAAATGTAGCAATAAACTATACGTATCACTGGAAAACTAGATTATGCACCATATTTATGTTACTTTATTTTGACTCATTTTTTTTATGCAGAAAAGCGTAGGTTTTGATTTTGACTACTTTTCGACATTTTAATATGAATATCAGTATCATAAAATGAATGCTAACTTTAACTAGACCAAAATGAGGAAAATATCGCTGAACATAGCAACGTGATCAGTAAGATTCTAACGTGTTTGTCTATGTATAAGACTTCTGTTATTGTAAATATATGTGTGTTTCCTACATAGAATTATATACATATACATACAAGGCGATTAATATACATGCAGTACAAACTTATTTACACAGACCAACCGAAACACTTACACACACGCACGTATATATAGATATATATATATATATATATATATATATATATATATATATATATACAGTATATATATATATATATATATATATATATATATATATATATATATATATGTTTATATATGTATATATGTATATGTATGTATATATCTGTATATATATGTGTGTCCATGTGTACGTGTGTAATTGTAAAGCGCAATCGAGTATCGGTGCATCTGGACGCAACTCCCTTGCATATAATCGTAAAATATGTATATCAAGACTAAACTCTCCTGAGGACTGTTGCGAAATCAGTCTGACAACTGGGTCCCTCCTGTGAAATGGGAAATTCCTGAGGCTACCTGTTCCTTTTCACCTTGACAACGGCGGCGCTGAAGACTAACAACTTCTTGTTCTATAGTCGGAAACTAGGGTTGAGCTGATTTCGCTTCCTTCCTAACAAAACAAAAACGTGAGAGCGTTGCTGTGGCCATCCGCTGTACAGAGGACGCCTGCCTCTGTTAAGGCTACCCGCGAAGAGCCAGGTGGCAGCGAAGGTTGGGTTTGTGGGACTAATTGGATCCATTCGAATTCTTTTTTTTAGAATGAGGAAAGGACTCTCCTAGCTTGTATATGCTCTCTCTCTCTCTCTCTCTCTCTCTCTCTCTCTCTCTCTCTCTCACTACAGTTCCTTTGATGAATACAGTTTTTTTTAGAACTGTCCGCGTACAGTCACCAGATCGAAATAAATACTCTTCAGCACCCGATGTTTTATCACGACTGTCATTCTTAATTATACGAAAAGATTTTTATTCTAGTAACACAAAACTGATGCATAGATCTATAGTTTAAATTATTAATCACTAATCGACACTATACAATTTTTAGTACCTCTCAAACCTTGAAATTCACTTGGTCACGGTCAAATAACATAGGAAAACAATTTTGATTGCAATATATGCATGCACATACCGTCACGGGCAAACACATACACACATACACACACACACACACACACACACACACACACACACATATATATATATATATATATATATATATATATATATATATATATATATATATATATATATATACTGTATATGTGTGTGTGTGTATGTGTATGTGTGAGAAGGAAAGGCCACAATATCCAAGAAATGCGGAAGAATGCAAAATAGAAGTAAATAGCACATAGTACAGGGTGTTTTGAAATTAGAGCCCCCCCCCTCTCTACAGGTATTTATTTAAGTTTCTCTCTGAGTATTTGATATTTTGTGTGGCCTCCATCTGCCTGTACCACAGCCTGCATTCTTGAGGGGTATGATTTCAGCAAATCAAAAAGCTGAGACTCAAACTCCATTTCCCTGAGCAAGTCGATCACCTCTCTTCGCAGGTCGTCGAGGCTTGGTATACCATCATAGTTCACTGTGCGCGCTTCAACACGATTCTTTAAGATGCTACCAATGTTTTCACACACGTTAAGGTCAGGGGAGCTACCTGGAAATTCACCTGACGAGAAGAAATCGATACCACTATTTTCTTACTCTTTCTTCTGTCATCCTAGCATCATCCGTAATATTCACTCCCTACTGCTCAGTGCTTTCACTCTCCCACCTTCCATATCATCATCCATAGCTCTATCTTCCTGTTTTCCATTTATCTTTATAGACCTACTCTGTCTCACATTTACTCCCAAACTCTTTCAGCGGTCTCTGCAGTTCCTCTTCACTACCGTTCATCTTCCCTGGTGTACTGTATAACATGTTTATCATTTTTATATATTCTTCTCTTTCATCTTTACCCCTATACGAGTGAAAACGGCTAGTTATTATAACCATGTTCTATCGTGTCCTTAAAAAGGGCCAGGTCAACAGCAGGCAAAACTAAAAAACGTTTTTCACCCATTGTGTTCTAGAGAGATAAGAAACGCAGTAGATCGTCGATCCAGGTCATGACAAGTTTAAAAGGAATTTCTCGTCCTGGTTTCATTATCTATCTGTTTACCTATATGTATGTATGTATGTATATGTATATATATATATATATATATATATATATATATATATATATATATATATATATATATATATATATATATATATATATATATATATATACCGTGAGGTATATATATCTTAGTACCATAATTATAGTTCTTTTTCAACGTACTGAAACTGTACTCTCTCTCTCTCTCTCTCTCTCTCTCTCTCTCTCTCTCTTTCTATATGTTAGTATCATAAGCATAGTTCTTTTCCCAACGTACTAAAAATATAGCATCTCTCTCTCTCTCTCTCTCTCTCTCTCTCTCTCTCTCTCTCTCTCTCTCTCTCTCTCTCTCTCTCTCTCTCTCGCGTATGCCTGTTTATGTATTTGTAATACTGATCCTTTTACCTTACAAGAGACGATGGAATGACAGGCGCCTCGTGTGTGAGCTCTTGACCACTCGCGCTCAAGGATCGCTTAATTTCGGGTCATTTACATCCAGAACAGTACCTATACCTCCCCCGCCCCAGTCTCTCTCTCTCTCTCTCTCTCTCTCTCTCTCTCTCTCTCTCTCTCTCTCTCTCTCTGTCTTCTTAAATATTGGGCAATCAGACCGTGAGAGGTAAAGCGAGGTCAACTAGGTTGGATCAAAAAGAAAAAAAAAAGTGTGCCAAAGAGAGCCAGAGGGTTAAACCTGATGTTGGTCTAAGGCTACGCCCATGTTATCCTTGCCTTCGATATCGGCGTTTTCGTCTTGAGAACCCCCTAATTTATGTCTGTTTATCGCGGGGGGTGGGGTGGGGGGATGAGGGACACTTTACGAAAAAATGGCTTCCTTCTGTAATGAGATCGCACAGGTGGGGTGGCCCTCATTTTTTTTTTATTCTTTCTTTAGTTTTTATTTCGATTCTTTACGCGCTGTTACTTAGCAAATTAACACTCGCATTGCATCAGTGAATAGCCTTCTTCGTTTGCCTCATCTAACGAACAGTTAGCGTTACCTCATTAAATGTCTTCTCGACATGAGCCTAGAGTCTCATCTACTATGTAGAATAAAACAATGCTTCTTCATTTGCCTCATCTAACAAACAGTTAGCGTAACCTCATTAAATGTCTTCTCGACATGAGCCTAGAGTCTCATCTACTATGCAGAACAAAACAATGAATTCTGAAATTCAATGTCGAAGATATTTCGTGTATGCTTAAATGAACGTGACCGTTTGGAGTCCCCGCATTTCTCACTCCCCGGCCCCCGCCCCTCACCCCGACAACAAAAGGAAAAACGGAAGTCTGGTCAAAAGACGAATTTCTTAGTTAACGAATTATCTCCATGGACACGGCACAAACGCCGCCAGCCGTGGCAGAAATTCCGCAATCCATTTTTTCGAAACTGATGATCGCAGAACTTATGACAATGGGAAAATGTGACAGGTGTAATGCTTAACCTCTTGATATGCGGAAGTCATGCAGTCTAGCATGCCTGCGATATTCATTACGCAGGCAGAGAGGCGTTATATATCTATACACACGCACGCACACAGACACAGATATATGTGTATATATATGTATATGTATATATATTTTTTTATTATAAAATATATATATATATATATATATATATATATATATATATATATATATTATATTTATATATATATATATATATATATATATATATACATACGTACATACTGTATATATATTTTCATATATATATATCTAAATATATATATATATATGTATGTATGCGTCAGTAGATGAGTGTGTGTATGTGTGTGTGTGTGTGTGTGTGTGTACAGATGATAGAGAAACAATTGCCCTAGAAATACATATAGTCATAATAAGCCTTTTATCATCTTAAAATGAACTGACTCTCTTACGTTTACAAACTTTTTGAAAAAATTCGCGCACGATTTCGGCAAAATGATTTTGCTCCAATTTAGGAAGGTCAGCTTGTCTCCACAAATGCGTCTGTAGCATTTAACCTTGGGTACCGAGTGTACCAGACATCTGTCAAAAATTAGGACTTTTAGGGTAAAGTAACACGTGCCTGTAGCAAATACTGTACTTATCATTGCGTCTGATATAAAGAATTAATTGAGGCTTGACTCAGTAGTTGATTTGAACAATAACTGGTTTACATCAACAATATATTATACTAAAGTCACTCAAATAACAAAGGTCATCACCACTGAAGATGAAAAAAGATAGAAAGATGGCCGTAAGAAAGAGAAGGTAAGAATCACTTAAAATACAATTTCAAGTTCTTCAAGATATTTTCTTTCGTTTATAGTAATAGATATAGTTTAAATATGTTTGTAACTGTTAAAGCGTGTTTTGAATTAGAATGTGGAACGAATAACGGATGGATTGACAGGGAAGAAGGGAAGCGTGTACGAAGATCGTAGCAAGTCTGAATCTAACAGTACCTTATGAGAAGTTTGAAAGTACATCTTAGACCTAGGTTCAATTTAAAGATTCAGTGTGAATAAGACTAAGCATGTACGGTACCTCAGGCTTCGGGTCGAAGGGGAAACTTCACCATTGCTGTCCACAGAACAGCGACTGGTTTTGGTGTAAAAATTTTATGACACTCTAGTTTTGCATACCAGTTGTGGATTAATTTAATAAGAACAAGTAGCTAGAGTAACTGGAAATATATCAAGTTTAGAAGATAGGAGATTGTACGTAGAGAACTGAGTAAATTTAATGCGCGGATACTAAGGCATTACAAAAATCGGAAGAGGAGAGGTTTTTTTGAAAGTGGAAGATGAGATGAGCCAAAATGGCGCCGTGATAGTATACAGTATAACTATGCATTAAACGTCTGTTGAGGAGGCGACTCCACATATTCAGCAGTTATTTTGAGATGAGGTTTCTACATGCATATCCATTGTCACCCTGATTGCAAACCACCATAGGCAATTAACTGTCAGTTGCCTATTTATTACCAACGTCAACCGTGGCCCAGTTGTTTTCAAGGAACGTGACTAAATCGTTCCTCTACGGCCGGTGAAGCAAACCGCTAGACCAATAGGTATCGTAGATATATATATATATATATATATATATATATATATATATATATATATATATATATATATATATAATTTATTTATTTATTTATTTATGAATGCATGGTAGTTGGGCATAGTCTGTCCCTCAAGCAATTCTTCCTGAATTTTCTTGCTCCTGTGGCGTTCACTCTTTTAAGGCAAGCCCTCTCTAGTCTTTTAAACCTCCTTTTATCTTGAGGATCAAAACTTCGAAGAAAAGACTAAAAAATTGCTGTGTTGCTCATTTTATTCTCTTCTGCCGACAGTTGTTTCAGCAGTTCCTTGAAGGCCTTCATAAAAATGGAACTGCACTCCAATATATAATTGAGCGCATGAAAAATTTAGGATTAATACAAAAACAAAACCACAATTATAAGAAAAATCAACAAAGAAAAAATTCACAGATCCATACTTTTCTCCTTGAAGCTTCACAAGTCAACCTCCTCAGTTTCAGCGAATCCTAATGGTCTGGAAAGGAGGACTTTGTCTGAAGATATCTGGATATTAATGTAGGCTGATGCAGTACTGTGATTAGCGTTAAATTTCATTGAGGTATCTATAAAAATTATAGGGGCACAACATTATTCAGTGTACCTGGGAGTATGCATATTAGAATTCTGAGTGAGGATATATGACAGATGACAAAAGGATTGAATGTTGGCCTAGACAAGAAAGAGTGAATTTAGATAGTGTTTTCTGCACAGAGATTCATCCCACGATTCAGAGACTCTGTTTGGGGAAAGAGAAAGAAAAAGTATATATATTTATACATATATATACAATGTGTATATACAAATATATATACTCATGAATACACGATTCTCCATAAATTTAGAAGGTGTCGCCATAAAGGCAAAATCTCTGCCTATCGCCTGAACCATCCTGAACTTAAGTTCTCAAGACCTGACATTTTTGTTTGACATTTGGCAATGAAATACAAGCGGTCGGCTGAACTTTTTACGCAAATTGCAAGTTTATGGCCACATTATTGGACAATTAAATGGCTGTCATGTTTATAGCCTCGCCATTACACAGAAACACATCCAAGAATGGATGTAAGCACTCTAGCGTGAGCCTCTGGGTCTGTGGGTAGTTTAGCGAATATTTCCAGTAAAACTATTTTGCTGTTGTCATATTAGCAGAATATCATTGCACTTTGCGTGCATTTTAAACTTATTTGACAGAATTTAAGTAAGTGTGTGCGCGTGCATTCATGAAATAATGTGGAGCAATTATGTCAGCCCATATTTGAACATTTATTTGCAGCCGTTTGGAGAGTTTATGCCTGGCTGGAAGAATCGTGGAAAGACGAACGAGAGAAAGATAGAAGGAGAAATATATAAATGGAATATGGAGAGTGGCGCAGGATAGAAAACAGCCGGTTGGTGGCCGGTTTAGATTGAGCTGGCTTAAGTCTCAGCACAGACACTTGCCTTAAGGTGACCCATGAGTGTGGTTAAATGTTGTCGGGTGAAAAAGGCCTGGTGTGGACTTCTGGACTCTGCTCTGCCAACAGAAACGTGAAAACAGCTACAAAAAACTGATGTGCATGTATCTATAAAATAACGAAACAGAAATTTAAGAATATCTACCTAGGAATGCCCTAATCGATGACTTTATAACTCTGAAATGCAGGAAATTTTGAAGATTATCCAATCTTGACGAATCTCAGGAAATGAAAAAAATATATTTATTAATGGGTCTTCTAAAATCAGTGGAGTATCACACTTTTCTTGGAAAACAAAGTGAATGTACTGCAGACTCTTTTCAAATTTCACTAACACTTTCCTAAAAAGTATGAGAGCAAGATATTCATAAACAAGTTTCTAAAGTTTGTCCCGCATCTTCCTGAATTAAGAACACTATGCGTAAATGAAACAAGTAAAAAATGCGCCGAAGTTTCTTCAGCGCAATCAAGTTTTCTGTACAGCGTATAATCAAGGCCACCAAATATAGATCCGTCTTTCGGTGGTCATGATCAACAGACCAATTTGCAGCCCTCTAGCCTCAGTAGTTTTTATGATCTGAGGGCGGACAGAGAAAAGTGTGGACGGACAGACAAAGCCGGCACATTAGTTTCCTTTTTAGAAAACCAAAAAAAGAGCCGAGACTAAAAGGATATAGTAAAATATAGTTGAAAATAATTAATAAATAAAGATGAACAAAACCGCGAACAAAAACATATCTATGGATAAACAACAGTCAAGAAATTTCTTTGGCAATAGACTTCGTGTCGAAGAATATGGAACATGTTTGTGTATTTTAGCGAATATTATCTGACGCAAACAGATCAAAATTTTTCTCTCTCTCTCTCTCTCTCTCTCTCTCTCTCTCTCTCTCTCTCTCTCTCTCTCTCTCTCTCTCTCTTAAAAAAAAATTTACGATACTCTACCACCAAGCTGAATTATTCCCATTTAGTAGTTTTTATGGCCTAGGATGTCACCCCATTGACCCAGCTCACCAACAAAAGACCTGACGTGACGACGGGTTTGGCGATCGGGGCTAAGGAGCGTTTTGACATTGACATCGATCGGTGGGAAAGCTATAGCAAAGTTGTACCACAACGAGAGGAGGAGAGAAAAACAAAATTTCTCGCTCCCAGAATGAGTGTCGGTGAAGAGGACTATTTCTTTCAAATAAGGACTAGGAAGAAAGGTTGAATTCGTTTTGCATTTATCATAATCTTTGGAAATACAGGACAGTTCACTGTGTACGTTTTCATATCTCCCTCTCATCTCTTTGTATTCTGCAACTAAGATACGAAAAGCTTTGTCATTCTCGCAGGAGCCTATACTATATTTCGGAACACGAGGTTCATTTCGTTTGACTTCCATTGTAGTGTATTAAAAAAAATTATTCAAGGAGAAATAGAGTAAATCATTTTAAATTCATGAGATCTCTGTGAAAACAACAGTTAAGAGAATTACATGCAGAATCTCACCTGTCAAATACTTTCCCTAGTGGTTACTCGTGCAAGCAAGAGCCAGTGCTGGCGTAATGCCACTATTATCCAAGATTCAGCAACGAAGCAGCCCCGGATGAACCAGCATCCTACATCCTACACCTTCCAGGGAGAAAATTGCGTTGCCGCGGACTTCCGAACCAGAGCTCAGATACCAGATTATGTTTCCACTGGTCAAATGTTTACTGAACCATGTCGCCTCAAAACTTAAGGTTTACCAGTGTCATCCTTGCTGTTTCAGGGGAGTTTTTTTATTTTGTTTGAGTTTTAGGATATTACAGTAATTTCTCTTTCGAGTTACTTGTGGATATATATATATATATATATATATATATATATATATATATATATATATATATTTATTTATTTATTTATATATACATAAATGTATGTATATATATATATATATATATATATATATATATATATATATATATATATATATATATATATATATATATATATATGTGTGTGTGTGTGTGTGTGTGTGTCCTTAGATTTTGATTTTGTTAGCCAATGAGTATGCCAAAAAGTTAAGGTAAACCGCAGAATAAGATTTCATCGAATAAAAAGCATATATTTGCAGACTCTAGTTATCCTATTCAGCAGTATTCCCCCATCTCAGCCATTAGAAATAGAAAAACACTCCAATTCGTGACCATAATAAGAACAGAATCACCTCTGTCTCAGTACAATATCTGTTCTAGACAGGTATTTCTATTCATAACCGAAATCTATTCATCTTCGCTGTGAATGAATGGTAGTGGCTTAATTCAGTTCTCATGAATTTGTGACTGGGACGACATGGTCTATATATATATATATATATATATATATATATATATATATATATATATATACATACATATATAATATACATAAATATATATAAAAATAGATATATGTATTTTTTTCTTTATTACTTGTACACATTTAAAACAGTTGCTTAATTTCATATACCACTAAATGAATCCATAGTTTTACCTATTCACTCACTCATTCATTTATTCATTCATTCATTCATTTATTCTTAAATCAAACCTCCCTTCTTTACCGTTAATGTTGGCAACAGTAGTGCCTGTCTGAGCGATATTGTGCCAATGAAAGTTTTACGACTTTGTGGCTCCACTAGTGACATTTGGAACCTGGGATTCCGAAGGCCTTCAACCCTCAATGGGTCTTTTGGAGCTCATAGCTTACTTACCCTCCAGGTATGGGATACCAATATAATGATAGTCAAGGTGATGGATTAAGGTGTCTGGGCATCCCTTGAGCAACCTGAGGTCAATTTTCCAGTATGGGTTACCTTTCTTCTTTAATTCCATGAGGATCATTGTGATGGATTGCGAAGTATGGGGATTCCTTGAGGCAATTACAGTTGGCTTTGTAAAATTTTATGGCCTCCGTTTTCTGATGACGATCAAGTTGCCGGATTCAGATTTCTGATTATCTTTAGGCAATTAAATTCAGATTTGAAATTTCGGATGGTATGCCATTCTTTTCGGTGGTTGAATTTATATTTGGACTGTTTTATCTGGGAACAATTGCATGAGGTTTGACCTAACGGTCTGAGGTACCTTACCTGCCAAACAGGGTCATAAATGGTATTGAAATCGATCCTGTGTAACTGGTTAGCTGCGTGTGGACAACATTTTCCAAATCATCTCACAGAAAACTTTTTGTCTTTTTGTTATATTTTTTATTTCTCTGTATTTCTGGGGTTACGTTTATTTGGCTCTGATTGGAATAATTCTTTTTCGGTACATGGCTATTTCATGACAGTAAAAGGAAAATGTTTCCTCATATTTTCGTCTTGATTTTAGTTTTCTGTAAAAGAAAACTATTGAGATGGCTATTTGTCTGTCCGTCCACACTTTTTCTGTCCACCCTCAGACCTTAAAAACTACTAAGGCTAGAGGGCTGCAAATCGGTATGTTGATCATCCACCCTCCAGTCATCAAACATACCAAATTGCAGCCCTGTAGCCTCAGTAATTTTTATTTCATTTAAGGTTAAAGTTAGCCATGATCGTGCGCCTGGCACCGCTATAGGTGCCAACAACACAGGCCACCACCGGGCCGTGGCTGAAAGTTTCACGGGCCACGGCTAAGAGTGTCATGGGACGTGGCTGAGAGTTTCGTACAGCAATATACGCTGTACAGAAAACTCGATTGCGCCGAAGAAACTAAGGCGCATTTTTAACTTGGTTTATCGTGCTTACGCTTCATTACTCTCGGGAACGTATACCACTCGTATGTATCAGTTCCTCATTGGAGGGGTGGGTATCGTTCTCAGCTATCACTCTGCTGGTCCCGCGTTCGATTCTCCGACCGGCCAATGAAGGATTAGAGGAATTTATTTCTGGTGATAGAAATTCATTTCTTGTTATAATGTGGTTCGGATTCCACAGTAAGCTGTAGGTCCCGTGGTTAGGTAACCAGCTAGTTCTTAGCCACGTAAAATAAATCTAATCCTTCGGGCCAGCCCCAGGAGAGCTGTTAATCAGCTCAGTGGTCTGGTTAAACTAAGGTATACTTAACTTGAACTCGTATATATCGGAACACGAGTCTTTCTTTCGTTTGACTGCCATTGAAGGTGTCAAAGAAATTTATTGGGACATAACAGACGATACTTTAACTTTTTTCTTCTTCTTCTTCTTCTTTTGATTCGGAAAGAGACGAAGATATGACAATGGAACTCGTCTACGCGTTTGATCTCCATTTCCTCAATTCAAAGAAAATTACTAATGAATAATGTAGATTCTCTGTCATATTCAAGTCTTTAATTCAATCATATTCTGTATTCTACTGAGAGAGAGAGAGAGAGAGAGAGAGAGAGAGAGAGAGAGAGAGACGATGCCTTCACAGGAAAGGGCGTGGTTGCTTGCTTGGCGTCTCAGCCTTTATCTTTAAATAGTTTCAACTTTCACCTCTCGGCTTCCACGTTAATGGTGCTGCGTTCGTGCCATCGGTGATTAAGGACCTCTCAATGCTTTTTTTGTTAAGAGAAATAGACAAAGTATTTCTTCTGTTTTTCTAAATATCTGAAGTCTTTACTTTACCATCAGGGACTGACCGCGTTTTCCTTAACCATTTTAGTTTTCTGTAAAAGAAAACTATTGTGCTGGCTTTGTCTGTCCGTCCGCTCTTTTTCTGTCCGCACTTTTTCTGTCCGCCCTCAGATCTTAAAAACTACTGAGGCTAGAGGGCTGCAAATTGGTATGTTGATCATCCACCCTCCAGTCATCAAACATACCAACTTGAAGCCCTCTAGCCTCAGTAGTTTTTATTTTATGTAAGGTTAAAGTTAGCCATAATCGTGCTTCTGGCAACGATATAGGATAGGCTACCACCGGGCCGTGATTAAAGTTTTATTGACTGCGGCTCATACAGCATTATACCGGGACCACCGAAAGATAGATCTATTTTCGGTGGCCATGATTATATGCTGTACAGAAAACTAGATTGCGCTGAAGAAACTTCGGCGCATTTATTACTTGTTCCTTTCTCCTTCAGTTGCTGCTCATTCTCCTCTACTTCTCATTTTCTTCTTAAGCCTCTTTTTCTTCTTAACCCTCTTCTTTTCCTTTCACCTTCCTCCTCCCATCTTTGACCCGATTTCATCCTATTTATCTCGAGATGACTCGACCGTCCAAGAAGCTTCTGCTGATCCTAACGGCCGAATTGCCCAACGATCATCTCACATTGACCAGAACGTAGCGAACGAACCGTAAAACTCGGGGATGCCGTTACTCTGGAATTGCGAAAATCGAAAGTAATCCTGTCATCTCCACTTCAGGATTGACGAGACACCCGGATCTATCTTTAGACTCAGAGCCGAAGATATTCAAGATTATTCTTGTTAGAATGTTACATGGACTCGAGTCTTATGTAAGACAAGACATTCTGCTTTGTAAATGAAACACTACGAGATGTTGTACAGTAAGCTCATTTAAGACAAGATGCCCTTGCTTGTAAATAAATTAAAAAGTTACTGAATATTGTAACAGGCCCTGTGAATCTGTCGTCAGTGAAATGGGTCACAATAAGCCTTGAAAGTGAGTGAGCTTATCGTAACGTACCTTCAACATGTCTTGATGAGCTCGCTCATCCAATCACTTTGTTGGCATTCCGGCCATCATTGTAATTTTATGAACGTAAAGACTGCTAGCGTCATGCCCTCGGCTAGCCCAAACCTGATGAAATCAAGAGAAAGGAATAGCTGGGACCAAGCCAAAAGGGAGCTCTAGATCAGTATCTTCAAAGAAGCGAGATTACAGGAAGCAGAAAATGAAATTTGTGAAGGGATGCCAAAGCCTTAATTGGCAACAAGAAGAAACTAACTCACCGAAAAGTTATCAATATTCCACAGCGTTTTTGACCATAGCAAAGGTCCTCCGTTCATAGAAGCCTCTGCCGTGAGAATTCGTACACCCACGTCGATCTCATTTCCGGACGAAAGAGAACGTTAAGCAAAGTGTTAATGAACCAGCCCCGTCAGTAAACTACGTTAACGAAACTTGCACCAAGCCTTGGCGATTTGGGTCCAAACGGCGATGAGTCGTAATGAAGCCAAAACGCCAGCGTTGTTATGGTAACATCTCAGGTAGAAAACATCACTTACCTTTCCGAGAAAAAAGAAATTGAAGATTAAACAATTTCAACACCTTTTTCCTCTCTTTCATTATATTTTCAACATAAGTCTAAATTGCTTCCCGTTCCAGAGCAGGAAGTTTAACAAGAGAGGGAAAAAAGGAGGGGAAAGGTTGAGAAACTGTCGATTTACCTGTGTTATGCAAACACTGCCGGAAGAAGAAGAAGAAGAAGAGGAAGAATTTGCGGCTCGAACTAGGAAATATTTTGATGCTCCGCAGGCAGCCAGAGTTAGCGCTCTGGTGGAAATGAAACGCATCAAGAATTAACGGTAACTTATGTTCTTGTTGGAGGCTGAGTTGTGAGGATGTTGTTATGAATTTAGATTTTTACTCAGGATGGGACGGAGAGAAAGAAGAGAAGAGGAAAGAGGAAATAAAGAATAAAAGAGCTGTTCTATTTAGCTGTCTATCTACACACATATTTATAGGTGCAGAATTCTTGCAGTGCCTGTCGTTCGTGTCTGACATTCTTTAATGATTTGGCAATGACATCATGAATCAGTGTTCGTTTCATTTTCCCCCTTTCTTTTCTTTCTTTCTTCCTCTGTTTTACACTTAGCATCAATGCCTGAAGTCCCTTGCGACATCGGGCACCTAGATCTCTGCTGACCTTCTGACCTACCTGCGTGACCTTTCCTCCAGAAGCCATCTCATTTGGCACCTCAATATGCAACGTGGCTAATCTATGGATGATCATCTTCAGTGAACAAAAGAAAGGGTGTTGTTATCTTGCGTTTCTTGAGGAGAATGCGAGAAGATGACTTCATGAATAATGAAAACATTCCCCTCTGGGTCACACAGAATTTCAGGAGAAGCGGGTCGCATCTACGCCCAAATTTGCATTTCATGCGCGCCTGACATTTCGGCCTTCATGGTGTCGCTTGCTGCACGTTTTTTGAAATCTACGATATTAATTATGCGTCATCGTTAGTTAGATAAATGAAAGTGAGCGACAGGGAGTTGAAGAACGGGCCAAGAAGTGAAGACTACTTATATAGAGAGAACAATAACGAAACGGACATACTAAATTTTAGTGAATGACTGAATAGCAGGTCCTTGCAAAATGGAAGGTGTTTTCAAATTTATCTGTGAGAAATAAGGAAGCGGCGACTAGATCACTTTACTGCAGCCGGATTTTATAGATTAGATTTTACAGTATAGATTAGATTTTATAGATTTTGTAGATTAGATTTCACAGATTTTATAGATTAGATTTTATAGATTAATTTCATAGATTTTATAGATTAGATTTTATAGATTTTATATAGGTTAGATTTTATAGATTAAATTTTACAGATTTTATAGATTAGCGCGAATAAAGATATCATAGTATTCAGAATTAAATGACGGTGGAGGGGCCTTCAAACACAGAATTAAGACACTTCGTCCTCTTACGATGTATCATCTCTCCCTATACCTCTGTCTCTCCGTCTTTCCGTCTATCTATCTATCTATCTATCTATCTATCTATCTATCTATCTATCTATCTATCTATATATATGTATGTGTGTATATATATCTGTAATTGTTATAGCCACAATGCAGTCTTAAAGTGTGAAGAATTGGAGAAGTTAAGAGGCCATTTTGATTTTTACAATACATATGCATCTTGATAAAAGTGGCCAGTAGATTATATATATATATATATATATATATATATATATATATATATATATATATATATATATATATATATATATATATATATATATATATATATATATATATATATATATATATATATATATATATATATCAATGTAAATTTAAAAAAGGACACACAGGCGAACACACACATACACAAAAACTAGCAGACACACACCCATATATATAATATATATATATATATATATATATATATATATATAAATAGAAATACAAATCTATATATATACATTTATGTATATATGTATATATAGATATATACATTTATTTATATATATACATATATAAACGTGTGTGTGTATATATGTATATGTGTATGTGTGTGTAAATTCAGTCGCAAGAATTAATGTGTGATAGAAAATAGAAACAGATTTTCCTGAGGACGCCCAAGAGAAAATGAGCAAGATCTTGCTGTACGTTGTTCAACTTCTCTCATTACCTGTGCTCATATATATATACATACATACATATAAATGTTTATATATATACATACATATATATATATATATATATATATATATATATATATATATATATATATATATGTATGTATATAGGCCTATATATATATATATATATATATATATATATATATATATATATATATATATATATATATATATATATGTATGTATGTATATATATACATATATATATAATCTATTTTACCTAATTTACTTGAGAACAGAAGGAGATGTCCTTGTGTACGGGTGTGTAGCGCATGCGTACTTCAACTACGACCTACCAAAAGATAGCTTACGTCACGGAATGGTTGTTTTAACAACCGGCTTTGCGGTTAGATTTAACTTTTCGTTTTCGGTGCCATGCCGTTGGATGGCGTTAGTAAATGTCATTGCGACTTTGGAAAGACTCTTACAATTATTACTGGGAAGAATTTAACGAATTTAACGAAAATATGGAAACGGTGAATCATATCCTCCCCACCCATTTAAATGTCGATTTGATTCCCCATATGTTGGTACGCGGTCAGTAGAAATTAACGTGAATTTTTACTTGCACTTGAAAATAAATATACTTACTTCTGAAGAATTAGATTGGCTAGGTCTGTGGTTCGATCCCTGGCCGCAGCCCACTAATAGGCGCCATTGTGAATAGGTACTAGCAGACAGACGCACTCTGCAAGGTACCAACGCCACCTGGACTGCAAAAGGCCTAGATTGGGAGACAGAAAAACAAAATCTTGTAAATAGAATAAATAAAGACACTCATACGCCTGTGAGATGCAAAATATGCTTTGAGATGGCTGTTCTGTCAGGCAAAGAGAAACTATTCATGCCTACGGGACCCCTTATGACAAAAAAAAGCTTCGGTATAGGATATGGAGATGCATATTCGTCGCCAGGTACCCTCATGCGAACGAAGGAAATCTGAATTTACAGTTGCGCCCATCGGGACAAAAGCCATCTGTGATGATGATGATTGCGCTTGAACGCCGTAACCTTTAAGAGTAGCAGCATTAACAGAAATTGTAAAATGAAAACTGAAGCTCGAGAGGTGATCAGATATGTAAAAATCAACATAAAAAGTTAGTAATTTGAAAACAAACTTCCTAAATGGAGAATCGAATATATGGTCAACAACGATAAAAAAAACTCTTGCGAGCAATTACACACGCGATTGTAATTGACCATCATGAACTTCAATGCCGTGAGAGAAAGACTTTGCCCTAACTGTCAGGGGTTGCTGAATCGAAGGCAATTGCAAGGAGAATAGACCGACGGAGTAGCGTTCAAGGAGATATGCAGACACTCACAATTGCATGCATGCACATTCACAGTCATACATGCAAACACACACATACGAGCTATATATATATATATATATATATATATATATATATATATATATATATATATATATATATATATATATATATTTGTGTATACATACATACATGCACAGTCACATATGCACACACACATATATATACATATATATATATATATATATATATATATATATATATATATATATATATATATATATATATATATATATATATATATATGATATATATATGTGGGTTAAGGCGTCACTGTAGTCCTGAGTTCTTGTCCTTCGTTGGTTCGAGCCCACGGGACGACGAACTTATTATCAACTAAAAATTCCCCTTCGGTAACATATATGAAAATATATTATTTCGAGGTAGAGCAGAATTGGATATTAAAGGACGTTTGTAGCTTAATGCTTGTATATGAATCACGGTGATGTGATAAAATTTCATTCATACATATATATGTATATATGTATATAAATATGTGTGTGTGTGTTTGCGCTCACATGCTCATCTATTCACACAGAAATAAATATCTGCTTCCCTCGATAACAACATTTAAAAACTTAAATAAATGGAATCAGCGAAAAAAAAAAAAACACTTCTTTCAGCACCCTAAGGTAAAATAGTTATGCTTCTTGAACAGAAGGTCTGTTTCTGCAAGCCTTGGGAGAAGTCAGATACGCTAAAGGTGAGCAGCCCTGGTGTAAAAATGGTTTACGTTTATTTAGTGCCAGCTGGACCGGTATGCTGTTATGCAAATGAGGTCTCTTTAGTGTTGCCTTGTTCTGCTTCCGAGATATTTTTTTTTTACAGTCTCACTGAGCTGTGGATCATACGGCTGCAAAGCTTGGGCTTGTGTACACACACATATATATATATATACATACTGTATATATATATATGTGTGTCTGTATATATATATATATATATATATATATATATATATATATATATATGTGTGTGTGTGTGTGTGTGTGTAGGTATGCAGGTATATATACGTTTATTTTATATACAGATATATATATAGATATATATACATACAATTTACACAATTTTTAAGCAAGGCACCTTCTCACATGCCATGAAAACCAGACCCACATTCTTCTTCTTTCTAAATTCTATCACAAATTCAGCTTCTAATCTCTGCCTATCGAATATATATATATATATATATATATATATATATATATATATATATATATATATATATATATATATATATATATATATATATGTGTGTGTGTGTGTGTGTGTGTGTGTGTGTGTGTGCAGGTATACATACGTTTATTTTATATACAGATATATATATAGATATATATACATACAATTTACACAATTTTTGAGCAAAGCACCTTCTCCTATAGACTATTTATTTACACATGCCGCGAAAACCAGACCCACATTCTTCTTCTTTCTAAATTCTATCACAAATTCAGCTTCTAATCTCTGCCTATCGACTTCACCTGGACTCACATCCATCCATACATTATAAACAGCACCCAGAGGCAATTATTCCTCAAGTGTAACAAGGCCGTTCACAGTAGGTGGCAGGGTTGGAGGCCTTTGAACGGCCAACACTTTTGCCCTTATTTCGCTCTGACCTCCCTCAGAGCTTCGGACAAGGTCCTCATCTTCATATTTTATCAAAGCAGCTCTTATATTTTAATCGTCTCTAGATTATGCTGTTTTCTTCGTCTTCTTTCCAGTTCGGCACCCATGCCTTCTTTTTCTGGGCTCTCACTTTCTTTCGCTTGGCAAAAGAAGTAGAAGAAAGATACTTTTGCTTTCGTTCTTCTTCTTCTCCTCCAGCGTTTGAGAGCGACGAGACACCGGGGTCACTACAAGCGTCGCAAAAAGTTGTTCCGATAGTGGGTGGGTTTTTTTTCTCCTCTCTTTTTCCACGTGTGGTGGCCCGGTGATGTTGAAAGACCGCCCTGGAGTAAAGATGACTGGAGTACGGTTCGTATGAGTTACGACAGAGCCGGGGAGTAGTTAAAAAGTATATGTTGATCTTGTTCCAAACGAAACTTTGAAAATGTTTGTTACAGAGACAACTTGATAAATTTTTTTATCAAGATAAGGTTTTCTCTCTCGGAATATTATTTTCATATCTATGACATGCATTCTCCATTGCCTTCTTCGCTGTTATTAATGTGTCAAGCATGAGATATCGATTCAGCGTATACTTAGAAAGTTAATGTTAACACTTTTGTTCAGTTAGCACGCTTCCGGGATCCATTTCGACCCACTACGCTTGCACCAGACCACTATAATTGAGTGAAAGTTTCAGTTACCTTTTCTATAAGACAATCGCGTTAGTACTCGATGAAGATGAGCCCTTCCCTTTTATCGGTTCGGTACAGACAAACGCTAAACGCATGTTCTTGTAAAGGTGGGCGTCACTGACTGTTCGCAAAAATTATCTCGGTGAAACCAGATCAGTATTTTATATCGAATAAGCGTAGTTTTGAAAGACTTTCGTGTTTTCTCAATCCTTCTCTGTTTTTCCTCTCAGTAAAAAAAAAAATCAAGAAAAATAGTTACGTGAAGACGTAAATTCGGAGGGAGATATATTGATACACCGCAGACCATAAAACTCTCCCTCGTTCTGTTGTTTTTTTGGGCGTAATTGAGACCCATTCACCCTACTCCAGATTCCTAGTGTCTGACGCAAGTTTGGGTAATGGTTGCGGGAGTTTACAATGTAGGCTAGCGGCGTCTGCCATTCATTACCAATTTCGTTCCAACTTTCTTCCCCCTTTTCAAAGGGTATTTGTGTTGTATCTGAAAGGTAAGAATACCCTTTGAAAAGGGGAAGAAAGTTGGAACGAAACAATAATGAATGGCAGAACACTAGCCTATTACATTGTAAACTCCGCAACAATTACCCACAAACTTGCGTCAGACACTAAATCTGAGAGGTAGAATATATATATATATATATATATATATATATATATATATATATATATATATATATATATATATATATATAGAAGAGATGATTAAACTTTGAGGCAAAAAAATGGTCATGGTATAAGGCAATATATATTTTTATCTCATCCTCATCCAGTTACCTTTGGTAATTTTCCGACTGATAATCAATAGCTTCTTGGTGCTTGAGTACTGGAAAGTGACTGACTGTCTGACACTTGATATTGCTTCGCTGTAGTAACTGACTTTATTTTGAATTTACTTCAATTTGTTATTCCTAGATCTTTTATGGGTCCCGATTTCATACGTTGTCTTCTTGTAACTCTCCTGAGTGTCTTAAATATTTCTGTACGATCATTACTCGTGTATGTTTGTGTTCATTTATGTGCATTTATTTAATAAATTACACTAACAATAGCAAAACACACACACACACACACACACACACACACACATATATATATATATATATATATATATATATATATATATATATATATATATATATATATATATATATATATATATATATATATATATATATATGTATATATATATAATATATATATATTTATAATAATAAAATCCCAGTGGGCCTTTTTCTTATTTGTCCTCCTCCAGGTAACAGTAGGGAGACATGACACAACTATCCACCCCCTGCAAACCGGTTTGTCCGCCTCAGGTGGGGGCAGGGGAAGGTAGGGGATCAGAGGGTAGGGAGACCTCACCCTCCTCCCCCAAACGTGTTTGTCCCCCTCCCGGGTGGGGGCGGGGTAGTACGTGCGCTGGAACTCGGTGCTGCTGTCTCCCCTACCTCCCAACCCGCTACCTACCCCGCCCCCACCCGAGGGGGACAAACACGTTTGGGGGAGGAGGGTGGAGGTCTTCCCTACCCTCTTGATCCCCCTACCTTCCCCGCCCCCACCCGAGGCGGACAAACCGGTTTGCAGGGGGTGGATAGTTGTGTCATGTCTCCCCTACTGTTACCCGGAGGAGGACAACTAAGAAAAGGCCCACTGGGATTTTATTATTATAAATATATATATATATTATATATATATGTGTGTGTGTGTGTGTGTGTGTGTGTGTTTGCCTATTGTTAGTGTAATTTATTAAATAAATGCACATAAATGAACACAAACATACACGAGTAATGATCGTACAGAAATATTTAAGACACTCAGGAGAGTTACAAGAAGACAACGTATGAAATCGGGACCCATAAAAGATCTAGGAATAACAAATTGAAGTAAATTCAAAATAAAGTCAGATACTACAGCGAAGCAATATCAAGTGTCAGACAGTCAGTCACTTTCCAGTACTCAAGCACCAAGAAGCTATTGATTATCAGTCGGAAAATTACCAAAGGTAACTGGATGAGGATGAGATAAAAATATATATTGCCTTATACCATGATCATTTTTTGCCTCAAAGTTTAATCATCTCTTCTATATATATATATATATATATATATATATATATATATATATATATATATATATATATATATATATATATATATATATATATATTATACACATACACACATACATATATATACTGTATATATATATTTATAAATTTCTTCAGTAACCTGGATGTTGCCACGCCAGTTTGAGTAGTAATAAATCAATTTTGCCTGCCATTGTATGAATCCAATCTCAGTGTGCAGTAACTGGCTATTTTCATTGCTCGTTGATATTCATTCCTCTTTTTAATCCTGATCTTTGATTTCAAGCATATCTGATAACTTCGAAGACGAAGGATCGAATCCATCACCTCAAAGAGGCTTGACAGCTTAATCAAAGAGGTAACATAAAAGGCTAAAAAGTTTCTTTCCTATTATACAAAAGCAATTCCATTTTGTTTATGGGAAACATTACCTAATTTCAGTGGGTAGATATTATCCTAGAGGGTGTTATATAGATAGCGTAGCAACAGGTGTGTAAAGCCATGTTGCAGAGTACTTGGCTAAATGTTGCTTTAGGCAGTTCTCCTAAATTATCCTTATTCTAGTGCCTGTCTTATAATGCCATACTAACCAATCCTTTTTCCCATTCCCTTGCCTACTTTATCATTAAAGATTTAGGTGAAAGTTCGTTTCTAGTCCGAATTCCATAGTCCAATGCCACATGAGGGCTTTTTTTGTTTTTTTTTTCTTTAAGTTTTTATTTTATAAATTATTTACAAAAGATTACAACCAATCTCGAACTACATACATTTACATTTAGAATGCATTGCTCTCAATATTACAAAAATTCTTTGTGAAAAGCTTAAACATTTTATCTTTTAAAATGATTTTGACATCTCTTTGGTTTGCTTAAAATGGAAGCTTTTATTTTATTTATAATCAGACGTTCAGGCACGTTCTAGTGCTAAACAGTGATTCAGTTACACTGTTTCGCCGTATTTAGTACTATCCCCTTGGGGATCAAATGAATTTCGCATATTTAGTACTATCCCCTGGGGGGATTAGATGTCCCTAACCGCGTTTCGCAAAATTGAAACTTAGAAAATAGCCTCAATCATTTACATGTATTTTATTGTGACAAATATTAGTTTGCAAGAATTATGTATAAAGAATATTTTTTCCAATTTTTATGAAGATTCGAAAGATATATTAAAAGATCGGGTAGGGATGTTCGGACCGGAAACGAACATTATCCAGGATCATTGTCAGTGTAATCTGGTAAGTCTGTACTGTGTACATTAATTATCTATAATGTTATATTACGTTAACCTATGTAATTACTTACCGGTGTTGTTGTGAAACAAACCGAACCTAAAATAGATTAGTGAATTGCAAAGGTTTGCTATGAAATTGATTTTGGATGTAGGCCTAATCTCAGGTGCCGAGTTTATTCTATGCCTAAGGTATCTATAAGCTTAACTAAGGTAAACAGAGCTTAACCTAAGTTTTGTCAAATGAATCTGCGAATTATTCTAGCCTTGCAAAACTAAGCTACCTAACTTTGTATTAGCCTAGCCTGAGTTGACTGTGCATTACCCTAACTGAATATACACTAACCTACTAAGGGATTCGGAGCCGCCGAAACGTGGTTTTTCTTTAACACCTTTTTATCAAAGCATCGGATAAAGGTGAAAGTTGGCAAGGTATATTTTATAACCCTACCTAATTTTTGCAAGTACAGTATTATTTAGTATCAAGTTCGATAGTTTTGATGTTTATAGAGTAAAATTAAGGGTAGAAAATTAAGTCACCCGATGCCAAGCTAACAACCTAGTCCCAACAAGTACTGTGGAAGTTGCATGAAACCTCCACAAAATAATAATAATAATAATAATAATAATAATAATAATAATAATAATAATAATAATAATAAAATTATTGAGAATGATAATACCATCAAGGGGACGATGACAAATCCTTTCTCGCCAAAGTGAAGAGACGTTTTCCCCATATGTAAACTTCTCTCCAGTGTGGGTGGAGCCTCATGACGTCATAGGTTAACGTCATTATTTTGTTCAAAACCATTACCTGCGATTTTGATGGCTCTGTCATAGAAAACTCACATTTACTCTGATAAGTACCAGAAATATTGAACTTAGGTACCAAGTAATACTTGCAAAAATTAGTTAGGGTTATCCGATGCTTTGATAAAAAGATTTTGCAGAAAGTGTTTCATCGGCTCTGAATCCCTTAGTAACTTGAGGGTACTTACAGCTACCTATTTGAGTGCTTTGTTACTGAGTGCATTGATGCAGTAACCTAATGTTATGTAACTTAACCTAATTAAGACTTTTTGTAATTTACCTATTTGTGATTATTTCTAATTTTCCTAAATGTATTAAGCCATGACTCTCATAGGGAATGTTGGTCCTTATGAGGAATCTGAGAAATTTTCTACTTATGTGGATAGAGTGTCTTTTTCCAGGCAAACAACATAGGTGACAATAGGAAGGTTCCAGCGTTTCTATCAATAATAGGTCCTAAGTTGTATGGACTAGTTAGGGACTTAGTGAGTCCTAAGAGTCCTAAATAAAGTGTACAGTAATACCCCAAACTTGTGCGAATTCACAGAAGCGAACTTTTCATTAAAACCTAACTAATTGTCATATTGAGAAACCCTGCAAAAGTGTTTAATTTCTTATGTAATTTATAAGTTTTCAAGCTTTTATGTGTAAAGTAACATTAAATAATAAAAGTAATAATTTCTCTCTCTCTCTCTTTTACTGAGAGAATTTTTTTGGTACATGACGAGTGCATACAGTCAAATTTTGCTCAGTTCTGACTCACGTCCTTTGACGACTATAAATACCCACCAAGGTTTGTTTCAATACAATTGCATGTATTTTGGTATAGCTAGTGCTCCAGGAACATTTCAGAGAGCTGTAGAGGATCTCTTGCGGGGTATTCTGGGCGCGCGTGTGTGTGTGTGTGTGTGTGTGTGTGTGTGTGTTCTTTGACATTTTGGTGTAAGGGTCCAAATTCTAGTGAGCATGAGGAACGTCTATGTGAAGTTCTATTAAGGTTACAGGACGTGGGACTGAAATTTCATCCCTCTAAGTGTTCTTCTGGTGTAGATAAGGTGCAGTATTTAGGTTAAACCATTGACTTTACCCGCTGAAGCTGACACCAGAGAAGTTGGAGGCTATTTTAAGTGCTCCTGAGGCTAAGGATATAACCCAGTTGCGTAGTTTTCTGGGAATGTTGAACTTTTACCGGAAGTTCCTTGTAAATGCCGCTGTGGTGTTGGAACCCTTGAATGAACTTTTGAGGAAGGATGTTCCCTGGAAGCTGAATGCTGAGCACAGTCAAGCTTTCCAACAGTCTCTATTGCTTGATGCTTGTTTAATCCATTTTGACCCTACTCTACCTATAATTGTTTCTGCTGACAGTTCTAAGTATGGATTGGGTGCAGGTCTATGTCAGAAGAATGATGGTGAAGAGTTACCAGTTGTTTTACCATCCAGGACTCTCAATAAAGCAGAACGTAATTATTCTCAGACTGAGAAGGAAGCACTGGTGTTAGTATTTGCTCTTAAAAGGTTCCATCATTATCTCTTGGGTCATCATTTTTCTCTAATCACAGACCATAAGCCTCTGTTAGGTCTATTTAACCCTAACAAACCCATTCCTGAAATGGCTTCTGGTAGAATCCAGAGGTGGTCCTTAATGCTACAAGCCTATTCTCTCGAGCTGTATCATCGCTCAGGCAAGTCCTTAGGTACTGCTGATGCTTTATGCAGATTACCTCTAGCTCAAGCTCCTGACTCTGTGCCTGTGTGTAATGAGTGGATTCAGTTGGTGAATACCCTCGATCAGTGGCGTTCCTGAGGGGGGCGGGTTGCTGTTTGAAATCGCCCCCCAAGCCCCAAAGTGAGGGGAGCCCCAAAATGCAAAATTTAACCATTGCTGCTATGACAGGACACGCTAAATCCAGTGGCCTCAAAATGGTCAAGGTCCCCATTGATATTTGGACCTGAAAGTTTGGGACCCACTAAAGGGCCCCAGTTTTGTGAACAAAAATGTAAAAAAAATGTAATGTAAAAGAAATAGGGCTCTCCAGGGGACCCCTCCCAGTTGTAGAGCCCATTATAGACCTTCTCATATGGATCGGAGGAGGGTGGGTAACGTTGATTGGGGTAAGGGCAGGGCCAATCTAAGGCAATTGAATACTGCTTATAGGGGTCCTAATTATCCTCTGAAGGAGCACCCATTAGCGCCTGAGCTGTCCTCTGTTCCTGAGCGCACTTCTTTGTTAGAGTGTCCTCCAGCTCCCGATGTCGCATTTAGACACTCCTCTTCTCACGATGTAGCAGTTTTGGCAGTAGCGGCCGACCACCAGTTGATGCCAGAGTGCCCATTGTCGCCAGATCCTCCTTTGGCACCAGAGCCTCCATCGACGCCAAATCTCCCAGTAGCACCCAGGCATGTAACAGTTTCTGAGCGCTCTTTATCTTCCGAGTTTCCAGTAGCTCCCGGATGCCCAGTTGTGCCCGATCAGCCAATGACAATTGATCTTACTTCTTCATATCGTACGACAACAGCTTTTTCTTCTGTGGTGCCAGTGGTGTTAGATCCGGCTCTGGCTCCCATTCAGCAGTGCCTAGATGACATTTTGAGCTTTTTGACACCTCAGCCTCCTCCACTGAGTGTGGTTGATGCACCTCTATCTCCAGTCTTGTCAGCTGAGGAGGAAGCTCAAGATCAGGAAGAGGATACTCCTACCCCAGCATATGCAGCCCTTTTGTGCTTCCTGCTTCACTCCTTTCCTGACTTCTTCTATCCAGCGGCTCCTTCTTCTCCGGATTTGACTTTCCAGATGAATAATCTTCAGTCTGAATCCTCCAAGCTCCCCAAATTGGTGCTTTGTACTTCAGCTAAGGAGGCCATGAATGAAGTAGTGTTTTCGTTAGCGGACAAGAGAGAACAAGTGAAGGCTGTGTTCTGTTATCCTCCTTCGTGCTTGTTGGAAGAACATTTTCAAAGTTTTTGAAGTGATCGGTTTCATGGATTGGGCAGTGGGTGCCCTGGCCAAGAAAATCCAGGACTTTCCTTCTGTTCCCATGGATTTATCTTCGGCTCTTCTGGGCATTTGCCTGTATGGATGGGAATTAGAGACGCCTCTTGGGAATTAATCTCAACATATGCTATGGGTATTTTAAAGAAGAGAGAGCTTTGGTGCTCTTCTGTTCTCTCCTCTAGTGTGTGACTTCCTTTTCCCTCAGGCAGTAGTTAATGGTATCACTTCTGACTTGCAAAAGAAGTCAACGCAATATCTCCTGACCCAGTCTTCTAAATGCGTTCAAGAGAATTTTTCCTTCGGTACCAAGTCTTCCTCTCCTGCGCAGTGCCAGCCCTTTCGAGGCACCAGGCAAAGATTTCAGTCAAGGCCTCATGCTAACGTCCATTTATCCTCCAAGGCCATCAAAAAGTCTTCATCCAAACCTTCTTCCAAAAAGTGAGGAAAGTTTTCCCTGTACAGCAGTGGGCGCCAGGCTCCTTTTTTGGGAAGAATGGAGCAAGGGAGGAGCAGAACAGTGGGAAATAGAGGTGCCCAAGAACGGATATGCTATTCCCTTCGTAGATTATCCATCCTTAGTCAAGAAACCCATCGCAATAACCGCATATTCGAAAGGCTCAAGAAGGTTTTCGGCCCTCTCAGAGGAAGTTTCTGCTCTTCTTCAAAAAAGAGCAATAGAGGAAATCACAGATGTAGAATTGGAGGGGTTTTACAATCGCCTTTTCATGGTTCCGAAGTCTTCAGGAGGATGGAGACCAGCGCTGGATGTCATCGCACTGAATATCTTCATACAAAGACAAAATTCAGAATGGAGACGAACCGATCAATTCTTGCATCCATTCGTCAGGGGGACTGGATGGTCCCCATAGACATGCAAAATGTGTAATTCCATATCCCCATACATCCAGACTCGAGGAAGTACCTTCACTTTGTGTTTTGGAACCAGATTTTTCAGTTCCGAGCACTATGCTTCGGACTTTTGACGGCCCCTCAGGGTTTCACCTGCATTCTTGCCCCGATAGTGGGTAGGCTTCATCTAGTAGGCATCAGCATTGTGCTCTATCTGGATGACTGGTTCATTCGTTCTCCCACAAAGGAAGTTTGCATGGGGGACATTCAAAAGTCTTGCCCTAGCGAAGGAGTTGGGACTTTTGATCAACCTTCAAAGTCTCAGCTAATTCCATCTCAACAGATAGTGTATTTGGGAATGATTCTTAATTCTCGTCTTTTTTTGGCTTTTCCTGGACCCAAGAGGATAGAATCCTGTCTGAGGACAATAGACTAGTTTCTCGCTCTTCAAACGTGTTCGACCAACAATTGGATGAGCCTCCTAGGAATACTGGCTTCCACTGAGCAGTTTATCTCCGTGGGGAGGCTTCACGTGAGGGTACTCCAGTTTTACCTCGGAGACATTTGGGATCAAAAGAAATATCCGGACTTCTTCATGTTCCCAATCACCCAAGACATCAAGAAACATCTGCTTTGGTGATCTGAAAACAGGCTACTAGAAGGGAAGTCTCTCTTTCCTCTAAACCCCAACCTGAGCTTCTACGCAGACACATCCGACCTAGGTTGGGGGGCGACCCCGGAGGACAAGGGAGTCTCCGGAAGGTGAACATAACAGGAAACTTGGCATATAAACTTGAAGGAACTAACTGCGATCAATCTTAGATTGCAAGTCTTTGCTTTGAAAGTTTTAGACAAGACCATTGCAGTGCACTCGGACAATACGACCGCCCTAGCCTACATAAGCAAGGGGAAACTCACTCCTTCTCCAAGCTCTGGATAGGAGAATCGGTTTCTCTAATGGAGATAAGATTTACTCCTTTACTCTTAGCTTTCTCACTAAGAATGAAAATCCAGCCAAACCTTGGCCTCGTTCTTTTAGCATTAAGAATCTACCTCAATTGTTAGCTATGTAAATTACTTGTTGATTATATTTTGGACATTCACATAAAAAAACCTTACACTGTTAGTGGTACTACAGTCTCTACATACAGGGATTGATATATATGCTATTCAGTAAATGTTCATGCAGCAAACGAAAACGACCATTTGACCAGTTCTAAGATGTATCAAAACTATTTGTTTATCTGTTCTTTTGATATGGTGAATTCACTATTCCAACGCTAGGTTTTGTTTTAATTTGTTACTGTCATGTTAAATGTACTATTCTGTAATATATAGATTAAAATGAGTTTTACAGCTTTTATGTATGTAATCACAAATAGGAATATCTATGTGAGTGTCATAATAGCTGCAGCTTTGTCTGCCTTATCAGCTCTTACATTTCCTTTGTTTATATGCACAGGAATCCACCATATTTCTACATTTCTACCATCCTTGTATAATCTGAAGTGAACATTTTGTTGTGCAAGGGTATTTGTTGGCAATTTTTTTCACTACTGGATTTGAGGAAGAATTGCTGCTCCACATGTAAGTGTATCAAGTTTGGTTGTGATTAGAAAAGCTTCCAATTTATTTTTTTTTTTTTTTTGTGGTTATTTCTATCAACCATTTTGTTTTCAGTAGTCTAAAGCACATTTCTTTTTTATTACATTTAGTCTACAAGTCTTTTCTCAATATAAAAAGGACATTCTTTTTGTCTTCTGGACCAAATATCTAAACCAGCTACCATGAATCAAATCTAAGTAGTTACCCTCCGTCCGACTTCAAGTGTTAGAAGCATGATGAGGGAGGGATGTCAAAAGGATAGAAATATACAAAAATTACAACAAAAATTATTATTTCATCTTTTTTTGAGTTTACATGTGTGAACACCTAAGTATAAAAGTAACAAGTGTTATACATTATAGTATATTAATCTTAATAATCATATGAGAAAAAAAATTGGAAATGTATCAAACAATTTCAATCTATAGATGAAATACAAACCTATGTACACTTTATACGGTACAGTCTTGTAAGACCTGATATTTAGCAAACAAGGACTGCACTGAAGCCTAAAAACATGGTCCCCAACACAGAGAAATTCTAAACAACGTTGTTTGAAAAAATTTACTAATAGTATTAATTTCATGAAGTAAGTTCCTAAAATAATTGGAATTTTGGATTTTTAAGCGCAAACCTAAAAAAATAAATAAAAATACAAAAATAAAACTACAAAAATGACACATTTTCCACACAGTGCAATAAACATATCTATCCTTATTTTTCCATTCACAATGCACTCACTTCCCCTACTTAGCAGCTTCTGTTTTATGCACAAAAACATAATTAAACACTTGCACGTTACACTATACAGTACTCATTAATGTTTTCGTCTTGAAAATTTTGCATTTGTGCATGTTGCATAAACATTTCTTTCACATCTACAAATACCCATAAAATCACAGAAAAAATTACTTAAATGCTCTAGAACATAATTCAATACCAATATTCTAAAAAACGATACAACATAGAAATTTCAACTTGCAATACATCTAAAGATGCAGCAAAAGTATTAATTAATGCCAGAGTAGTTTCAGATAGCATTCCTAGAACTACTAAACCCAACTACTCAAGTATATTCAGAGTTTGACTTTCATACCATAATTTTCCTATGTGATAACATTTATTTATGCATCCATACTGCAGTATCATCTACAAAAAGTTACAAATTCACATGCCATTAAGAAATACACTCGTCGAAATAAAACTATTGTGTACAAACAGTTTTAGAGAAATTATGTTGTTTAAACAAAATCAGAAATAGCAGTACACGTTTTCCCTTTCCGTAACATTATCCAGAACCACAAGATTTCAGAATACTGTCGTTTTCTGAATGATGTCAAAAATTTTGAACTTCTTCATCAGCAGATCTTTGAAAGATGAAACAGCACATTGAACGACGGCAACAATGGTGACAGTACCGAGACATCCCACTAACACAAAAAAGACATAAAATAAAAATAAAAAATCCTTGAAATTTTGATACCCGTATCTAGCTGCTCAGTTATGGGGCATGCAATAAAACCAGATAGAGTGGAAATTTATCAACTTTACTGGACTATGGAAAGTCAATGAATTTTAGGCTACTGTATACACAATTTATCTATAAAGAGAATAAGAAAAATATACACCTTAGGCAGGAACTGACCGAATGAAAGACTACATCTGACACAGCGTAAAATCAAACTAGAATCGAGATAATTTTGTATGCAATTCTAGTACTGATATAAGGAACCTTCCTGCGTTTGATTCACAAAGCTTGATATTGGGTGAAATCAAAACTGGGAAGTAAGGTATCCTTCAGTAAGCAATGGAAGTATAGTATAGGGAACTTCATATAAAACTTCCTATATATTTTAAATCCCATCTTTTTAATTATATACTATCATAGTGAAAGTGAAGTGAAGGATTATACCTATTTTATCAATATTCCGTAGTCACTCCATGTATTGTGAATCTCAAAAAAATATTGGGATTTTAATTAACTGCAAGATCATCTACATTGTAATTTTTTAACATCTATGACCCTCAACAAAACTCTACACCAAAATTAACACTAAATCATGCAGATGCCTAAAAGTACGCTGACCAATAAAAATAGTTATGACATGCAAACACTGTATTCTAAAAATATACAGTGCAGTACTCACAATTCAAAAATTAAATTTCAATAAATCCCATTAATCAGTGTTCATAAGGAAATGAAAATAGTTCCTTCAAATGTCTATCCCATAAAGGACCTGAATTCAAATGTTTAGGCAATCAGAAAGTGGCTAAATAACTAATTCACATGCTGAATGCATACAAAAATTTACATTAACAAAAAACCAATCTGCCTCACATTACTTGGATCCAATTTTATTTAAAGCTCACAAACATCAATAATCAATATCAAATAATCTGAATCTTGGATTAGTTAGCCTTAAGCTGAACAGCAAAAACTCTTTATGTGCATAAAAAGGCCCATACAAAAGAAATGAAAGGTCATTCATGAAACCTCTACAATCACACATGAAGCATTTCCTTTAATATGGCTAGTACTCTACACAATATAATAAAAAAATGTAAGCACTTTATTTTTATTACACACACAACAGTCTCACAATATTAAACATGGGAAAATAATCCTTACAAACCGAGATTTCATGACAAAATGAACATCAGTCAATAACCATGAGCAATGCAAAATATAAACTAGACTGCATTAAAATACCTTTCATGATTCAAACCTCAGTCAACTACAAACACTACGGAGCAGCAAAACCAATTTATCAAATACACAAAATATGACTGCTAAAAGTTCCCACAACTGAAAAAGTAGTTGCTGCAGTATCTTGTCTCTCTTCAAAAGCAAGATGAAGGCAAAACACCCAGTTCCATCAATCTGTCAAAACAAACTTCCTCGACGAGACACTTAAATCTCCATTCAGTAAAAATATTCACCTGTTGATAATCTGTGTTGTACTCCAGATCACCTGATATCTCTAGGTAATTACATCATCATCAAAAGAGTTGTCAATAAGAGGAAAAGAATGGAGGCAGAAAAAGAAATATGGGAATTAAAAGGAGAAAACTAAACATTGAGAACTTTGCACACAATACAAAAATAAAAAAGGATAGAGGCTAACAATGAAAAATCAAATGACGATCCTTCTCACTCTGGATGAAACCGACATAAAGCATAATCGACCAAAGTCTTGCTTACAAAGTATAGCAACTGATCCTCTGCCACTGGGACTCAGCATACTAAAACATGAAATGCTAATTACACAAAATTTTTGCTGCAGTCATTTCATTTGTACCAGAAGGAGTAAATATGTTGAGGAGATACAACCTTTTCTTAAAGCTACGGATAATCGTGAATTAATCGTTGAAACCAGTTTATTAAGGTATGGTATAAGTTTCATTACTAAATAACCGGACTTAAGGATGTATGCCTTTATATAAATATAGTAGCATATTTTGAAGAAATAATCCCAAAACTCAGGACAGACCTCAATTTACAAACCCCAACAAAATATCGAAAAAACAATCTTCTCAACTCTTGGCAAACAATATTTCAGTACCTCAGAACATTATACCTCCTGGTTAGACCTCATTCAGCCAACAAAGAACAATATTAGCAATCTCAAATAATTAAATACATGATACTTCCTTCAATTTTCCAGCTGAGCAGCACAAAACACCAATTTACAGTGCATCTTTCTACAAATAAAAACACCAAAGTAAACTAAATATACTGCATTAACTACAGCTATCTGAACAGCACATACTATCTGACGAACAAACAAAAGTGCACCTAAGGTATGGGTATATCAACTTCACAAAACTTATGAAAAAAATTCAATGTAAGCCTATGAGCAACAAATACTCTGATCTTTGCACAGTAACTAACCAAAACCTTTTAAATGCACAAAAACATGGACAATTAAAACTTGTAATTTAACCCATTATGTATTCATACCAGTGGTACCAAAATTATACTACACCAGTAACCAAATTTACCACACCAAAACAATCGATCGTTATTTATTCACATGGCTTGAAGCATTTGTAATTTATGCCACTATTGTAATTTATACTATGCAAAATATATAATAACTATTTCTAATAACCAAATTTATCATACTAAAGCACATGCAATTGCAGTGAGAGCTATATATCTCAAAACATGGAGACTTTAACAAATAAATTTTAATAACTCATAACTTAAACAGGAATCCCTTTTCGTTTGTCAATGAAATACCCAGACAAAACTTTGAGGATTTGTTACCAACATGTGAGTATTTAGCGCATGCGTGGAGCAGACAGCTAGGTCTGACCTTTCACTTCAACTCGAGTTACTGTGTCACTGAGCATATGACAGTGAGAACATGGGAGGAGGGCAATTATTGGTGAGTCTAAGTCATGGCTTTTTAATAAAAAGTTAATTCCATTTTCTAAGAATTTGATTTCTTTAAAAAGGAAACCTGTATTTCTAACAATACTTCAAACGTATGACTGAAAGACTTCTGCTTAAGCTTAACTAGACTTTGGAGTAGTGAAACTAGATATTTTGAAGAGAATATACTTGCTTACAATAGCTCTCTCTTCAATTACTCATTAAGCTTGCTGCATGGAAGAAATTGATCCACACAAGTTTCTAATGGTAGCCTCATAGGAGATATTACCCATGTGCAATACAGAAACAGATAATCTTTGTTGCCTAGGATGCCATAATGGGTGAATGAGATGAGGACTTAGGGGATGAAGAAAAATTCTGAGTCTGGAAATCTCCCCGGATGCAGGGACAACTTATCAAGCTGCTCTCACCAGTCCTAAAGAGTATCTATCCATTTATGAGTTATTTATCCACTTATGGGTTATTTCTACTAAGTGAAATTTTACAAATGTGGTTTGGAAACACCATGAACATGCCAACACCATATTAATATCCTGATTACATGAATGATAATAAAAAAAAGGCTATTATTTCATGTACATTAACCTTAAAATGATCATCTTCCCCATTTGTAACTGTACCATCCTCTACAAACATAAACGCACTAAATCCTGACTCGAATATGGAGAGCCTCATTCTCCTGAGAGTAGCTAAAGAATGATGTCATGGCAAAATATGAAGTAGAATGGTCTCCTTTAACTGATATTTAGGTCTTGCCATAAAGTCAGCAGAAAAGTGGCTTGCTCCAATGATTCAAATGGACCCTCAGAAAGTTCCCACTTGGGAGCTTTTACAAGAACAGTTCCATTGGCCTCAAAAAGCTGATCTATCGCTCTTGATTACTGATACAAAAATGCTTACAACACTGAGGAAACAAGGAAATCCGCTATTTGGGTGTTGCCGATGTTCCACTTGGCCTGGTATGAAAACTGTCTCACTGGGTAACGAAAGAGCTATAAGGGTTAGAGTCATATTGATGTTGCTGGTCAACAAAAATTCATCCAGCACTTTCCTCGGAAGGGTAAAGGAAATAAAGGCAAAAAACCTCTAGTTTATCCCAAGGGTTCATTATCTGAACTTCCAAGCAACCAGTTCTGGCAGGGATGAACAATAAAAGTTGCTATGACTCATGGCAAACAAATCCACCATCAGAGTCCCAGGCCATAGTTGCCAAACTGATGCCTTTTGCTTAAGTGTCTGCAACTACAGTGTGTTTTCCAGGCACAAAACTAAGCACAATTCCTATCCTGTGCTCTTCTACCTGGTGTAAATCTCCACCTTACTGCACTACATACACATCTCCTTCATGTTCAAAGTAAGCAACAGTGGTGTGTCAGATGTTACTTTAGCTGTTTCGTTTTTGGCAAGTAGAATGAAAACTTCAGTGCAAAAACAACCAACTTAACTAGAGATGATATACATGACAACTTTTTTCTTGCACTGACCACCTACCTACTGCCTCAAAGTACAACAGATGACCTCTCAAACCTTCAGTGGACATGTTCATGAAAGGGAGAACCTTAGGAGCATTATTAAGTTCTCAAAATTCTACACCAACTGAAGCCCATCTTTACATCTTCTAACATGGGAACTAGATGACAATCTGGATCAATTTGGCTGAAGCTGAAAAGTCCACAACTTGAACAAGCTATGAGGGATTAAGTTTTCTAGATACTATATAGACTTACAGTGTTTTCAACAACTCCACAACTTGGCCTGGTTAAACTACCTAATATAACAACTAATGGAAAATGAGGGGGTCTGAAGCCAGTGGGTGCTCTTCTGTAGAAAAGTAAGTCACTGGGTGCTTTTCTGTAGAAAAGTAAGTCACTGACTGTTCCTCATCACCACCATGACCCACAGTCTGCTGCATATCTTCCTACATACTCCAAAATTTCTAGAAATGAGTCCATATTAAGGAGATCAAACGAAATGGGGGGATAAAGCCTTACCTCCTATTACTTACTCTAAAAGGAATTCTAAGACTGGTTTAATAACCCTATCACCACGAAGAAAACAGCAGGAGCAAGTGCAGACTTTCAGCTGAAAAACTTTGCTACTGCATGAAGAACTCCTGCACTACTATGATCTTCATTTTCTGTTAGTCTGGAGATGAAACTTGAAGGTGCAGAAGTGGTGGCATTCCTCACTGGCCCCTTGACATGGCTCAGAATTGCTGAGCTGACATGAACTGGATCCATATACAGTACTATAAAAAATCCTGCTCCTTCAGAGAGGTGTGCATGTATGGATAGGGATCTCCTACTATAAAAAATCCTGCTCCTTCAGAGAGGTGTGCATGTATGGATAGGGATCTCCTTCTCTGGGCAGTAAACAAAATCAGTCAGAAGCCACAGAAACACCAGTAGTGCCATCTTCCTCTCATGCCATCTCATCTTATTATACCTTGAAGGAACAATGGTCCACATACCAATTCTTGCTGGTACAGCAGGTATGGTCAGACATACAAACTTCAAGTGATACTCAACACTTGCAATATGCAAGATATATAAACTGTGTGAAATACACACAAAAAAATTATATAACTGTGAAAAACACAAAAAATTAAACCAAAAGTAAACTACACAAGGAAGAACAAAATTTTTCTTTAGCAACAACACTACATCTTAATACTAAGACCCTAGGTTAGCTACAGGCCACGGACACTACAAGTAACTGTGCTAACACCCCAGAGATGCCTAGAAACCAAAAATTAGAGCCTAAATAGGAGTAAATTGGCCTGAAATTCTCAAGTAAAGTAAAAACACACTAAAAACATCTTTGTAACTTTACGCATTTACACCAAAAGAGGAGAAGGCTAAGAGCTGAAATGACTCTGGTTCTGACTAACAAAACAGAAAGGGAAAATGGTCAGTTGATGATAAAACAGAATAATGGATGAGTGGTAAAGTTTGGTGGAAAAGGTTGAAAAGTAATTCTTTACAAAACAAATAGTGCCTGGGGAAACAATACATTTGCCAAATGAAATCTGAGATGGTTAGACATACCAATGTCTTGTATATGTACTGTAAACTCCCATGCCAGTAACTTCTTCAAAGTTTTCATCAGTGCTTTTTCTTGACAAATGAAAAAGCATTCTAAGTAATGGGTTTAAAATCAACTGAAATTTACATCCAAATTCTAAAAAAATTGTTTCTACAATTGACATTCCATGCAAAATTCCTCAAGGATTAAAGGCATACTGAATTTGTAACTTTTGCACCAAGAAACCTAACAACCATAAATATTGAAATAAAGAATATACTGTTCTACCCAAAACCCACCCCAACATTAAAATACACACTCTTAACATAACAGTAATCACAATTAAACACTTCATTGCCTTGTTTTACTATGCATTATCTATCATCCAAAATGCTGGCTGCATTTATTTAATTAATATTCTCTACATATACCATAAAACTTTATCAACAGCCAAATTGTGAGCCCAATAATAAAACGGACACAAAAAATATCTGAAATGTCGAGAGACATGGAATAAAAGCCCACTGAAAAGATCCCTTATGTATTTCTATTTATATGAATCTAACTATAGCATATTCAGAATCTTCAATAACTGCAAGTCCAGTACAGCAAAGAAGTGTACCTCAACTTGTTCATTTTACTAATTACTAGTCATTTAGTTTTCTGTAAAGGCAATGGCAGTGTTATCACATAGAATAGATACGCAAGTAATACTGTAACATTATCTTGCTATATCTAGGCCCAGTCACAAATATTAACAGCTTTATACAGAAGTAGTTTACTGATCTAACTGCATAAATAATCAAGGATTGAATGCATTTCCAATACATAGTAAGATATAAAAGATAACATAACACTTTTGATATGCTTATTGAAAATGGAACAATCAGAAATATATTCATGTGTCCACTTGAATGGCTATGGTTATTTTTTATTCCGACTTAATACATGCATATTAAAAAGTCAAGGAAGACAGAAGAAAACTATACTGAGTGATTCTACATCGATATCACTTTCCAACTCAAAAGTTCAACGGTAGAAGTGTTTGTACTTTTTACTTATCATTCTTTATCGCAGTTGTCCATGAAGTCTAACGGGGGTAACTCTAAAGGGGCCAGATCAGGAAAGCTTGGGGGGTCAGGAGAGAATTCACTCAGTGGAGAAAACACAAATGGTGAACAACTGGAGTCGGCCATGGCCCTCATTCGTCGCTTTTCTCCCTCGTACTGTTCACATTTGCTCTGCAATTCTCTAACCTGAAAAAACACTTGCAGATGTAGTTTACAGATCCCACAGAACCAAACTATGCTGCAAGAATGAATATTATAAACAATGACCATCCTGTAATGCACAGTATAGATATGGCAGGAGGGGAGGGAGGTTGTTGCAGATGTTTGCAATGTTTAATAACTAGTGTATGCTTTAACAATAAGACAAAATACTATTTTAACATGGTTATCTTCCAGTAATTCAAGCACATCAGCTCTCATAAGGCTGGCCTTAATGAAAGATGGTATCACTGGTTACTGCTGCTAGACAGTAAGTGAAATCAGAGCTGCCAAACTTAATAGGTCTCAAACACAGTCAATCCTGCGCTAGACTGAAACAAGATGCCAAATGGGTTCATGTTAATCTAAAACTGAAAACTGTAAAAAAACTACTTAACTCATGGTCCTCTGAAAAATAACAGAAGGTAGAAAACAAGTATATCTATGAAAATCCAGTGAGGTATTAATGATTTAAAGCCTTGATGATAATAACTAACCTGGTTTCTAAGGTGGATGTTTTCTTTTTCCATTTGAGCAAGTTCTGTCATTAACTGAGTTATAAGGTCATTTTGGTGATCGCGTAACGTTCGCAACTCCTCAACAATGAGAGAATTGTCTTTTTCTCGTTTCACTCCCAAAGAATACTGTCCACTAGTTTCCTGCACTTTTTCAGTGGAACCTGTGGGTGTTGAAGCTTTGTCCTTTTCTGTAGAAGAAGTAGGAGATGAAGCTTTGACAGTCTCTGATGAAGAACTTTGTTCTTTCATTTCGCAAGATGCCTCATCTCTTAAGAGCTGCTTGTCTTCTTTGCTTAGTTCGTTATCTGGTATCAAGAGTGAAAACAGTGACTCTGTTTTCTCAGTGTTTCTGAAAATTAACATAATTGTTTAAGTATTCAGGAGGGTAAAATTTTTATTTGAGTATTCAGGAGGGTAAAAATTTTTTTAAAATGAAAAATTTGTATGAAATGTGGAAATCAGATCTCTGATACCCTAAATAAATAATACAAACCCAATGCTTTCTCAGTTGTACAATGAAAAACTCAAACCTTATCCAGACAGAATAAGGACTGAAGCCACCATTCCCCAAATGGAGAACGCAATACATTCTTCCCAAGATGTAAAATGCAGGCTCCCACATTTCTCAGTTGGAGAATACAGGCCCGCAACCCTCACCATAAGTTAAGGACAGGTACTGAATTCAGTCTTTCCATAAAAAGAACACCAAATTTTTAAAGGGTAAAGACATCACTTTTCTGACTGCAAATTTAAAGATACAGTACAAGAAAATATATAAGCTATCAGGAAAAGGAATCAAGTGAAAAAAATCTGTTTTTGAGTAGATCTTGAAAAAAACCTGATTTGAGTGAATCTTCTAACATTAAATTAAAGTTGACAATGCACAAATGGGACTGACAACACTATCTACTGAAACTTTATAGCTGGAATACTAAAGACATTCAAACCACTGCAATCACACAATACCATGAGGTGTCTGAAAATTTATCATACTACAGCCTCTCCTCTATTTGCTATACTGTATACACAAACTATGCAAATATTGTATAAATAAAAAATAAACTAAAAAATATTTATATAGCCTTGAAAGTTTTCAATTTCCCTGGCAAACACAGCCTAGAAAGTTACTATTTCTGCACTTGTCAACATGCATCAGTATGTGTAAGCACTATTCACTGGTTAGTAATGAGATGTTGACAAAACATCCCATGTCGAAGTCTATGAGTAAAAATAAGATTTAAGAGTGAAGGCTTGTGAATATATGAAAGGAACCTATGCAAAAAAAAAAAGGAACAAAAAATTTTTTTGAATGAAGAACTAACCCTGCATGAAGATTTTATAGTATTTTTGTAGGTCAACTGTGGCTTAGGAAAAATCTCTTTCTAACCTATATGCAATAATTAAGGTGCATGTCATGTTCTTCACTGATGCAGTAAAGCATACACTACTTAGCATTTCAATGCAGCACAAATAACTTGCTGAAAACAAAAAATATTTACTAAATGCATTTTCATTTCACATTTGTTGTTTATATTTCTAGACAAAAAATTATTTATTCTTTTCAATAATACAAAACAATCTTAGACTATAGCTACAATACCTAATAAGGGAAGAGTGCACTTAAGAAAATGGAATAAATTTTTAATTTCTTTGCTCCTTGACTCTAGCGATAAGAATTATCAACTACAAGTTCACTGATTACCAGACAAACTCTAATGGCCTCTGCATCAAGAAAATGTTAATTAGGATAATGTAATCTATATTTTATGCAAAATGCCATTGACTATTCAACAATTTTGCATTGAACAAAAAGTTTTACTGCACTTACTTTGTCAGTTCTAAAGTTATTGCCTGCAATCTTTTGGACGGGTGAGCAGTAAGACCTCCAATATTATTCCCACTACCAATTTTCAATCTCTGGTTTTCCATTGCCTTAGCATACTTCTCCCGTTGCTTGCTCCTAAACCTGTTGTAAAAAAAAATTAATAGCATACTTTTCCTGTCGCTTGCTCCTAAACCTACTGGAAGAAAAAAATTAATTCAGGATGTCTACATCCAAACTTTGTGTAAAAGAATACTTTTCCTGTGGTAAAAGTGGCTAAATGTCCACACTAAAACAGACTTAAAGCACAATTGAAGTACTGAGCATAAAGTCTTATTGACAATGAGTAATCAGTCAACAACAATCCTTCAGTCACTCATTTTTCCAATACTCACAGTCATTACTTGCACCTTTTTCAGTGTGGACATGCAGTTATCCTCACAAAATGGCAAAAGTGACTGCAGATTGTGGGGATGGAAATACAAAGCAAAGATCAAGAATTCTGGAGTAAAAAAAAAAAAAATTCTGTTCAACCATGCAAACTAGTTGAGTACTGTATTTATGCAGATTTTCTCAATGAGTATATTGTGTACTGACTGGATTACTGTGTTGGGAGGAAAAGAAGTTATACTATTGTTACTAGATTTTCGTGTGGGAAGAGAGGAATTTACACACTAAACTGTCCTATAATTCTCTTTGACAACTGCAATCTGAAGTTCGGTGTGATGCAAGCTGTAGCTTACACCAGCGTTCCCCGTCATAACTGATGCTTATCTGTGACCTTTTTAGTGTTAATGCCACATCCTCAGCAGCCTTGCCACTGAGCCCAAGCTCAAGATTTTTCACAATCTTGGTAGCAGGTTGTCTCATCCCCATGTTATAGTTAACTAAAGTACCTGAAAGACAACCCTCCATGGTTTGGTGCAAGAGAAGGACAAGCTGTAGTCATACATACAAGACACTGAACATAAAATCATACAGTTGTAAATGTTGGGTAAATTAGAGAAAGACATGAATGCTGTAAGATTTAACCATTCGAGTTTTAGTCTTGTAAAGGAACTTGTTGCATAGTGTACTTTGTTTGTACGGTACTTACCACTACTACATGTACTGTAAGTATGAATGTACAAAGTACACCTATAAAGATGTAATAGAACATCACTTCTTTCTCACAACAGCTCCTCTTATGGTTTGGTATTTTAATATACAGCAGTTTGTCAGCGTTGTGTGGCAGTGCACTTTACCATGCACTGCTGTGTTTTGTGGTTAGAATGGTGGTTGTGTTTTTTCTTTATTTCTTACACGTACAGAGTATTCATTATACAGTACAATATACATTACATACATGTAAACAGTAAAAAACTATTTAGAGACTGCTTGTACTTGGTAATTACTGTACATAGTCTGGGTAGGTTTGAATGAAACATTCCACTTGCTGAAGAGCAGTATTTCTGCAATGCTACACTGTTCTCAACCCTGTGGGCTTCCTACATTTTATAAACTGAGTCTAAGTTAACACAGGCTTGGATTTTGAGGTAGCTACAATTATTTGTGTTTTGGAGAAATCCATATCCCCCTTAGACCTACTAATGTGAATAACCATGGCTGCCCAGAAGTCTCCAGTTACCCTACAATGGAAAAAAAAAATCAAAAGCAGCTGGCATCTGCATATGAATTCTACTATGTCAGAAGTCTCTGGTCTTCCTTTAGCAAAATATTTGAGCTAATCTATTAAGTAATGAATGTAGATTTAACAGCTTGAACTACAGTCTTGATTTTTTGGCATTTACCATTACTGAAAGAGTGATGAATAATATTCCAGCAACCTATGACTAATATAGTCACAATCATGAATAATGATTATGAATATTTCAGACTACAGTATAGGGATTAAATAATGAACCTTCCATTACTTTCTTCTTATAAATCATGAGAAGATTCCTGAAATACAGTGCATGTTGTCACAAATAACATGCAAGCAGTCAGTGGTGATGAAATGCACCAGAGGGCAATGACACTAAAGCCAATAAGACCTACATATATAGTTTCATTTGGATTCAACTCCCATAAAAGAAACCTTGATAATTAACTATATATAGCAATGCATAAGTCCGTGCTCCATTCAGTTACTTGCAATCTGTTCACTTCTTTTATGTCTTGCTGAAATCAAATAAGTGTTTTACTTATACAATGCTGAGTAATATGATCAAATACATTGTACTCTGTTCAGAGACTTACCTTATTACTTCTTGCTGACGTATATGGAAACTATGTTGAAGATTTATGCTTTGCTGTGCAAGGGGTGTATCTGATAAGGTAAGCGCTTCAGTTAACAACTCAGCTGCACGCCTATGACAATCCACAGCCTCCTCGAGCCTTCCACCTCTTAAACATGCCTCAGCACGGCGCTGTTCCCTATGGGCCTAGTGAAAGATAAGTACATTCATCAAAATACTTCTTCAGTACCCATTGCATCCCTTTGGAGATTACCATATATTGACACAACCTAACTAAATTCAAATCAAAGCTATCTATTCTTAGCCTTTTCCCAGAATACAATACTGTATGTGTACCAAACTTTTAACGAGCAGCAATTTGTATTTTTGCTAGGTATACAAACCACAGCCTTTTATGTAGGAGTATTCCTCGGCGCATGCTGGAATCAGTCGTTCCAAGCTTGGTGCTGTACCAGGTAGTTTTCCTAACTAATGATAAGAGGTTAAGTAAGGGCAGAATGGAGCATCTGTTGTCCTTAGGTATCAGGGACTAAGCAGGGTGGAGGAGGTGGGTTTATGATATGACTGGTTTGTATACCTAGGAAAAATGTTATTTTCATGATAAAATTAAGTTTCATATATATACTTACCAAGTAATTATACATAGTTATAGATTCTATCGCACAACAGCTTAAATTTTAAAATTCACGGTAGCGCTTCTGTTGTTTCCGTGTAGGTGACTAGCCCCGCCCACTTTCGGGGAACAATAGGAACAACACAGCTGAAGAGCTCAATTCATTTGTGCCCTTTTGTCCATGAGAGGGGAGGAGGGAAGGCTCCGATTCTGTAATTACTTGGTAAGTATATATGAAACTTAATTTTATCATGAAAATACAATAAACCCTCGTATTCGCATTCTCACAATTTGCGGGCTCACCTATTTGCAGATTTCTCTATGGAACATATATACACATTATTCGCGGAAAATTTGCCAATTTGTGGTATTTTTCGCTGAGAAATATTCACTAATTAACAGCTATATTTTCATATCATTTTCATGACTAAATGCACTTTTTTTTTTATAAAACTATTAAAATACTCAGGTATAAGCATTTTTAGTTTTTTTTTTTTTGTTTGAACTATCAAAATAGCCAGTTCTAAGCATTTTTAGAGTTTTTTTTTGTGTTTGACCTATCAAAATAGGCAGTTCTAAGTGTTTTTAGAGGGGTCTTCAGTATTCGCGGATTGTAGCTATTTGCGGGGGTGTGTGGTATGCGTCCCCCCCCCGAATACGTGGGTTTACTGTAACATTTCATATAGGTAACTTGACAAAGTATTGCATTAGCATTTCCGTTGCATAATGTAGATGACAAGCCCCGCCTACTGCACAGGTTTACTTGGTAACGACAATAGCTGGCCGGCTCGTTCCGTTTTTGCCGATATGTCCATAAGAGGGGAGGAGGGAGGGCTCTGATTCTGTAATTACTTGGTAAGTATATATGAAACTTAATTTTATTATAAAAATATCATTTTCATATAAGTAACTTACCAAGTAATTACTTAGCTGAATCCCACATTGAAAGGAGGTGGGATGAATGGGCATGTTCTATTCCAAAACATTAAGTGTGATGATGATTTCGAAAAAGAAAGGATGGCTAGTATTGAAACAATGCATGTCGTTTCCTTACCTGGTAAGAGAGCTACTGCAGGAGAAAAACTGCCTCTGGTTAGTGCTTATCTTAACCTGCCGTGGTGTGGCGGTAGAGCCAAGGGTCACCTCTACAGCAGTGGGAATCTTGTAATGGAGGATAGGCCTGATCATTGACAAGACGTACTGTACGTCAAATCGAACAACCAGACAATATTGACCAAAAAACCACTACCCATCCAAAAGGATTGGTGGGCACTCCAAGTACAAGGTACCCCCAGGCTCCCCAAAAACTCGACACCCTATGTCACGGTGAAGAGACATTAGAGAGAAACAATCTCTCCAATGCTTCTTCCTCCAATACCATGCCAGCCACTAATAACGGCCAAAGGGTACTGCAATTTTCAAACACTTTCAACTTCTTTTAAGTAGTGAGATGCGAATATTGATTTGCACCTCCAAAAGGTCGACCAAAGGGTTAATTATGTTTGAAGGCGAAAGAGGTAGCGACTGCTCTGACTTCATGCACTTTCACTTTGAACGCAGGCAAAGTGTCTTCCTGGATCCAAGAATGTGCCTTGGAGATCAGGTCCCTTAGGAAGAACGACAGTGCATTCTTCAAGAGAGGGTGAAAAGGATTCTTGACAGAATACCAGAGGTTGCTAGAAGATCCTCTGATCTTCTCGGTCCTTCGCAGATAATGTCTTAGGACTCTGACTGGGCAAAGAAGCGTTTCCTCTTCCTCTGGGCCAAGATCTTGGCTAGGAAACCCCGGATGGTAGGGCACACTGCGTCTCCTTGGGAGAAGCCTACCCTTTTGTCAATAGCTTGCAGTTCACTCGCACTTGGCAGTCGCAAAAACCACGAGGAAGAGTTTCTTCTGAGTGAGGTTCTTGAGGGAAGCAGAACAGAGGGGCTTGAAAGGAGTGCCTCTAAGCCACTTTTGCACAACATCTAGGTTCCATGAAACCAGATCGGACTTCTGCTTTGACATGCCGAACGATTTTATATGGTTATTAAGATCCTGGTTTGTTGACAGGTCCATACCCCTGTGCTTAAAAACTGAAGTAAGCTTTGCTCGGCATCCTTTAATGGTGGAAGAGGACAGCCCTCTAGAGGTCCTCAGATAGAGGAGGAAGTCTGCTATTTTAGTCAAGGATGTCTCGGAAGACGAGACAATATGTTTGAGGCACCACTGATGAAAAAATTACATTTTTATGACAAAATAAGGTTTTATATATACTTTCCGAGTAATTACAAAGCTATAGTTTCAATTCACACGGCAGCTTAAATTTTGAATTTGTGGTAGCACTAAATTTTGTTTTGCGTAAGTGACCAACCCTGCCCAATTTCGGGGAAAGAGAGGAACAACTCGGCAAAGAGCTTCAATTTGATTGTGCCCTTCTGTCCATGCGAGGGGAGGGTTAGGGCTCTAATCATGTAATTACTTGGTTAGGGCTCCGATCATGTAATAACTTGGTAAGTATATATAAAAATGACATTTTTATGATAAAATGAAGCTTTATATTTACTTACCAAGTAATTACATAGCTCTACTGTAGTTTCTATCCATATTCGGGTTCTCATGATTCGCAGACTCACTGATATGTGGATTTCTCTATGGGATATATATACACATTATTACATTGAAACCTCGAGGGGAACTGCTCTACGCAGCTTGAGGAGGCCCCTTAAAAGAGGTTGCCCGACTGCCTGCGCCCCCCTCACGGTCTTATGAGTGAGCGAAGAGGGCGAAGGAGAGAGATCTCTACCAAAGAAGAGATAAGGAAGAACCTACAGGGAGAGAGAAGGAAGGAGGGGAGGCCCCCTCCCCACAACTCTCTATAGCGCAGGCGGCAAAAACAACACTCGGCACAAGTAGAAAGGAAGTAGTCATGCCCTTGTACACTGAGAGAGGGAGCCCAAGAAAGGAAGCGAACTCTTACGTCCCGATCAATGTAGGGGAGCGAAGATGTTACATCCCAATCTAATATCTCCGAATGTACTGGGGAACGCCTTCAGTACCTAAATAAAGGGCTACTGGAAGAGAAGCATTACCACTCGGTTACGCCTCTCTAAATATGCCCTTGGCCGTCAAACCCAAGAAACAGACGCAGGGGAATGACTGCTTATGCAAGGCTATCACAAATTGTGGGTTTGGATTATTAAATACCAAACACGTAATATATACACACAAATACAGAAAGATACCACCGGGATAATAAAGAGCTTAACGACAGTCAGGCAAAGAGATCCGAAAACACATCTGCAACGCATGACGGCCAAAAGCAAACTGGAACGTTTACATACGGGCAGGCAGGTATTCCCGCCTACCTGATGGTAGTTACTGCCTAACCACCTTGTTCAAGAGTTTAACGGCCGGGTCCAGCTTCGCTGTAAGTAATTCCTGATGTAAGGGACCGATGGTTTGTATATCGTGTCGGAACAATCTGACAAATGCATCATAATAGCCAAAGCTCTAAGGCTGAGTGCTTCACTGAGTAGCCACCCGCATCTGCAAACAGTACAGCTTGTACTCAGCCTGAGCAACTGCCTTGCCTAGGGAGAATGAAGGAATAAGAAAAAGAATCCAGTCCTCTACCATTCAACCTCTGCCTAATGTCTTCAAGTACCTTAGGCATGATAGTTTTCTGTCTGAAAGGAGCTTGGGTGACTACATAACCTGTTCAGCAGCCACCACAGATCCCAAGGTGGTTTCTAGGAACCTGACGGCAATGTCCTTCAGGCAGAATGAGGTAAAGGTGGCCCAAGGCTTCAGACACTGGCTCTCATTACCTGTGCTACTGAAAAGTTACTCCTAAATGCCAGGGACAGTTCTATGGACCCTGACTTCATGAGCTTTCACCCTAACTGTAAGACTGTCTTCCTCACCCAAAGTCAAAAGCTTATTTGATAACAGCACTAAGCCAAAAAGACACAATGTTCCTTCTTAGGTAGCATCTTATGGTTCACACTCGACTTAGCTGCTTCTCGTCTGGACCTCCAACAAGGTCGTAAAGTGAAAATCAAAAGGTTTCACATCTCTCTTCAAGGACTAATGGCTTCTGGGTTTTTGCAACAAACCCAGGAACAACAAGAATGAGAAAGATTCTCAACTGCCCGAGGGCTGAAAGGGCATGTAGACAAGAGGTTTGCATGCAATAGGCCTCCTTTTTTAGTACTTATGAATGCCAGTAAGATAGGATTTGCAACTGTGTTGCATCCAGGTCTACCAGTGGTTTGCAACAGACCCTGAGTCGTTTTTACAAGGTAGTTCTTTACCCGCTCCCCTCGAGCAGCCTTACAACCAGACGTAACGTGTCTCTGATTGAAGTTGTTACACGTTCAGCATTATTAAACTGACTTTACATCAAAAGGTTCTTGGATATCAGAAGATTCTTAATACGAAAATTACCCAAGTAATTCAAAATGCGAAATAGGACTTTTCTAATGTAACAGATAAATTTGACATTTGTTAACCCATCACACACATCCCTAAGTCTAACAACAATAAAGGACCATAATGGGAAATAACACACTCAAGATCAGAACTTTTTGTTTTGGAGAAGGGGGGGGGGTGTACACATGGACAACAAATAACCAAGAGAAGGGAGGTCACACAAGAACTACAAACAACCAAGATATTTAAGCAAGCAAATAATGTTAATGATTCATGACACCTTCGGTAAGGTTAGGAGAATGGGGGTGAAATTCTTTGCCCCCAGGTCAGGTACAACCCGAGGCCTAAGTTAGGCTAAGTTAAGGAGGGTAAGGTTACAGTGCATCTTTGTATTTCACTTAATGATTTACAGTCTAAGGATCAAGTTAGCTAAGGGATCCGGGGAGGTGCCAGTACCCTACGTTAGCTTAGGTTAAGGATGGTTAGGCGTGGACATATTGCATCATTTTATTTATTTAACAGTTTAATTTTAAGTTTAATCCTGCTCCCCAGAAACACCATCATTGTTGACAAACATAGTGGGAGGGGATTAGGGTTACAATTATAAGGAATTTCTAATTTGTACAATTCAAATAGAAAACTATCAAGAAAACTAAATCGTACACTGGCACTCAATTAGGACACACCCTAGATTTAACATTATGTTACCCTATACAAAGTTGAGTATTACCATAACTCAAAATTCCAAAAACTAAGTTGAGTTGCATTCCCAAAACACCCCAAAATTCTAAAACCCTCTTCAACATTACAGTACATGTCTCTCAGCTAAGGAGGAATAATAAAAACACACATGACCAAGACTATAATACCATAGCGTAGCCAATAAAAGTGAAGAAGAGAAGAATATGCAGTCAAACTGAAGACCACTATAGCGCCCTGGTTCCCGCTTGTCTGGACCATAATGGTTACTGCCTTTTGCTTAGATTTTTGTATATGTTTATGCCTTTTGTTTGTTTTTATGATAATTAATCTCTTATGTTTACATTTTCACGTTCATTTCCAAGGGGCTGGTGCTAAACACGGCACCTGTTTTGCAAATAAGTCAAGTATACCTTACTTTTACCAGACCACTGAGCTGATTACCAGCTCTCCTAGGGCTAAACTGGTAGTTACCGAACCTGGGGGGCACAGTAGTAGTAGTCTTCAGTTTTACCACACTGGCTATTTCTGGAGGTCGCAAGCTGCTTCAGAGCAGATGGAAACCATATTTCACCAGGGATACATCCTATTCTAACCGTGAGCCGGGGCACTTTGCACCGAATTGGCCCGACCACAATAAAAACATGCACAGCAGAGCGATGTGTGCACGAATACTGAAATACGTGCTATAATACATCGGGCAACCCACTTACCCAACCGATTTACATCAAATTTACGATCACCCAATTTTTGTCAAATTGACCTACACTATCCCGTTCCACTCGTGCCCTTCACCCAAAAACCCCAGATGCCCAACAAGGTCCCCCTTTATTCAATGAATATACCCTTTTGTCTGTTCATTTTGCGGGTACGTCAGTTTCAGTAAGGATACCTGTCGGGTATCTTAAGCCCTAACTAGGTATACGCTAAACGTGACCTAACCTACCCCGTGGATTAAGGTGCAACACGATACGGACCCCCTTTCGCCCAGGGGCGCACTTACCTAAAACAAGAGCCCAGTTACGGTTCATTTATTAATTAGAAAAAAAACAAAGAAACATCCGCCTTCGTCTGACTAATGCCAAGTGGGTTAGCGAGGCTAAAGTTCTAAATCTACCCCGACGGAATTTCGCGACAGTTGCCAAGCAGCTATATTAGGAATGTCAACACCTCCTCGGCCGCCCTTCCACCACTCGATTTTATTCATCGCCCTTCATCCTCCCCTCCGAACAAAGAGAAATGTCCCATAATCACCTTATTTAGTGGAGAATTGTCCATTCCAGCAAGTCCCGATCCATGTTTACTATCAAACGGGCTGCTGAAGTTTGTTGCGAAGAATCGGATCCCACTCGTTGACGATCTCGATCCCTTATCCATCATCGAGAGGAGGGTGCAATGCTGTTATGCATTCACGGCAACAACAACAGCGAACAAACGTTGTTTGGTCATGCCAGGACCAAGTGTGACCTCTTTGTGACCCAAGCACGAGTTCTAAAAAGTTTCCGCAAACCTCGAGATAATGTTTGGTGTCTTACTTATGGGGTGATGTAAATCAGGCGCTTGGTAAACTTGCCGTAAAACTAATCGGAATGTATGCGAATTAATGGGAGTTTAGTACGTGCAAAACTACAAAGGTGAACACAGAACTAACGTACTTAGTGTCCACGCTCAGCTTTCAGTCACAAAAGAACCGCTTTGCTTGAGACAGGTCAAAGGTCGAGCTCTTCTTCTTTGTCTTGGATTTAGATCTCGCCCAAGGCATAAACTCACAGATCTGGTCTTTGACTCGCAGTCTGGTGCAATTTCTTCGTTGACTTTATCATAATACTTTGTTGTAATTTACACAAGACGGGAGAAATCATTTTAACGATCGGCTGGTTCCTGGTTTATAGTGTACACGGCAATTGTCTCATGCTTATCAAATGGAAGTTGTAGCAAATGATATATGGAGTACTAAATATATTATATTGCAATTTTACATAAAATTCATGAGCTCATTCGCTGTTGAATTACGTCGCACTATGCAGGTGAATCACAGTTAATAATAAACACCGTGGGTTATTCTATATGAAGACACGCCACCTTACTCGTCAATTTCCACTTTGAAATCCTCACTCGTAAGAAAATAATTGCATCACGTGATGTGGTGATAAGTGCTGAATGAAGATCGTGAAGGCATGACTGCTTTCTGTGTAGTATAAATTTCGAGTGACCTTAAAATGAGAATATTTTATTTGAAAATACGAACCTGACATTTTCACACATGTAAACCACAAGTTGTTTTCAGAATACATCAAGAATGAGCACCTCTCTTGTAGAGCAAATGTAGCTCATACTTCACCAGTAATAACCATCTAAATAAATCAAAAGCATGTTTGCTAGGGATAATGGTAATATTGATTATGGGGAACTATTTGTAACTACCTATGATAAAGTCTTTTCTACATATATTTCTAAAATAAGCCTTAAAAATTCATCAAATGGCAAATTACATTGAAATGTCTGCTCTCTCATATATTTTGCATGAACCTTATAACGCAGTACTGAACTGAAGATGATTACTTTGGGATTGTCCATATTTAGGTCAGAAGTCTGGCGTTTTGGTATAAAAAGAAAACGAGATTTATCGAATATAATAAGAAAGACGGAGTTGCTTCAAATCGAGAATTTCTCCCGGGTTCCCCTAGGTCCGTAGGATAACGACCGCATCCCCCAGTGACGTGGAGGTATCTCGGTTTTGAGTTATAGAAAAGTGATTCATACTCGGATTCGGAATGTATGAAGATGTTTATGAAATAAGGTATATCAAAATTTAGGAACATTTGGTCCGGGTAGTACTTGGAAGAGTGATCATCAATTATTAATGTAACACATGAGCTCCCGTAACCATCTCTTCTTAGAAAGTTGCAAAGAGAACTTAGTAGTCTAAAGTGAGCGGCAATGAGTCACAGTGAGTCCCAACGACCCCAGTGAGTGAGTGAAAGTATTAGTTTTATCAAAGGAGAGGCACACAACTGGAAGGAAAAGATAAGAGGCACTTATGATTTTTCTCGTACATTAGTTGAATACATCCCTTCAGAAGATGTTCTTTTAGCACTGGCAATGCTGTTCAGCTTCATTATTCCTGATGATGGTTGCAGAGTTCCTTTTCATTAAATCTGATGCCAAACCATATCAGCAAACGTTAATCATCAGCAACCTAACTAAGCCAGAGGACGTTTCGTAATGAGCATGATTCTTGCCAATTCTTTCCATGTTAAAACATTTTTTTCATCTTTTTAAGCCAGTTGGCAATATTTATTCCTCTGAATTCTAAGCAAATGGGTATTGACATCACAAAGTATTAAAAGAAAGTATCTATACGGGTGTTTATGAAAACAAGAGGTTGCAGCTCAGTTACTAAAATAAAAAAAATCACTTGCAACAGAATTTACAAATCTGATGTGTGGGCAATGAGAAGACGCCAAGGACGTGAGTGATTAAGCTTGTGACAGTTGTCATTTGTGTAAGGTAAGATCTATATTATATATATATATATATATATATATATATATATATATATATATGTGTGTGTGTGTGTGTGTGTGTGTGTGTGTGTGTGTGTGTGTGTGTGTGTGTGTGAGTGTGGGAGTGTATGTGTGTGTGCCATTTATCAGAGATGTTGATAAAGTGTAATAACAGACTTAAGCAAATTAGTAGGCGTCGCAATATATTCAGCCTGCATAGCCCATGTTAGACACAACAAATAGCAAAGTTCATGTGTTTTAGACGCACGCGCACATACACACACACACACAGATCATTCGGACAATCACCGATAAAATCAATACAAGATTAAGAAGGGTGCTACACTGTTCAGTTAGGGCAAAGACCTTCCTTATCATAAGTAAGTTTTCTCGTACCTAGGAACTTAACTCATGACTTACCATCTAAAACGTCAGCCATAACATCTTCATTACAGGCAGCTGCTTGAATGTTAATCTTATTTCTTAATTCAGGCCCTTTGGAAAAAAAAGTATCCTTTTCAATTGTCTTTTATGATTTTGTCAAAGTTTTAACTCCTCTAATTTCAGGTTCAATGGCTGTTCAAATTCTCTTGCTGAATTGATGAACTCAAGGAAGTTTTGACCAGCCGCAGCTTCGAAAAACTTTCTTCTCCCGATGTCCAGTCACTGGGCTTGTAAAAATTGGGTTCAAGCCTGCTCTATGAATGAACAGCTTATTTTGTTATCTATATCAGAATTTGTTACTCCATCTTTCTGGTTTTCATTTTCCTTTATAATCTTACTGTCAACCCCATTTACTCTCGACTTTCTCCTCTTACAAATGTTCTTAAACTCTTGCAAATTTCTGCATTTTCGTATCATCATTCCTAACTAGTACTGTATCTTTTGCAGACAGTAATCATAGACACTCCATTCGTGAGTCATTTTCTCATCCCATAACTTTGCAGCTATGCATCAAAGTTGTGATCAGTAACCACTGACAAGATAAACACAATAAGGTAAAGAAGTTTCACAACTTCGCAGCTACATCAAAGTTGTGATCAATAACCACTGACAAGATAAACACAATAAGGTAAAGAAGTTTCACAACTTCACAGCTACATCAAAGTTGTGATCAATAACCACTGACAAGATAAACACAGTAAGGTAAAGAAGCTTCGCAGCTACATCAAAGTTGTGATCAAAAACCACTGACAAGGTAAATACAATAAGCTAAAGAAGTTTCACAACTGTGCAGCTACATCAAAGTTGTGATAAAAAACCACTGACAAGGTAAATACAATAAGCTAAAGAAGTTTCACAACTGTACAGCTACATCAAAGTTGTGACCAATAACCACTGACAAGATAAACACAGTAAGGTAAAGAAGCTTCACAGCTTCGCAGCTACATCAAAGTTGTGATCAGTAACCACTGACAAAGTGAACACAATACGCTAAAGAAGTTTCACAACTGTGAAGCTACATCAGAGTTGTGATCAATAACCATTGACAAGGTAAACCCAATAAGTTAAAGAAGCATCACAACTTTGCAGCTACATCAAAGCTGTGATCAATAACCACTGACAAGGTAAACATAATAAGCCAAAGAGGTTTCACGACCTTGCAGTTACATCAAAGTTGTGATCAGTAACCACTGTCAAGATAAACACAATAAGCCAAAGAAGTTTCATTACTTTGCAGCTACATCAAAGTTGTGACCAGTAACCGATGACAGGGTAAACGCAATAAGCCACAAAAGCTTCACACTCATGAGAGGCTTGGGCATAGACGCATGTATAGCCTATATAACCTACGTAAATGATATGATATTCGCTAGTAGCAGAAAGGAAAATGAAGTAGCAATAAACAACTGCTATGGGCATGGAAATCTTTCAAAAAAAAAAACCCTTCAGCACAAAGCCCAAGAACTGACAGGAAATAAGAGAGGAGAGGAGAAACACGTGAAAGAGGGAAAATGATGAATTATATAGAGCAACTGTGTACAAATATCTTTGAGAAAGGTACACTTGGAAAAACAGTCATAAGCTAATTATAAAATTGGATTCATGACTCACAAAATTATGAAATATCAAAATGCAGAAATAGTGGGAGATATGGTCTCGTAAATAAAAATATAAATATATGAAACTTTGCTAATCCTCGTGTGTGTGTGTGACTTATTTTCGAGGTTCGAGGAAAAGGTACAGGGAAAATGGTTCCATTAATGATGAAACTATGGTTTTTCATGTCTTTTTCAAACGTGATTATTGATTAAAATGCCTTATTTTCTTCCATGATACCGATTACAAATTCTACTGTTAGCCATTTAAAAGTAAAACCTTATCTCAGGTAACGTTGTGTGTTTGTTTATGCCAAAGGTTTCTTCTTCTTCTTGTCGAATGATTTCTTCCGCTCCGCGTCTGTGATTCACGTTGATTCTGTCTTTTACATAAGAAATATCAAAATAATGGCATCGAATGCAGTTAAATCGCCTCTTTTTCAAAGAGCTGTGGCCGTATGGAGATCACGGTAAGCCATTATTATAATATGGTTTCCGTATGTCCTAATTTTTTGTTCGTACCGTAGCATAGGATACCGGTTGCTCAACTAGCCTATCCTAATCTAGGATATAGCTTCTGGGGCGAGTGTAGAACGATGTGACAGGTGCCACACGTACGTAATCAAACCTAACCTTTCCTAAAAGCCAGGTCCTGTGACCTAACCAGACCTTACTTTCTTAACCTCACTTAGCTGAGAGATTAGTTCATGTGGGAGGTGGGGATTAATACACCTACTTGATCAATACACCTACTTTTACTATGTCGAGTGCTTTCATTTGCTGTTGCTGCAACTGGTAGGCGCCCAACGATGTGTAGCTTTCAGTAGCAGTTATCCATCCTGTGTAAAATGCCCTAGCAGGATCTATGGCTAAACATCCGAGGAAGACATGGGTAGGGGCAAGAAGAGGAAGCACATGTGCTTTCCTTCTTCTTCCTCCTCATTGTCAAGCTCTTCCTTGCCCTCCTCCATGTCTTCTTTTTCTTCCTCTCATGTTTTTGATAGTTTCTTTTGAATATTAAAACATTGTGGATGCCATTGAAAAGCCATAGAGGGAAGCTAAGAATGTTTTTATCTTTCATATGTAACCTGTAAGGAAAAAATCTAACAAAAAAATTGATGATGGCAGTGGCCTAATTGGATGGGATTTACTGATCATAGCTAGCACCACAGTATAGAGACAAAGCTTCAAATGCTTTGGTGTTCTTACTCTGTGTTGCCCCCATTTTTTTAAACTTCCATTTTTTGAAGAGAGTGGATATAGTACAGTATAGTACATCACTACTTATGAAATAGTGTCCACATTTGCTTTCCTCTTGCATGTTTTTATTTCTGTCAGATCTTTATTTAACAGAAGTTGGTAACGTTTGGGCAAATAAATGGACATCAGAAATTCGAATGCAATAACCTTTGCCTAATACACAAGCTTAATGCCTAAGTAGAGGTTTGTATAATGTAGAGTATAGTGAAGTTGCTTGAAGAATCTTAGATACTGCATCATTTGTGAATTAGGTCTGTATTGCATTTATAACTTTTTTTTTTAAGGGGTGTCCATCGGAGGTTCACCACATCAGTGCAGCACCACAGTGAAAAAATTGTCATCCCAAATAGAATCCCCAGATCATCAACAGATATCCTCCAGGTTAGTTGTAAATTGTATACAGGTTAGCAGTTTTCATAATGAAATTTGTAGCTTTATTCTCATGCTTTCATGTTTCGTAAATGCAAAATTTTGCAAATTATACAATACTATAGAGTGCTGTATGGTAAGCTTTTGCTGAGTTGTCTTCATTCAAGAGACAAATGTTTTACTTTTGTTGTAATGCCCAGTAGCCATGATAGGTTACTGAATGCATAACTCTGCCATTTGTTGAGCTGATCATCTCACAGAATCAGTTGTACAGTAATGTGTCTTTTGTTCACAAATTTTATATACGTAATTTACCAAGTAATTACATAGCTGTTAGTTCACTTACACGGCAGCTTGATTCAAAATTTCGTGGGTAACACTTCACATGTCTGTGTAGGTGACCAGTTCCGCCCACTAGCAGGAACACAGTATTGGGAACGACTTTAGCAGATAACTTCAATCTGTTCCTGCCATGCTTGGGTGAACACCGAGTATGGTGGTAGCTGTATTCATTATTTTCCGGATATAATATCTAGATTTTGGTGGTGTACACATCCACTGGAATGCGTACAGTAAACCCCCTGTATTTGTGGGGGATGTTTACCGCACCCCCCTGTCAATAGCTAAAATCCACGAATACTTAAAACCCCTCTAAGTGTTTTTAGATAGTTCAAACAAAAAAATCTGTAAAAATGCTTATACCTGAGTATTTTAATAGGTTTATCACAAAAATGCATTTAGTCATGAAAATGTTATGAAAGTACAGTAATTCGTGAATATTTCTCTGTAAAAAATACCGCGAGTGGGTGAATTTTCCTTGAATAATGTATATATGTGTTCCACAGAGAAATCTGCGAATAGGCGAGTCTGTGAATCATGAGACCCCGAATATGGGGGTTTACTGTATTAGTAACCTTCATGAAATCTCAAGATGAGTTTTTTCCTTGTTTTGTTATTATTATGTTGATTCATCAACAGAATTTCGTCTAAAAGTCTTTTGTTTACATCTAGGCTTGCGAGCCGCCGATGGTAACTGCCCTAAGAGAAATCTTCTTATGTGTTATGCCATTCCTTTAGGCTGAAACTTTTGCATTGTTTCGTTTACCGGGTGTAGATTACTTGCAAGCCTTTGGTATAATTTTGCCTTAAAATTAATTTTCGAATCGTGTTATCCTGGTATAGGCACTCGCAAGCTTTAAAAGTAATTCTTGAATGTTTCGTCATTCTTTTAGTCTAATCCAGGCAAAACTTTTTTTGCCCAGGCTACTTGCGAGCCGCGGATGTAGTTTTGCCCTAAAAAGTAATTCTTGTATCGTACCAGATTACTTGCAAGTCTTTGTTATAATTTTGCTTAAGATGAGCTCCAACCAGAGGCATACCTTCTTGCAGTAGCTCTCTCACCAGGTAAGGAACAACAAGCATTTATCGATGCGAACATCATAAATATGTCCATAATGACTTCAGTATTTTGGGTATAATATCCCCATGAATCCCCAACATCCATCAATGTGGGATACAGCGATTTAATTACTGGGTAAGTTACTTAAATAAAAATGACATTTTTATAGTAAAATAAAGTTTTATTTATACTTACCCAGTAATTACGAGTTTAGCCCGCCCTCCTCCCCTCACATGGACATTTTTATTGCGGTCGACAAATTGGACCAACTTTCAAGGGTTGTTCCTCTCCTTCTCGGAGAGTGGGCGGAGCCTAGTCGCCGTCTCAGACGGAAGAAGTAGAGTATTGCCACGAATTTTAAAATTCAAGCTGCCGTTGAGTAGAAAACTACAGTGATGTAATTGCAGGGCAAGTAAAAATAAAACTTTATTTTATCATAAAAATGTAATTTTTATCAAAATGCAAGCCTCGAATCATACTCTGCTTTTCTCCCCTTATGGTGTATTGAAGGAATTGGTTGTTGTTTATGGAACTTCAAGATTATTCAGAATTGTATTATTACAGTGTAAGGTAATGCACTATATACATGAGATTGCTTAATTTTGGTGTAATATTTTTGTAGGCATTGGCAAGTACTGTCGGGAGTGATTCTTCAGGGCCTCACTACAAGTATCATGATGACCCATATCTAACTCCAGCCTCTAATATAGACAAAAGATCATACTCACTGTCTAAAGAGTCAGGAAGGAAAGCTGCCAGATGGATACTGAACACTCATGGTGAACTTTTTCAACATCAACCAGAGGATCCTGTCATTGAGGTCAGTAACATGAATGATATACTTGAAATAAGGAAACATGTTCAAATTTACCGACCCTTTTTAGAAAAATGTAAGAGATCTAAAATCAGTCACCTACTGCTAAAGTTCAACCTTAGTACAAAGATATCCTAGAAGGAATAAGTAACCATGAATAGCTTCAAGTAACTTTTTCTTTTTGCAGGCATTTTATCCAAAAATAACTTTCAATGAAGAAAGCAATGTCAGTGAAGCCACTTTGGAAGATTTGATCCAGAAATGCTTTGTTAGTGATGCTATTCAAGTGTATCAAATATGCAAGTCAAAGGGAATAGGTAGGTTTATTTCCTTTTAATAGTTGATTTTTTTGCATTTTATGGAAAGCTGTTACTTAAGTTGAATTTTTTTGTTTGGAAAGAGTAATTCATTGCACTTCTCACTAATCTAACCACATATAATTTGTGCATATTTGTGGTAATTATTAGAGCCATTTTATTACTAATATTTCTCTGAAATTCCAGATGGAATTAGGTTAAATAGGATAGTTTCTAGTATTGTAATGTGTCCAGATAATAAACAAGTATTTTATTAATGCTTCAGTACCTTAAAAGAGCTGAAAAGCTGTGATGAATTACAATTTATAGATAAAACAAAGTTGAATTTTCATTGTAGGTAAACCATTTGCTCATATCAGGCAACTCTACAGTGATCTTTGATATGGATATGGGTGCCTGAACACCCAATGTAGGTCATCTGTGAGGAATATCTGGCATTTCTGGCAACTTTAAACTTGTTTGACCCATTAGGCAACCTAATTGGCACCTGGAGCCTGTGTTACAGAGCCCTGACTCACAGCAAGCTTCTGAGAAGTAGCTGCTTGTAATATAAAGGCTGTAGACTTTCATGCTGTTGACAGACATGTTGATGGGAACTACATGCATAAAAAGAATAAAGGTGATGTACCAGAAAGAGAATGCTCATGTAAGATGGTGTACAGGCTTTATTCTGCTTATGAAATTGTGATAGGACAGACTGAGGTGCATGGAGAGTTTCATGAAGTGAGGTGACAGAAGCTCTTTAGACCATAGTGCTTGGGAATGTAGCCCAAGGATCAGCAAGATTGTGCCACCGCAAATATAAAAATATTATAGACACATCCCAGTTGGTTAAAGATGTCACTTTCATCATGTAAGTGCTGAATTGGAATTGTAAGCTTAGCGTTCTTGGTTGTGTGATTTCAGAGAGTTTGATGAAAGCTTGATCAGAGTCAGTACATTGACATTCAATGAGCAAATGAAAAAGCAAATTACACTCATGTTCCAAAGCTGCTTCATCTTTCTCTAGCAAAGTATAAGATATGCTGGCCTATTGGAATTGGTTTTCAAGCTCCCACTATCACTAGATGTCATTCTTCCACATAAAGATACCATGAAGACTCCAGCATATTTGACTGAAGAAAGTTGGCAGCTTCGGTGCTATCTTGAAGTAACTGTGGGTAGCCTTCTGTTAGGACTTTTCAACTTCCACTATTGTTTTTATCTGCTCAGGATGTATGTCAGACTAGAAGGCTTTCTCCCTTGATTGTCAGGCTGGCTTCCCTGCAGATGTGAATGGTTACAGCCTTAGGCTCTAATCTAAAGCCAAATGGCACCATTTGTTCCTACGTAGTATTCATACCTTTGTATACAAGTATTCTTCGAGCAAAAACTTCATCAGTCATTAAAGCTTGTTAAAAAGGCAGTTAAGGTGTGCATGGAATGATTTGCACACCAGGTGTCTGTGTAGGAAGACAACTTAGTATCTTGTCCAAGAGCCCAGGAGGATCTTCTTAGTTGTTCAGGTATTGGGACTGGTTGCATGGAGGAGACGGATTATCTTTTCCTCCTACTGAAGAGATGTTACCTAAAAATTATCAAATGTTCTCTTTCTGGGAGACTTTCCTCACTAAGCAAGCAGTGAGGTTATAGTGTATTACTTTGTCGTACTGTACTGGTATTTTTTTGAAACCACTGAATTATATGTAGATTTTCATATGGCTAACCATTTCCTGTCGGTGGGATATTTGGCAGTATGAATGATGTTTGTGCTTGTTTCAACAGTGACTGTCATGTCCAGACAGCATGCCAAAAACAGTTATAAAAAGTTCATTTAAAGGTTTATGTTAATGAAACTTGAAAATTATTGTAGGCTTTGTATTTTTGTTTTTCTGCTATCATTTTGTAGTATATGTTGGTTTTAAATGTTACTGCAAATATAGAAAATTAAATTTACCAAGCCTTTTAGCCGTAATAAAAAATTCTTATACTTTCGTGACCTTTTTCATGTGACACACCTGGAATTAAATAGAATTGAGTGAAAAGATACGTCAAGACCTTCTAGAATTTGTGTGCTACTACAATTGTGAAGACCCGTTAGATGAAGACTGGGTTGAAGAACGGTGGTATCGTCAAGGTGTGATGGGACGTGGTGGCATCAGAAAAACTTGGAAGTAAGTTACGAGTTTTGATGGTGTTATTTTCCATAATGCATTATGAAATATGTAAAGACTTTTCACACCATTAGTGGCCTGTGAATATAAATATGGCACATTTATCATTTCTACATTAAAGTTTTACTATTTCAAGATGAGTATGGTCCTTGATTAGGCATCTGACATTGTTTTTTGCACATATCCATGAACAGTGATGCACACAAATATTACAGTGCATGCAGATATTGAGTGTATTATTGCAGTGTCATAAAAAAATTTAATTCTGTTGTCTCTTGGATACTCGACTTCATTGCTGGAAGTTAGTATTCAGTATGTTTTTTATTCTTCTAATTGGTTTTACACTGCACAGAAGTATTGAATAACACACTGTTGTATTTCAGAGACAATGGATTTGCTGAGGAATTGTTTCAGTCATTAGAGAATAAAGACTCCAAAGCTTTTTGTGCTCTTTTTCGTGGAATGTCAAATTACTTTCAGGTAAGTTTCATTCTGATTAGATAGACCTTAACATTAGCCCAGAATCTGTTACTGAATTACGTACATTTTTTGTGTTAAGACATTTTAACTTCAGCTATGAGTAAAATATAAATGAAGTACTCATACATTATATTTGTGATTAGAATAGCTGGATATGATTTTTGATCAATCTTATTTGAAATATGTGGGATAAATATCAAGTAATTTATAGTTTTTAAAGCCAGGAGTTTACAAATAGAGAACACGCTTTATGCTTTTCTAGAATAAAATGTCAAACTTGCCAGGTGGTAATTCATGTATATTTGTGATAGTTTTGATAAACTTGAGCATATCTGAAGGAGTAATTGGAGATCATTTATAATTATCAGGGATGCAGTACATAACTCAAATTAGACTGTTTCAGCCTGAGTTCTTCATGAATGTAAGAATAACTTAGATGAATTATTGACGATTGTTCCCCTTGTTCATTAACCAAGTAACTCAATACATTATAAACTGTTAATTTAGCTCTCCAGTCAAGTTTTATGCAGTATTTTCTTGTGTGTTTTGTGGAATAATTCAGTGTACATCATTTCATTTTAATCAGATGTTAGGGGAGAGGAGGATTCCTTTTTTGTTGTCATTTATTTTTTTTATTGATGGATATAAGTAATATATTTAGTCCTATTCTTTCAGATTGATAAAGCATGGCAGCTTTACCAAGAAGCACAGGAAAAAGGGATCCCTTTAGATACTGAAACTTACAACTCTGCTATTCGGATTGCACCTTTTCTTCGGGAAAGCTCAGACTTACGTTGGCAGCTCATGAAAGTGGGTAGCATTCCAAATTTCTTGTTTTTTAGAGTTGTAGTCTACGTCATTATACGCAACAATTACAGTGACTTGATGAATATCGGGTAATGAAGTCATTGTCAGTTCTTTTCATACATTGGCGTCTTTTTATTTGGAGTGTATGAGGGAGCTGCTGTCTGTAGGATAGGCTAATATAAACAGGTAAACTTGTTTTATCCTAAAAGGTAAATTAATGAATTCAGATGAATGAAAAGTATTCCAGGTTTCCAAATAAAAAATCTGTAGGGATTTTGGTAAACTGCTCACAATAGTACAGACACAAAATATGAAGAGGGTCTGGCGGTGCATGATTGAATGACCACTTTTTCTTTCTGCAAGAAGTAGACTTTTCATATATGTAACTTACCAAGTAATTACATAGCTATTCTCTCCACTCGCACTGCAGTTAAAAATTTGAAGTTTGTGGTAGTCATTTGCTGAACAGCTGCACCAATATGCATTAAATGTGTTTCGCTGTCAAACTTCTCAGTTCCAGAGGTCCTTTATTCCTCATACCATTGGACTGTGGAACAGTCTCCTTGAGTATGTCGTGCAGTTGGAACCTCAGAAGCGAAGATGTAATGCATTACTACCCTAATACAATTTTCCTGGTATTTTAGTGGTTTAAGTGCTTTTTTATTTATTTATTTATTTATTTATTAATTTATCTGTTTTTCTAATAACCGGTCTCCTTATGTAATTCCCATTACCTTCTGTTACGTTTTTCGAATAAAAACCATATTCTTTGAGAGCATGAATTTCAAGCTAGCGGCCCCTGTGCTTGTTCCATATGAGTAGTGTTAATCTTCTGAATAATTGTAATAAAAAATCCAAGTCTCTGTATTTTTATATACTCCACAGACATTACATTGCTTTATGAAGTATGACATTTCTGTGATCAGTTCAGTGGACCAGGATTAAGTTCACTTGTTCACTTTTGCCAGAAAGAAGCAAAACCATGCAAAACATCAGAAAGGAATACTTCTGAACTTATCAAAAACAATAACATGAACAATATATACACGTAAAATCGATATTGAAAAGTGTATGCCCATGAAATGACAAAATTATCTCTGGAATGATATTGTTCAAATGGGAGGAGCTGGCACACCCAGCAAAGACGAATACATTTCCAGTTTTGCCAGCCACTGAAGGAAGGACAGTAGTGGTGATTTTGAAAATTAATTCTTTGGTCAAGATAAAGAAAAATAAAATTATAAGGGTAAGGCATCCCCTTGCTAAACCACCAGGCATCCTCAGACCTTATACAAAGCCTGTCATGCACACCGATTGAAAGACATGAGGAAGAGGGAACTGACAAAAATGTGTGCTTGAGTGTACCCCTAAGTAAGGGAACGCCAATCTAAGACAAGGGGAAGACCCCAGTACAAAGGTTATGGCACTCCAAAAATGGAGAACAGTGGCTTATATTGGAGTGGCCTTCTCCCAGAAGAAATGCCTATCAGCCTATTAGGTTTCTTTTACATAACAAGAAAAGACAGATCAAAAAGGTTAAAAAGTGTAGGGTGTTGAGTGTTGTTATGTGTGTGTGTCAAAAGTAAAAGATATGATTTACTCCCCCAGCGCATTTTTTACTTGTTTTATTTGTATAGCCTGCAAGACCAAAAAGAAGCTGATGTATTTGATGCTTTGAAATGTGAAGGAAAAATGTTAGTGAACTGCAAACTTTTCTTTAAGATATTCCAGATTTTAAATGTATAGGTGTACAATATAATGAAATACATTTATCACTAACATTGTTGCTTTCTTTCAGGATATAATGAAAACTATGGCAGATAAAGGTATCACTCCCAATCTAGGTACCCTTAACAGCACCCTTGAGGCCCTAGTTCAGGCAGCAGGATGGCGAAATACTCGCGACATAAGTCTTCAAACTTTTTCAGAGTTTTGTAGTCTTGGAATCAAGCCTTCTCTTGCTACATACTACTACTTGCTTCTTATTCACTGTAGAGAGAGTAAGTACTTGTTTTTTATTGTAGATGTATTGTTTGTTAGCATCCGTAGTTACACTGACATAGAGTATTTTCAGTTGGCCTTGCCTTGACATTTGAGGACGTAACACTTTAATTCCATCCTACGTTTTATCTTATTTCTTGAAACACCTGGAGCAGTGTTACCTGTCCTCAGATAGACTTCAGTTGATGAAGATATCACTTTGTTTGTAGTGTGCAGTAAAAGGTTGTTTGAGATAGGTTTGCAATCCTTTATCCAAAACCCTTTATGCCAGCAAGTTGTGTTTCAGTTTTTTATTTCTTTGGATTTTAGAACTGAGCTTGCTTCCCTTGTATGGTCTGGGGCAGCGCTCCATAATCAAACATTACTACTGCAGCAAAAACACAACTCACGCTAAGTGAGATAAAGACTATAACTATCCTCTAGTTTATTGTGCGACCCTTAAAATTTACATAATTTTGTCACATATCGTGTGTATCATGTGAACTGCATTTTTGGTAGATTAAACTAGGCCATGCTTAACTTGCAATTTTCATTGTCAGTAGAATATGCCGGACTAGGCTTTCTACTCTTTTCCCAGTTTCAGTAAATTCCTTTGATAATGCATAGTAATCTATCCATTATCTGGATTAGTAGAGCTGAGGGCCTGTCAGATAATGGCAAAATCTGGATAAGGGAGATTAAAAAAGTCTAGGGGTGACTAAGGGCAACTCTGTACCCTTCCTCACCTTACCTTGTCAATACGAAATAACTGTAAACACTTAGTATGTTTATAAACAACAACCATCACATTTTAAACTGAAACCTTTATGCAAGAGGCAATTATCTACCTTTTTTCCCCATATTTGTAACAAAATATACTGCATAAATTCACTTTGAAAAAATGTACCCACTGGCAAAAAGCAAAGCAAACAATTTGCTACGAACACTTGAGGTGAAGGTCCTACATAATGGTGGCCCTGTAGTGAAAGAACCAAGTTGTTATTAGAAACTAATTAGTATAAGTTGTTTTTAATATGGGACACTTTTGTAAAACCCTGTATTGTTAGCATATTACATCTTACAGGTTAGATTGATTACTAGTATGTAAATGTAATACCTTTTATAAAGTATCCAAGTTAACTCAAACCTTGTTAGGTTTAGGATAATTTTGACACTGTATAAGGCTGTATTACTTAAGCTGTTAGTCCTTTTGCAATAGCTATGTGAAATTTTAATTCTAAACTGTCATGACATGTAGACTAATCGTCTATGAACTAATTTGTTTAACTAACCCAAGCTACTGTTTTATATGGCATAGGTTAATCCTTCTAGTATAATCTGCATTAGTCTAAGCATAGAAGATTTCTTAGAGGATTCTCGCTTATCCTATTCTAAGCCGTTTCTTCTGCTAGGTGTTTAAAAACCTAAGGATATAAACTATACAAAAATTAATCCTCTTATAATCTGCTTTTTTGTTTCATGTAGCCGAGACTACCCTTTTGCCTAATACTCAGCCACGCTGTTTCTAAATTAACAGTGGGATATTCCCTTGAAAAAGGGATTTCTACTTAATCTGGGTAGACTATTGCCTGTTCTAGGTTTATATTACCTGTAAGGGTATAGGCTTCATAAGACCTTACTGGTGTTATTGATCCTAGAATACGGTTCATATGTACTATACTCCTATGCTTATTTGTTCTTTTTTAGCCTGGTGTAGGGTATTACCTAATCCAGATTTTTATAAATCACAATTAAATGTATAGGCTATATAAAACCAGCAACTAATATTTAAACTTATAATTAGGCTACTATTTTTGTCTAACCCAGGTTGTTGTTTGTATGCAATCCTAGGTTATTTGGTCTACTATATAAAATAGTAACCCAATAATGTATAATCTCATAGCTAGGCTATCACTTACTCTAATTTAGGATACTGCCTAATCTGGATGATTTAATTCACAAGGGTATGATTACGTAAAACACAATTGCCCTAGTACGTAGCCTTAAGGCTAGACTGCCATCTCATCTGGCACAGGAAACTATTTCCATTGAGTCTTATATTACATGGTCTAGGAAAATGATTTAGTCCGATAATGAGATGTTATGTAAAAGTTTATCACTTAACCTAACATACGATACTGCCTAGTTCTGGATTATTTTAGATCATGCTTAGGTATACAGGCTGTATAAAAGGAAAATTTTTGTAGCCTGTTTATCAAATTCTAGGGTCCTTGGTGTAAATTAGGCTGCTGCCTAGGACCATAAAAGAATATGTCTTAAAAGATTCTTACTTACCTTAAGTTAGGCTACTACCTAATCCAGGTTATTTAAATCACCTTTAGGATATGTAATCCTAGGTTATATATGTAATTGTAGGTTATAGGCTACAGACAACATCTACTATAGTTAAGTTATTCGCACTGAATTTGTTAGGCTACCATTTCATGTAGGCTACCGCCTAGGCTATTGTAGACATAGCTATCTGAAAGGATGATCTAAATTAATAATAAATTGTGGAACATTTCTTTAGTGAAAACTTCTAAATAGAATGACCAAAAATTCTAATTTTTAGGGGCTTTCGCAAATAACAGAGATTGTGAGAGAGCACTGATCTTGTGCTCGGAAAACAAAGTCCGGTTTCCGGCTTCCGTACCCAAAATAAACATTTGTTCCACAGTTTTAACTAACAATTTTTAACTGGAGCTTAAAAATAAGCACTAACTTTCAAGTCCAGATGTTTCCATGAATCTCGCCGATGAAAAAACGTAGTGCTCACAGTTTCAACTAGCAGAGGGTAATGGAACTGGTGTTTTGCCTGCCCTGGTCGTAAACGAGATGGCAGACGCGCATGTGCAGCATAGTAGTCACTTTTTACAGTTTTTGACGTAGGAAACAATGGGTTCAGCTTCGCTGAAGATAAGGGGAAATGCCCTCTTATCTTTGAGTCCATTATACTGTATCACATGTCGTAGTGTTTTCATTACAACACAATACCCAGCTGCTAGACCAGGCTAAAAAATATTTCTTTGATACTAGTCTAGTCACCAGGAGCTCTGGCACACCATGGGGTAACTCCTTGAGGACAAAACAAGCGACTATGCCGTAAAAAAAAAAATGCACATCATTGTAGTTTGTTTTCTACCTTGTATAATATTCTATAGGGTTTTTCAGCATATTCGTCTTACAATGAAATTGTAACTCATTTACAGGAGGACCTGTTAGCAACATGCTGATCAGCATCTTGGATCAGATTGAGGGGAAAACTTTTGAAATTCGAGATATGAAGGACACTTTTTTCTTTGTCACAGCAATGGATGTTTGTTGCAACCACCTAAAGGTATGATAATAGAATTTTTCAGATAACTCTATTATTATTATTATTATTGTAATTTTATTATTATTATCAATATTGTTATTTGTATGAGGTTAAGGTCCATGAAGTATTCAAGATACCATGAAGGGATTGACTGTACTAAACTTTTAATTATGGGCTATGATATCTGTGGAACTTAAAAAAAAAAATACTCAATATATCTTGAAAATAATATTCTGTATGTAGAGTTTATTGTATAAGAGATGTAAATATACATATTCTTTGGATTTCTATGAAAATAAGGTAAACTGATAACTGTTTCAGAATTTTACGGTTGCCCGACGTGTTAATGAGGTATTGCACACTGGAGACAATTATCGTCTTATTGGTGACTCATACAAGGAATCCATTTATCAGTAAGTGTGAATCTTTAGAGCTCCTGTTATCCTGAATTGCTGTATAGATATTAGATAATAATGATCACTTTTCATCAACTTGCATCCAGATTATATTGTAAAAACCCTTTGAGATTTTTAGGGTTCTCAAAATTTGTCTGTAGCAAATCACATTCCAACTGCTTATGGGCATAGTGATATTTTATTGATCACTATAAATGTTTTTTCATGGTATAATGGTAGTTCTGTTGCCGAAGTAAAAATGAATACTTGTCGTGTATCGTAGAATATTGAAAACTGAAAATCAGTAAAGATGAAATCTTAATTTTTTTATGAATGACGAGCCATTGACGCGCAGTCATACCTCAGTTGAAAGACAGTCCATTTCAACAGGTTGTCCTATAACTAAGTGAATTTTTTCTATAAGAAATAATGGGAAGGGGATTAATCCATTCCAGGCCTTAAGAAATATACAACATATAAAAGCCATTTAACTTGAATTTAAGAAAAGCCTAACTTGTGCAGAAATAATACAAAAAACCATCAATGTAAACAGATGAAATAGATACAGATTTGATCTGACTTTACCTGTTAGGTATTTAGAAAAGGTGAAAAGGGGAAAGATGTTATTGTTTGAAAGGACGGTCTCCTTCCATAAAAAGACCAGGCAATTGTGCTTCTGGGGTTGTTTCTCTTTTCTGTCTTTCTCTTGCTTTTTCTTGCGATTGTGTTAATTTCTCACTAAAATCCTGTCCAATAATGTTTGTTTGCGCCTCCGTTTTAAAATTTGCCTAAAGTGAGATATTGCTTAGTCATTCTATAGGTTTATAACAGTTTGTTGCAGCTTAGCGAGTGATATTTTTCAAGGAAAGCCTGATTTCCCCCCCCCCCATGTGAACCCATTCCTTTTATTAATGAACTAGGGACATTCTCCCTCTCCTCTTCTGAAGACATTTTCTCAGCTGTTGTCTGTTGCTGCCTCCTCTTAAGTTCTGCAGGTGTTCTGTTTTGAGCTCTGCTTTGTGCTCCACCAACTCCACATCATCATCACTGACCTCGAAGCCCATGGACTTGCCCAGGGGCACAGTATCCTCTGCAACAGGCTCATCCTTGCTGGCATCTGTAGCCTTCTTACGTACAGTACAGTTACTTTGCACTACGTATATGTAATTACAAAAACGTGCTGACTGTTTAGCAGAGATGTGCACTAATTGAGACCCACGCATAGACTGAGCTCTTCCGTTTGTTTGAGCTGGAAACCACACATGTAACAAGCTTAATCACTTACATGTTATAGCCGGTCGTCTTTGTCTTTCTGTAAACTGAGCAAACATCCATTAAAGGAGAAAATTTTACTCAGACAAAATGTCCTTTAACCAAACAGTTTTAAGCAAGACATCTCTTAACTGAGGTATGACTGTACATATAATTGGAATCTGAGCATCTGGGAATAAGATAGCATTTGCTGATATCACTGGAACCTCATAGGATTAAATACTAGTCAGAATTTTTTGCTGTTCTCTATGCTGCCGTGTTCTGTTTAGTGTATAATTAATGTTGCATGCAAAATGCTGCTAATGCAAATTATAATAGTCATGTAATATGACTCATTTGGAATCCCTGAAAATAGAGTACAAAGAACTGTCTTGGTGTGTTTACAAATTACATACAGGGAAAACTAATTTAAATAATGTTGTATCAAGTCCATGCTCTAGATGAAGGCCTGGTGTGATCAGTCATTTTCTTGGCATAAACCAGTTTGTCTCCTGTGCAGTATATATGAATGGTCATGGTATTTGTTATGCAGTGTACACAATGAAATTTGTCTCTTATGTATTGTAGTTTTAATTTATTTGAAACTGAAATACATAAATGTATTGTAATAAATAAAATGTAAATGTTTTATAATAAACATAAAGGACTATTTATCCTATCTGATGCAAATTTATGTATTTAAAAAATTTTATTTTTGTACATTCAGCATTCCCAGTAGGCTTAGCTCCTTCATTTTTTATGCTAGTTAGTTTATTTAGTAGCTATGTCATGGAGTACTGATTAATTCAATTAACAGATATGTCCCTGGTAAACTATATGACGGCACTCTGATGAACTTTGATTAAGAATTGTCTTCTGTCCATCTTAAATTTCTTTTAAGCAAAGAGAAATTATGTCTTCAAATAAGAGCATATTTTTTTTGTGATACTTAGCCATATGCCTTAAACCCTGAATTTTTTGTTTTCCAAGTCCTTTTCTTCTATTAGCTTTTGTAGTTTGTCTTTTATAGTTTATCTTGAATAGTTTGTGTCTTTATTTTGAAACAGCTAAATTTTTCTTTTCTTTTTCTTACAGTCGACATTATTTTGCCCTTGCATGTTCATCATTATCAGCTGATGAGTTTATGGAAATTTATCACGAAATGGTTCCACATATATATACACCCGAACCAAGAATTATGATGGTAAGTAATTAGTAGTTATTTAATTTCACATACTCTTGCTTTGGTAGATTACAGCTTAATTGTAGATATTCATAACAGGAAGTGTATTCAATTGATTTAAACTAAGCAAAGACAAACTCTTTGGGAATTGAATCTGTAACTGGTGTTAAGGCAATACTTTATGGTGGTTAGTCATTGTGGTTGATGGTGCAGTTGCTTGAGTTGTCTTCTTTTGTTCTGATTATTTGGTATTTTACATTAGTAGATTGTATGATACTACTAATGCAAGTGTTGCTATGTGTTATTGTTTTTCCATACTCTCGTTCATTTTTCAATTTCCTCTCCCGTTACTTTACTGTCAAAAGAGGTGATACATCTTGATTTTGGTAGAAAATAAAAGTAGATTGATTTTAATGGATAATGAAAAATAATATTGTCATCTTATATTTCTGTTGCGAAAAAAATGGAAGTTCAGTTTTCCAGTAAGATTTTTATACTGTTTCACTATCATCCTATCGCTGGTTCCTTCCTTCAAGGTGATTCCTTCCCCTGAAAGATGCCCTGGTTGACCCTGCTGGCAATGTTGGTCTTCCTTAGTTCTGTTCTCTGGAATTGTGCTCAAGGAGTTTGGGCTGTTGCTGTCTCCAGTCCAGGAAGTGCTTAGGGGTCTTCCTTTTCTTTTACAAATCAACATATACTTTTGCCAATAATTCACCTCTTCATTGTTATTCTATCTTCACCTCTCTGCCATCTTCTGTTGTTCACATACAAACTTGAATCTCCTGTTCTGTATTTTTTCACAATCTTTAATAACGTTTACTCTCCTCACTTCTTTTGTAAGAGACTTCTGGAGAAATTTTTCCATCATTTGTACAATTTTCCTTGGTTACTGCATATTCATGAGGTGTAATTATCAGTCCTACCTTAGGGCATAAGAGAGAGGCACTCCTCAGTTATGACAGTAGCTGCTGTGGGGATGCCATTTCTTCTCCTTTGCCCTTTACCTCCTCTTTTGGTTTATGCAAGGCCCTGGATTCTTGTCTGTCTGGTCATTGGTTCCTGTAGTACTATCTTCCATCAAAAGGTCATTGGTTGCTTTTGCTCTTTTACAGGGTCTTTGTCCAGCCCTCTCTGCAGGCATCCTCCTTACAAACAGGATCCTGATAGTGACAAATATTTGTTTGTTTATTATCCTTTGGGCTAATGTTGTTTTGCAGGTTTCAGTGGGCTTTTTGAGTTGCTCCTTGATAATGGTTTTCATAGTTTCACTTGTTGGTGTTGGTGTTTCATTAGGGTTCATGCTATTTGCACTGGAACCTCTCATCCAAAGTGCTGGTGAGGGCAGTCAATTGGCCCAGAGATTGTTTCTGAGAATTTTATTTAATAAGGACTAATTTTTAAGCTCCCTGGCCTTGGATGCCTTGCCGTGCTCATCTCTGCAAGTTTTCCCTGTGTTCCCTTGGGAGCTTCTTAAGTTGCGTCACAAGTACTTTGTTTTTCCAGCCCACTTGCTGTCTTCTACCCTGCCTCTAAAGTCATCAGAATCAGACTCTCTCAATAGTTTTCCTTCAAGGAGTCTTCCATGGCTTCCTGGCTGCATATTGTTATGTGTTCCTGAGGAGGCCCTCGTCCGACTCAGAAAGTGCATACAACCCTTGGGACAAGTCTTTTATAAGAAAGTATTCTTACTTAATGGAGCTACTTGGGTTTTGCCATTGTTGGTAGATATGTTTTTCTGGCCATTTCACTCTTGTCCAGCCTTTCTTTTGAGTTGCTGAAAATGGCCTCGCTCAAGGCTCTTCTTTTGTGTTGGCTCTCATGGCTTCTTAATTGCACATAGTTGTGCGTTTCTTGTGATGCCCTTGCCTGACTCTTTCTTGAAACTCCATCCTCTCCTTTGCTGTTTTACTTAATTAGGAGCTTTTTTAGGTCATCGTTAGCTCCAACGTCTGTCATGTATGGTAACTGGACTTTTGCGTACCCAATAATCATAATCGTCCAGAGTGGGATTAGCACTGGAGAGTGAGTGACAGTGGACTACTAGCTAGGCAGACATGATAGACTATTTCTTCTTTCACCTGTTATTTGAATATTTCTTCATTCAGCTGTTATTTGGATCTGGTGTACATAGAGTACAGCTGATTATAATGGATCTGTGTAGAAAGATGCTTTGTTTCAAACATTTATTATCTGTAGGATCTTTTGGAACTACATAAAGTTTTTTTTTTTTTTGCCCTCTGGTGACTTGTCTCCTGCCTCCTTGGAAGACCCCCAAACATCCAGGCTTGAGGACGCCCTTGCAGGTCAAGTTTGGGTACAATGCTCATTCTGGATGCTTCTCTATGTAGTATCCCAGCTCTAGTCACAGACCCCTGATTCCAGCCATCCCCTGGAATCAGATCCTATTGCTGGATGCATAAGTGGGCCGGATTGAGGTTGTTGCCATTAGGATCAGGATTGTGGGAACAGAAGACAGCAGATGTGTCATTCAAATAATGAGTTGATTAACTAACAGAAGGTGATTGAAAAGTATGAGGTGCATTGCAGGTGCATGGATTTGAGATATGATAAAATCAAGAAGATCCCAGATTGTTCACCAGTTGTCTGCTGTTTAAGAGAGCATGAGCTTTAGTAAAAAATCCAAGTGTGTTACAATTGTCTTGTCGTGTTTTTCCAGTAACCTTTTGTCTTCAGTTATTATTATTATTATTATTATTATTATTAATCATCATCATAATTATTATTATTCAAATGAACCCCATTCATATGGAGCAAGCTCGCAGGGGCCACTGACTTGAAATTCAAGCTTCCTAAGAACATGGTGTTCATTCAAAAGAAGTAGCAGAAAGAAATCAGTTTTTAGAAAAACAGATAAATTAAGAAATTGGTAAATAAATAAATAAATAAAAATGAAAGTAAATTATTAAAATACAAGGAGAATTGTATTACCGTAGTAATGCATTGCATCTTCACTTGAACTTCTTAAGTTCCAATTGCACAGCATCACAGTCCAGTGGTGTGAGGAACAAAGGATTGCTGGAACTGAGAAGTTTGACCGCGAGGCACATTTACTGCATGTTGGTGCTTCTGCCCAGGGAATCTGGTTGCTCTCGGCAGGAAAATGGGATCAGGGATCAATTGTGAATATGAAAGATCACTGTTAAAATACAACTTACAAAAGAGTGACAAACAAGACCATCCGTCAATGGTCCAAGTCATAACTGCTAATATTAGGAAACACCATGAACCACTCTATCTGAAGGAGATCAATCTCTGGCAGAAGAAGACATCCACACCAGAGAACAGTAATCTAGTGAAGGAAGGACAAATGACCTGAAACAGGTTGCATTGATTATATCACTGTTATAAATACATGAAGGCCTATAAAACAATTGTTACAGGTCTTGGCAGTGTCATTGCAGACACCGTGATCATGTGGATAATTTATGTCTGAGTTGTTTAACTAGATATAGTTCTATATACAGTCATATACAGTCATTTTTTTTAGTGAATTAACTATACAGTATTAGTTTACAGGTCTGAATACAGTATAGCAATCCATTCAGTATTATAAATTTCTTATCCTGTGATAACCCATGATTTACATATTTAACAAAATCTTTGTACACTCCGTTGACAATAATGAAATTCCATATTCATAAAATATTGTTTACAGCTTTGATTTGATTTTTTTTCTAGGAAATTATGTCTTCTTTAAAAGTTCACGATGGCTATAGATACCTGCCACAGATTTGGTCAGATATAATAGTATTTGACCATGCGTCCCAAGAGAAGGTAGTGGCCGAAGCCTTATCTTGTACGTCCAGTCATCAACCCACTGATGATAACACAGAGATTACTCAACAAATATCAGGAATTGCTTGGGATATTTGGACAAGAGTTCAGAATCAAAGAGAAGATAGGCGTAATAAGGTTTGTATGTCTTTTTTTATATCTGAAATATGTGCATGTAGATACTGACATAAGTTATGATTGTATAAATTTCGAGATATTGATTTTTTCATTATTAGTTATGTGTTCATTCATGTTGTGGTCTGAATTCATTTCTCTTTTATTGTAGGATATACTTTTCATCAAAACTTCATTCCTTTTTCTTACAAGTTTTGTCCTTACTTCAAATTTTATTTATCAGTTTTTAATTCATCCAATTCTTGAAGGTCTATAGAGAAAGTACAGAAAGGAAAATGACAATGCATAAGGGAAAGAAAAAAATACAAACATAACAATATTACTTATGGCAGTATTGAGGTATATCACATTAGGTGCACATTAACACAAGAAGAGCAAATCAATCAAAAGTTCTATGAATACTTAGACATGGACCTGGGACCTCTGAAGTGCATTAAATTTTTGTCTGAATTTTCAACAATCCTTGCCATATGTAGCCACAACTTTTGACAGTTTTTAGCAGTAAAACAATAGCAAAGGCAATGATGAACTATAAATATAGTGGCTAACCTCTGTATGTCATTACTTGGAAGTATTCTTGGATCTTCCTTTCCACTTTTAATACCCATGTAACCATGAATATGTTGCAGGAATGCAGAAGTAAACTTCAACTCAAAGTAACCTTGAATCTGATACATACTCAGTATAAGTAATTAATCAGTTTATTTTGTATTGCCTTAAGAATTAAAGTAACCGTACCTCACAACCAGAATATTTCCAGTCCATCCCATGAAAAGACTTAATATTATTTATGTACATACCTTCACTTGAAAAACATGAAATTAAGAATACTGCACTTAAAACAAATTAATTTTAAAGACATTAGAAAACAGGTTTTGACGTAGGAAAAACCTATTTTTGATTGTCGCTGTTGAGTCCTCAAGGAGTTACCCCCCGTGGTGTGCCAGCTCTCCATGGTGACTAGACTAGTATCAAAGAAATATTTTTCTAGCCTGGTCTTGTAGCTGGGTATTGTGCCGTAATGAAAACACTATGACACGTGATAAGAGTCATTGATACTTATTTTTATATTTATTTTTAATTTCAGTTTTCTTTGTACTCTTTTTGTCTTTAGTGTCAGCATTCTTGTTTTAACACTAGTGTGGTTCAGGACTGTTGTGTTTTTCAAGATTGAAGGATGTCTTTAGAATGAGTTTTTATATGTAACTGCTTACATGTAGAGAGTGTAATTTATCTATACATGTAAGCTAACTTTAGCAGTAGATAAGAGTCATTCCAAATGAAATGGACTACTGAATATTGCTTATCAGTGTTTTTTATTCTAAACTAAGCTTGCCTTAGTGAAGATTTAATTTTTTTTTATTTCTAATTTTACAGATCACTTGGTCTGGCAAGATGATTAGTGATCTCTTAATCACGCTGGTACAGTGCAATGATTATGAGAAGGCTACACAAGTGTTTACAGAAATTGCAGACAATCAGCTTTCTGTTCTTGGATCAGCATCACCCAAGGCCTTGGAAGTACTAAGTAATGCTGCATCACAACAAAACGATAGTAAAATTGCTGTTGTAAGTATGGTGTATTTCTTCATTTTGCTTAACATTAGTTCTTGCAGGTAATGTAGTTTTCCATTCTGACAGTTTTGAGAAAATTTTATATTACTTTTCTATTTAGTGCCTTGACAGTACTCAGGTAATTTTATATTATTTGTGAATGAAGAGCTTATGTATCTGGATTTATAATTTGAAATTACTGTTAATGATACATAGTATATTTTCCGTTACTATGTTGCCAGGAATAATAACCAAGGAAAATAAATGTGTCTTGTTTCCAGCCTTGGTATGAAACTTTGCAACTGGTAGTAGCCACAGATGTCTAATTGGAAAGTGTAAACTATTTTACAATTACTTTTCTTGCTGGTTTTGGTAGGTTTGACCAATACCCATTTTACAAAGCTTCTATGTAGTTAGTTAACGAGTGAGAAGTCAGCATCATTTAGGGGTGCCTCTTCTCTTACCAGCCAGCATCTTAACTTTTTTAATCTTGATCGAAGCACCTCATTGATTTTTTGTGACAATTACTTGCACCTCATTACATGTTCTTATCATTTGAATGAATATTGGCATTTCTATCCTTGTTGTCTATAACCCTTTAACCGTTTAATCATACAGATTAAAAAGAATATGAATCAGCTTTTTATGTTTAACACTACAGTATATAAAAAATACCTCCAGAAATACCATGAACAAGTTTTTAGTAATATCTAAACATGTTTTGATATTACTATTTCTTACAGTCTTGATAAATATCTTAAATATTTACCTAGTGTTCTTTAAGCTGACAGCTAGGGCTTAGAAGTTGTGTACCATGGGTAACAGTTGAAGGTTAATCATGATATTATGATTACTTTTTTATGTGATCTCTTCTTGTTTTGTCAGGGTCCAACATATATGTTCTCGTTATACTGTTTACTGTTGGTTGTATTCATCTTGGTTTTTGCTAACAATGACGAATGTATTTTATGACTTGTAAATCAATAGCTTGTGATGTGTTGATTGTCATCTCTACCCCCTTTGCTCTTCATGACAATGCTTAAGAACTTGAGGGTTAAGACCTAATGGTCATAAATATTCATTGTCTAGGGAAAGGAGCAATGCTCTTTGTATGGCTGAAGCTAAAGATGGTGATGACCATGGGCAGGAACCAAAGGAACAGTAGGCAGTAGCTTGGTACTGTACTTTCTGAATCTCTTTAGGGATTAGGAGCAGTGTGACTAAGATGCAAACTTGAGAGGTGCTCCAGTTTGCTTGAGACCTTTCTTTTGACCGTGACTAGACTCCCTTTTCCCAGTGATATTCTAGTTTGTTAATGCTACAAGTTAGGCTCTTGAAAAACCTGGAGTGGTTCTTGCTACAGTTTTATATTGTGGTGACTGTGAATATCTTTAGAGTTTTCATGATCAAAAGCTGCCAGTACAGTACTTTCAAAGAAAAATTTTAACGAAAACTGCCCCCTATATACATTCTCTCTCTCTCTCTCTCTCTCTCTCTCTCTCTCTCTCTCTCTCTCTCTCTCTGATACCATTTTACTGTGTTTTACTTTCAAGATGATAATATAGCACACATAAATAACACCAGTTTATGAAAAGTAATTCTCTCTCTCTCTCTCTCTCTCTCTCTCTCTCTCTCTCTCTCTCTCTCTCTCTCTCTCTCTCTCATATTAATGGAAGTATAATTTCAAGCATGTTGATGACATTTACATTACTTATGCAAAGTGAGGTGTACTGTGCATGTCCAGCATTGTTGGAGATTGCTTTGGAGGCAAACTGAGGGGGCAGCAGAATAAAATGTAGGGAACTTGACGAAAGCTAATGAAATACAGAATTCAGTAATGATATAGAGCCTACAAAGCTAGTTGCCTATTTTGTAGGCAATATATAAAACACTGAATACTGTACAGCTAATGAATACTGTACAGCTAATGCAGTGTAGTGTATTAGAAACGTAATAGCTTATGCATAATGAGCACTCTTTACAACTGTAAAGCATAGTGGTTGTTAATAAGGGCAACTAATACAGTGTCCTCCTGAGATAAAACTTATTGTAATTTTTAACATTTTTTATTTGAATATGCAGTCATTACCTGACTTATGAACGAGATACGTTCCGGACAGCCGTTCATGTCTTGAATTGTTCATAAGTTGGATTTTAATATGTAGCACAACATTTTTTTTTATGTTTACATTCCCCGAGTTAACTCAGGAGTCGTAGATTATTTTATTTTCACTGCATTTTTAAATCATGCAGTATTATAAAGAATTGCTTTCAATGTTGGAAAGGTAAAGAGAAGAAAATAAAATTTTGATTCATGCAGCACTTAAAATTTTGTATTTTTTCCATGCTTTGTAAGGTTGCCGAAGTTCAGCTTGCGCAGGGCACCAGCAACCCTAGGGCTGGCTCTGCACAGAGCCATAAAGATTGAGGATAATTTTGTCTGTAGGTTTGGATCAATGCATTTATGAGCAATGCACACTGAATGCTGTTCTCTTTTTTTCTTTAATCATCTAGAAGGATTTTGTGGTACACCAAATGGTTAGTTACAAGCACTGACATGGGTGTGTGCTTAAACAAACCAGAATTAGTATGAATAATATGAGTTTTATTTATTGTCTTAGCCCATGTATATTGGGTGTTTAGCAAGGGAATAGTCAAAGAAACACAACTTCCATTTGAAATAGAGTTCCACTTCTGTGGAAAATTCAATATTTCATTAGGGCCTTTTGTCATATTGTTAGTTTGACTAATGAACATTGGAGGCCTACAGATATTTGAAATTGATTTACTGTGTTTTTGTCTCTTTCAGAAAATCGTGATTTATGCTGTTGATGCTGGCCACCAAGAGGCTGCAGAGTTAGCTAAAGGAGTTTCCTCAAAGTTAAATCTCTCACAGGAGCAGAAGGCTAAGATTACATCTGCATTAGGGATAGACATTATTGATCAAGGAGAAGAAAACTAAAATTTTTCCTTTGGTCAGTTGTGTTCAATATGAAGTGTACTGTGTTTGTCAAGATAAGTTTTTTGAATTCCTTGTGCAGGAATTTCTTATTTTATACAGTAGTGTGCTACATTACTGTAAAGTATTTTTATTCCAACATTCTAGTAATCTCAGAGAATGCTTTTAGGTTTGTATTGTGTTTAGAGCTTTTTGAAAGCAATGGGATTGTTGACTGCACAAGGAGAGTATTCTGGATCTTGACTGAAATAAACTGTTAATTGAATACCAACTTCTGAGGATGTGTTTATTTTGTTGATTCATTAGATGATATTGGTATTACTGTAGCTTGTAAATCATTGATTTTGCTCTTGACATTTTAGGCTACTGAGTGGTACTATGTATACTCTATGTAACCGTTTGATATTTTTATGCATACCAGGTGCAATTGACGATGTTCAAGTTTAAAGAGTTTTAAAAAATTTGTCAAAATGGTGTGATTTTTTGGTATTACAAGTTTCTTTTGAATGATACCTCAGATGCACATTACATTCCAGCAGCAATCAAGTATTTATTGTTTTGTTTCCGGGAACTTCAGTACATGCAACTCAAAAGTATTTAATAGTGTTTTTATCATTTGTTCTGTGAATGCAGTTCAACAGTTGTTTTTTAATTTTTGTATTGCTCTGTTTTGAAGTGATAATATAAAATGACTTATCTTTGAGGAAGTAATCTGTACATAAGATTTGTAAATATGTAACTCTGTAACATTGTATTATTGTCCAAAACTGTTATAACTCCAGTAGTCCTCAAATTAGATCATTCTTTAATGTTTCTTCCTCTTGACCCTCAAACTTCTCTTATCTTCTTCATCTCCACCGTTATCTTTATGCTCACGGGCAAGTTGCCTTGATGCGTTGTCAACTATTCCTATCAAAGCTATCTTCCTCAGCTAAACCCTTCTAATCCTCCTTCCCTTTATCACTCCATCTAATCCTTTGCCTTTCTCATGACCTTCTACCTCTAACAGGTTTTACCTAGGCCCTCTTCAATCTTCCTCCTCACTCATCCTTACCACATGCCCCTACCATCTCAATCTCGACTCTGCCATCATATTAGTAATCTTTATTGCCTCAGCACTTCTAATTTCTTCATTTTCCAGCCTCTCACACAATGAGATCCTCAAATTCCACCTCAGCATCCTGATTTCTATTTGCTTTAGCTTCTGCTCCGTGATGCCCATGTTTCTGAACCATACATCATCACTGGTCTAATTACAGTGCAGTAGATCTATATTTTCAGTTTATTTGGTATTTTTTTTTATCACACAAACCTGCCACCTATCTCCATTCCCCCAAGCTACTTTTATTGTTCTTTCAGCCTCAGCTTCACACCCTCCCTCCTGACTTAAAGTTGAGCCTAAGTAAATGGGATTCTCTGCATACTTTATATCTACTGTAGGCCTCTTCTGTATTCTACAAATAACCTTTTCCCCTCCCTATGTGCTGGACACCTTAAACTCAATTTTACTCAGTGTGATCTTCATACCACTCCATGTAAGAAATTCCTGCCACTCGTATCCCTCTTTAAAATTCATCATCTGCGTGTAACAAACCCATCTGAGGTGAGTATGTTGAAATTACATTAAAAGTCTCTTTCCCCACTAGTAACACTACGATTATAAGCCTATCACTAACTTTTTATTTCACCACTTTTACTTTCTGCTCACTACTGACTACATGCTTAATTTTTTTTCATGTATCTGAATCCCAGCAATAGAGCTCATACCCATAACCTACCTCTTTGGTTCTTTTTCCATTCCACTTAATCTCTTGTATTCTTAGAACATTTATCACCTTTTCCATCACATCAAAAATTTCTCTGAACTTTCTTGTCAGGGTACCAACATTCCATGATCCTACTCCAGTCTTCCCTGTAGGGGGTAGCACCATCAGTGCACCTCACTCTGTGCATTGTAGGCATTACTTAAGGTTCTTTGCAGCGTCCCTTCGGCCCCTAGCTGCAACCTCTTTCATTCCTTTTACGGTACCTCCGTTCATATTCTCTTTCTTCCGTCATACCTTTCACCTTCTCCTAACAATTTTTTCATAGTACAACTGTGAGGTTTTCCTTCTGTTACACCTTTCAAACCTCCTTCACTCTCAGTTTTCCTTTCAGCGCTGAATGACTCATAGGTCCCAGCACTCGGCCTTTGGCTTAAATCTTATATTCCTATCCTCCCGTAACCCTATCCTCATTCTGTAACACATCTGGCATGGTTGAAGGTTTTGGTTAGAGTTTATACAACTGCATTCCTTCAGAGTTGTTAACCCCATTTATCAGTGGTGGGCTTAGCTTTTGACTAAAAGGTCCATCTAGAAGGTAGTAGTTGCCCTTATAGTCACCTTTTATGACACCAAGGACTTCAAGGGTAGTATTCTTACTCCCCCACCACAGGACTCTCTCTCTCGACCCTCAAACTGTAGAGATTAAATTGCCTACTCCAAGAATAACATTATCTGATCACACTTCGTGACCTAATAAAAACAAGTTTCCTTGAGGTGGGAGCAGGCTGCTACAATGTCCCTTAATATTTATCATTGTAAGCATTATTTTTTTTTATTAGTATTACAAGCAACCCGAGCTATAAAAGTAGAATGGAACAAACCTGAGGATCCCCCCAAAAACAGAGAAATGAATTATAAATGAGAAATGACAGAAAGTTTCACATGGTAAACTATTCCATCATTCATATGGAGGAATTTGATTGGTATTATATTGTGCAGGTACCATGGGACTGGAATCTCATATGTTGTTACCTATTGTCTGACACTTATCATACCTTATTAATAAAAAAAAAAAGGGATGTGTATACATGACTAAGAATTGGGCTGTTGATCAAGCAGTCAAAACTACAAAGATAACTTATTGTTCCAATGCAATAGCTCAAAAATACTTCAAGAAAAGGAAAGGAGACTTTTACTGGAAAATAATTGATTAATTGGCGTAAAGAGCTTAGTGGAGAGGGGAGAGAGCTAATGAATGTGGTTTTGAAAACAATTCGTATTTTATTAAAGAAAGGGAGTTAAAAACAATGTGACAATGCAAACAGAGTATGTAATTTATTCTCAGTGCATTAATAATGATAAAATCAGTTTAGTAAATGTTTATCCTTAAACACGTGTCAAAAAGGATAAAAGGTGTGAAATGTGAACTGGAATAATTAAAGCTTTGGGTATCCAGCAGCTTAACATACCATACTGACAAGAAGGCAACACACGAACAAGTGAGGTAATACCCTTACTGGGTCTAAAGGCGTGGATGTGCTCTGCTTCCAGAGCACATGTCAGCAGACAATCTTCTGTCAAGTGTTATTCGGGAGTGTGTCCGTGATGAAGCCAAGGCACAAAATGGGAAAAGACATAAAAGATTTGCATGTGAAGAAGCATTCTCTGACTCAGTCATGAACTGATGATTATTCCCAAAAGGAAAAACTCACTACTAGCTGAGCTGTGGTGAAGGTCGAAATAACGTACAGTACTTTACTGTAGTTTTGTCCGATTCTCCGTGCTAGCTACGTCTTTGTAGTACTGTGTTTGGAAACAGCATCATTGGCAGAAATCCATGATTAGGCTGAAGAACTTTGTCAAGATCCTCACCACCAATGTCCTGGTGATGAAGGAAGGGTTCTTTAGACTCACCTCCTCTTGGCGTCTTCCGTCCCGTAATGAAATAGGAATTCCTGTTGGTCTTCACAGCCTTGGGCAGACACTGCTGTGATTTCTGGTTACGTCCATCATCATACTATATTAGGATGGTCTTTGGTTTAGATTCAAAATGAGTAGACATTCAAAATAATGGGATGTCCAAAAAAAACCATTAATTCGCAAAGCAAGCTTTCACGGAGTGAGACCCCATTTGAGAAAAAAGAAGAGAAAATAAGGCGTGAATAAAGGAATAATAGTAAAGTAATAGATACAAAAACAACAATACAAATCACAAAAACCAAGACTAGTACTTTTTACTCTTTACAACCGTATTACAGACTCGTAAAAAAGTTTTAAACTCCATTATCAATGGTACTACCAAGAAGAGTTTTTCCATAGTTTAATTGTATCAGGAATGAAGCTAGGCTCTTTGATGCATAAATCAAAATAGAGAACGTGCAGGTGTGTGTGGTGGTTTTATTAAAAGATTGAAAAATCCCCCCCAAAAAACATTTAATTCAAACATTAAAATGTTAAAAAGTTCATTATAAGGAAGTTCATAAGGAGAGTGCTTTATTAGGAAATTTACAAGGAAAGTGCTTTATGAAGGAATTTATAAGAAAAGTCCCCATAGGGAGTTACTGCCATCAGTGCACCTCATGGGGTGCACTGTAAGCATTACTTAAGGTTCCTTGCAGCATCCCTTCGTCCCCTAGCTGCAACCCCTTTCATTCCTTTTACTGTACCTCCATTCATATTATCTCTCCTCCATCTTGCTATCCACCCTCTCCTAGCAATTATTTCATAGTGCAACTGCTTTGAGGTTTTCCTCCAGTTACACCTTTCAGACCTTTGTACTGTCAAATTTCTGTTTCAGCGCTGAATAACCTCATAGGTCCCAGTGCTTGACCTTTGGCTTAAATTCTGTATTTAATTATGAGGAAAGTGCTCTGCAAGGAAATACCTTCAATGTCATAGCCTGAGTGGGTCAAGGGAGCCCAACTTTGCCATCCTACAGTATATTTTGGGAAGTAAAAAAACTAGATTATGATCATAAAATTAAGCAATGTAGCTGATACAGTACCATTTAAGAGCCACAAAAAGTTGCAAAGTGTTCCTATATAAAAATGAAGTTTATGAAAACAAATTCTGCAATGTTGGCCTACGGTCACGTTTCTTGTCATCTTTAGGCCGTGCTCCATTCATCTCACAGAGCATGCGCACCTCTGATCACAGCTGACCAGAGCTGTGACAGTGTCCTCTTTGTTAAGTTCATCTACGTCTGAGCAAAGCTTTAACAGAGACCAGGAATAAAAAATGTACCTTTACCATCAAGTTTGTGAAGAAGATGGATTTGTTCTTCCTCAACAAAGATAAAGGATGAAAGAGTGGAGAAATTTTTTGATAATCTCAGTTTTAACAGATAATGTGGAAATGGCCAATATCTAAAATAAAGCGTACCTAAAGATATATAATCTTGTAACATAATCAGCATAGGCTACCTGAAATTGGTAACAAATTTTACTGGTTTGGTGCAAGAGGCGTTTGAGCCCCAATGGGGATCGAAAACCCCCTTAGTAATGGCCAAGGTCCATTTGAATATGATGCTGCATTGCAACTACAGTGCAGAGTTTTGATTTTGATTTCGAGGGAATAGCGCGGAAGGGTAGGGTTCGTTTTGTGGGCGGAGTTCAAAGAAAAAACCTCCGAATTAAAAAAAATAGCCTTTTTGAAATACACATTCAATTACGTAGTTGAGCAAATTATTGTTGAGTATGCATTTTCGTTTAGGCGCTTTAAGTAAGATTAAGTTAAATATAGGCCTACAGTATTAACATTAGAGAATAACGTCCCCGCACCTTCTATTCTATAACATTTGATGTTTCACTTCAACAGCAAGTATATATTTAATTAATATGAGAAGGGAGGAATTTGAAACAAGAATGCGTCTATTTGTGGGTAGTCCTGTTTCCATCGTCCTTGCTAAGCGTTTTGTTTGGCCTGACGCTTCATTGCCGATTTGTAGCCCGCTGTGGAAGTTCAGTTGTTGGGTTTTAGTGAGACAGTGTGGACTACGTGGCGGTTTCTTGTGGATGTTCCGGCTCTGTACCTGCGGTAAAGCTGCTGTTAAACTTCGTGCTGCCTACGTGAATATGTTTGATCTCTTAAGCTGTGCGATGTCTCTTCAGTGAAATTTGTTTATTGAAGTTGTCTTACAACATACTTTTTGTTCTGACTTCTTGATTATTTTCAGGTGCGGAGGAACGAAGACCAGGCTATACTACAATATCAACCGGAGTACTGCAACATCCAGCGTTTGGTAACTATGCCAGTGGAAATGGTGAGTATTTTGCATCGTAACATTACTTTCAAAAATCCACTTTGCAAGCTAATCCTCCCCCTTCAGGGGCGGAGCCCCTGATGTGGGGAGGATGTCCCTTCTGACATGCGGTAATTTTAAATTACCGTATGTCAGGAGGGGGCTTGCTTTTTTTTTTTTTTTTTTTTTTTTTAAACTTATCCAAATTAACTGGTAAGACCTCTGGCGTATTTCTTAGTTTTATTTTGTATCAATATGGATTTTCTGCTGGTAACTTATGGTTTTACTTTACAAGTTCTGTATCGACCGAATTCTTACTTCAGAACTGGTACAGTTGTTACTCGAGTCACATTAAGTAGGCATATTTTAGCCTAGCATATTAAATTTGATTACTGTATCAGATTTTCCAGTTAAATGGTAGTTTAGTAAATATGCTAGATTTACGACTTAAGTGATTTTATTTACATCTAAAATTCTGAAATTAACGTAAGAAAATCTGCCCAGCTAATCCATTTTAAGATAGGGTTGAAGTCTTTTAAAGATTAAGTCTCTCATGCCAAGTTTTGCTTTGCAGGTTGAACCATGAACATAGAGAAAAAAAACAAACCCTTCCCAGATTAATACAGCCATTACAGTTCAATCGCCGTATAATTGATATTTGAAGAGTGGAATTTGGCAGGCAACTAGTCTCATCAGACTTTAGATTTTGGTAATTTTCTTTTCATAAGTTCTTTAAATTAAAAAAAAATTATTTACCTTAACTACCTGGTATTTTAATAAAGATTACCGAAAGATTGTAAAGGGTCTTGAAATTAAACCGGACATTTATGGATGTTTTAATTTTTAGGTAAAATGTCTAGGTATAAAAAAGTTGGAGATTAATCTTCCAGTCTGTTATAAAGCAGCTTAACGTTGACGATTGGTCTGCTTGCAGTGTACACAAACTGCAACGTTTGAGGAACTTGACTGAAAATAAATCTTCAAATATCTGGATGGTTCTTGGTTATGAGAGTCCAGAGATATGAGTCCCGAGCTTTTGAGCTTAAGGTTATTTTTGTACGAATCCAGTTAAATATTTGATTAAAAAAAATAAATTGGCTTAAGTGGTAGATGACCCTTGAAACTAAGCTTCAAAAATAAGCTCTACAGTGTTACTTGAATTAAAAGGGCTTTTCCAGTCTCCAAAGCTGTGGTTGAAAGCTTGAAGCTACATATAAACCAGTTCAAAATATCTGGATGGTTCTTGGTTGTGTCCCGAGGTTTTGAGCTTAAAGGTTAGTTTCGTACGAATCCAGTTCAATATTTGGTTAAAAAAATGTTGGCGAAAGTGGTAGATGACACTTGAATGAAATTAAAACTTCAAAGATAAGCTCTACAGAGTTGCTTGAATTAAAATGGCTTTTCTAGTCGCCGAAGCTCTGGCTGAAAGCTTGAAGCTACATATAAACCAGTGTTGACACTTGAATGAAATTAAGACCTCGTTTTCAAAAATAAGCTCCACAGTGTTAACTTGAATTAAAAGGGCTTTTCTAGTCGCCAAAGCTCTGGTTGAAAGCTTGAAGCTACATATAAACCAGTGTTAAAGTAGTCTCCATAACGTGCTAGTGATTTTGATGCACTGCCCCTATCTATTTGGATATTAGCTGGGGTTGAATGTTTATAACTTGGAGAGGGGAGGGAAGAAATGCGGGCTAGGCCTAGGGTTGAAAAGCTATTCCCCGTTGGTTGATAGTTAATCGAAGTATTGTGATGACATGGTTGACAATATATAGCTTAAAGCTTAACGTCATTAATTGGTATATGATTGTAGAGAGGATTCAACTGGGTTTCATGTATTGAAATCGTGGGAGCTTGAGCAGCTTAACATATCAAACTATATCCAAAATGTCCCCTAGAACTTGAGTTCTAAACGCATTGATTTGCCAACACCGTCTTGGGTCCGTCAATATTTTGTCATTTGAATCTTGACTCGACACTGGTTAATTTGGTTCTGGTTCCTGTACAAGGTAACATTAGGCCGCAGATTATACGGATGGGTTGTCTGGGGTCCAGGTGGTTAACTGTATCTCGGTGTTATTCCTGTTAACAGTATTTTCAATCTAATGGCGTGTCGGTCTGAACGCTAGAGTAGTTAAGAAGTGACTGCTGATTCACCAGGCTATCGTATAATCACTTCGTTCCTTTTTAATTGTTTTATGTAATCTTAATTTGTGAAGCTTCGATACCT
>NC_089784.1:5015503-5025503 GCF_040412425.1 Macrobrachium rosenbergii | reverse complement strand
TCTTTCCATTTTATCCAGGTATTACTGTGGTGACTGTCCATTTTATCCAGACATTACTGTGGTGATTGTCTTCCAGGTATTACTGTGTTAAAGACCCCATTTATCCCGGCATTACTTGATACTTGATAATGTGGTCTGTTTGTCCAAGAAAGCTTGTAACTTTTTCTGAGTAAATACTAAATTAGATACCATCCAGGTTGAATAAGGTCCTTTTAGTAATTCTACTAATGCACAGAACAATTGTGTATGTGATAAAGTTAATATATATATATATATATATATATATATATATATATATATATATATATATATATATATATATATATATTATATTATTATATACACTAGCTGACCAATCCGGCACTGCCCGGGAAAACCCTGAAGACATCAGAAAAATTTTCTTCCACCTCCTTGTACTGACTGCCCCTTTTATCCAGGAATTACTGCCCTGACTATCCCTTTTAGCCAAATATTATAGTGCTGACTGTCTCATTTATCCAGCCATAACTGTGGCGACTGTCCTTCTGTCCAGAAATTACTGTACTGGCTGTCCCTTTTATCCAAATATTACTTTGCCGACTGTCCCATTTATCCAGATATTAATGTGGTGACTGTCCCATTTTTTTTTTTATCCTGGTATTAGTGTGGTGAATGTCTCTGATCCAGATGTTACTGTGGTGTCTGTCCATTTTATCCAAGTATTACTATAGTGACTGACCCATTTACCCATTTATTACTGTGCTGACTGTCCCGCTTATCCAGTTATTACTGTGCTGACTGTCCCTTTTATTCAGGTATTACTGTGGTGACTGTCCCATTTACTCATTTGTTACTGTAGTGACTGTCCTATTTATCCAGGTATTATTGTGTTGACTGTTACTTTTACCCAGGTATTACTGTGCTGATTGTCCCATTTATACAGAAATTACTGTTTTGGCTGTCCTATTTATCCAGGTATTACTGTGGTGACTGTCCCATACATCAAGGTATTACTCTGCTGCCTGCCATTTTTATCCAGGTATTACTGTACAGACTGTCCATTTTATCCAGGCATTACTGTGGTGACTGACCATTATATCCAGGCATTACTGTGGTGACTGTCCATTCTATCCAGGCATTACTGTGGTGACTGTCTATTTTATCCAGGTATTACTGTGGTGACTGTCCATTTTATCCAGGTATTACTGTGGTGACTGCCCATTTTATCCAGGTATTACTGTGGTGACTGACCATTCTACCCAGGCATTACCGTGGTGACTGTCCATTCTATCCAGGCATTACCGTGGTGACTGTCTATTTTATCCAGGTATTACTGTGGTGGCTGTCCATTTTATCCAGCCATTACTTTGGTGACTGTTTCTTAGAGCAGCTCGTGATTCATGTTGAATGTAAGTCCCTGGCTATTCCAAGATAGGAACGGTTGATGTAGCACTTCTGTAAGTGTGAGTATATTTACTGTATTTGCTATAAACAGCCTACTTCTGGAGATGCGGAGAGGGGGGATAAATAATATCTAGAGAGCATGTCCACACAGTAGTTTCATAACAGAACTCTTCCAAAAGCAAAATATTGTTATATATGCACAATCAACACTGGTAAAAATGTAAAGTATTAGGCTGAAAGATGTGAGGGTAAGCTGTGCCAGGAGCGTTTCACAGTCAAAATTCTAAATAGAATGAAAGAGATGAAACATTAAGACTTAATTGACCACCAAAGCAGTATTTATAATCGTAAGAGACACCATCAGTATTTTTTGGGTAGTACAAAATAGTCCTTGGAATATAAATCTTCAATTTAGTCTATGGTCCAGAAAATTAAATGCGGAAATTTTGTTCATATGTTCTGTCATTAAAAAAAATTTGTTCATATGTTCTGACATTAAAAAAATTAAAGTATATAAGAAATAAAAAGCGAAACTTTAAAAAAAAAGAGAGATGAAGACGAAGGAATGACAACAAACTGAATCGAGAAACGGGCCGATATTTTCACTCCTCCCAAAGTGTCGCAGATATATTCTGAACGCTCGTAGATATGTCCTCGGGTTTTACAGCTGAGAAACAATGAAAGACGAAACCCAATTTTTAAAAATATCTGTCACGCTAACAACCCACACCTAGGCGTGGACTCGAGCGAGAGGAACGGCCCGAAGGAATAAATTGGCCCTGGGGTAACACTGAAATTGGTTTGGACTGGAGTTGGGGGTGCTTTGGGGGGGATTCTGTTCCTTCAGTTTTCCAGAGACAAGGAAGACATTTGGCATTCAACAGCTAAATAAGGCTACGCCCACCCACCCATTCGCCATGATAAAACCTGATTTATGAAACCATCTTCTGGGCAGGCCAGTCGATTATACGGAGAAAAAGGTTTGACCCGTCCAGAAAAAATTGCGATGGAGAGGTATATCGGCCGATCTACATCCGTTCTCGTAAATTTGCACGCTTTTTTATTTCCATTTTCGTTTTCCATGCTTTATTTTTTCATTCGTCACCAACTATTCGTTACTTTTAGGGAGCGGTGGAAGAGTTGCTAAATGCTGAAACATTGTTACTTGAATCTTTAGGGAATTGTAACCAAGTAAAGAAAATCTTTATATCACACATCTGCTTATATATATATATATATATATATATATATATATATATATATATATATATATATATATATATATGCATGTATTTATGCCATTTTTAATTGTTAATGGCCATTATCATTATTTTGTTTTTATCGACACTTTCAATTTGTTTTTTCTCCTTAGCTCAACAGTCATTATTCTATAGGACTGTCAAAAGAATGTTTCTCCTTCAGAACATTTGAATTCTCTGAATGAACTAGCGACTGTACCTGAAATAGTGTAACCAAGCAGTGAATTATGTACGCCTACGCCTATGTTAAAGAGGTTGTTAGCATATAAAGGGATTTAAAGGTTAACAACTGAATATAAAATACCTTGTAATTTTTATGTAACAAAAATATGAATAATAATCATATAAATTTATATTTCTAATATCAATTAATCAGAAGTAAATACATACAACTTTCATCTTAATCTTTAAGGCTATAAACATGTTTTAGAGTAAATTGTTAAGGTTAATGTTTCGTAAGCCGCCGCGTATGTTGCCAAACCAAGGTAGCTCAATACTGTTTCGTCTGGCTCAGCTATCTGTACAAGGACAAAAATTTTTTAGGCTGATGGCTTTTCTAAATGTTGTGGGTGATTAAGGTGCTAGAATATCTTCTCTGTGTTTGAGTGGTGTTAGTAATCCTTTTGTTCGTGCTTGCTGTAACCACGGTCTATCTACTGTAGACCGTGGCTGTAACATACCTTTCACACTTCGGTCTATCTAGACCGTGGCTGTAACATACCTCTCACACTTCGGTCTATCTAGACCGTGGCTGTAACATACCTTTCACACTTCGGTCTATCTAGACCGTGGCTGTAATATACCTTTCACACTTCGGTCTATCTAGACCTTGGCTGTAACATACTTTTCACACTTTGGGATATCTAGACCGTGGCTGTGATATACCTTTCACACTTCGGTCTATCTAGACCGTGGCTGTAACAAACCTTTCACACTTCGGTCTATCTAGACCGTGGCTGTAACAAACCTTTCACACTTCGGTCTATCTAGACCGTGGCTGTAACAAACCTTTCACACTTCGGTCTATCTAGACCGTGGCTGTAACAAACCTTTCACACTTCGGTCTATCTAGACCGTGGCTGTAACATACCTTTCACACTTCGGTCTATCTAGACCGTGGCTGTAACATACCTTTCACACTTTGGGATATTGTTAGCGAAGTCGCCACATCTTAACTGCTGTAACGTGACGCAGACTCTTGAGTGGATTTTCTTATCTTACCATTATTAAGTTTAAGGTGTTGCTTGATAGGTAATTTTCCTTGTCGTACTCTATCGTCTAGTCAGGTTCAGTTGAATCCTACTTGTTTTTGGATCACGCATACTTTTAAAAAATGCTTGGGTTGCTTTGTAAGGCGAAGATGCCAGCGTTTTAATGATGCGAAAGGCACAAGAGTAAGACTGCAATTGAGAACTAGTGAAGTAAATGGGGCCGAAGTAGGAAGAAGTCTAGAAAAGCATGTGAGGTAGATTACTAAGCTGAGGCCATATATTTTTATCTAATGAAATAATCTACAAGTTTCTTGTCCAAGAAAATAGGGAAATATCTGAAATTTAACATTAGAATATAGTCCCTTTGAATGATATCATGTAATGGCTCATTCATGTGTTTTATCTGGAATTACAAGAGTGTATTCACGATAGTATTTGCCTTCGGGTTGCTACTTTTGAATGCTTCTTCAGAAAGCGACCAGTGACACTGCAGAAGAATTAGTTACCGAAATAGCGTATTTTGTGGTAGTAAAAAATAGACAGATACAAGAAGATGGTTTTGTGAGGGTATGGTCTGATGTTTAGTGCAGTGAGATGGAAACGTTAATGATAATGGCGCTAGTTGTTATGTGGGGAATTTCCTGTGTTAGGTCTAACTTTGTGAACCTCTGTGGCGCAGTGGTATCAACAGAAACAATATTTTTAGAAAATGGGACTATTAATGGGTCTACGCTGGTGTTCTGGGGATTTTGTTCTTTATATAAGGAAGTGAAATTGTACTAAAACTGTGATATTGTTGGTGCTTAAGGACTTTGGTTGTTTTGTTTGGCCTGACTGCCTGTATTTCATGAAATCAACATTTTCTTGGCTAATATTGTGAAGGCTTTAATTGCTTTGCACTTCAGGTATTGTTAATTGTGTTGATGCACATATAGTTTTTGATTATATATATATATATATATATATATATATATATATATATATATATATATATATATATATATACACACACACAGTATATACATATACGGTCCGGTGGTGGCCTCAGCCACGGCCCATGAAACTCTTAGCCGTGGCCCATGAAACTCAGCCACGGCCCGGTGGTGGCCTGTGTTGTTGGTACCTACCTATAGCGGTTGCCAGGAGTAAGATTATGGCTAACTTTAACTTTAAATGAAATAAAAACTACTGAGGCCAGATGGTTGCAATTTGGTCTGTCTGATGATTGGAGGGTGGATGATCAACATACCAATTTGTAGCCCTCTAGCCTCAGTAGTTTTTAAGATCCGAGGCGGACAGAACAAGCGCGGACGGACAAACAAAGCCGTCACAATAGTCTTCTTTTACAGAAAACTAAAACTCAGTATAAAAAAATATACAGAAGTAAAAACAAAACGAAAGTGCGTTATATGAGATTAACGAAATAAAAGAAATCTAATCTTATTAAAGCAATGAAACAAGATGAAATGAATGAAACTGATTTTCAGAGAGAGCAGAAATCTCCACACGTAAAGATAAGTAAAAGAGCGCGTGAAAGGAAAGAAAATAGATTCGTCACTTCCCCCGACGCTTTATCTGAATATTCTCGTCCTGCGAGTAATGGATCGCAACGCTTTATAATCCCAGATAGGAACCCCTTTTCCGCCCAATTCTCATAATTTTGGCATTCCCGCTACGCCCGCTCGTCTCCCTCTCTTCAGAGTGCCGCGTTTTGTATGTAAAATGCTCCGGCGAAGACTTCCATAGGGATACATAAAAACTAAGCTTCATACAATATATTTCTTTATGGTCTTCAGCTCGGTAGCGTTCTAAATACGACTCCGAAGTACATTGACGGCGTGTTTATTCGGGGCCGTGGAGGTCGGGCCGGGGTTTTTGGGGGTAGGGCCAGAGGAATTTGGGGAGACTGGAGAAAGCAGGAGGCGACGTTGGTGCCTCCTCTTCGCAGCGAATAACACAAATGGGCAAACTTTATTAACGATCGGCCGTCGCACATGGTAATGGCGGCCCGTCGCCCTTCAATTCAGGATGTCAAGCCTTTGAGTTGGCCTTTTGATATATGGTTATACAGCCTCATAGAGTGACCCCGTCGTCTCCCCTCCCCCTCCCCTCCCCCTCCCCCTCCGGCTTCTTCTTAGCCTACGTTCCCTGGGGGTTAGCCAACCGGTTAAGCTAAGGGCCTCAGGGATACTGAGGCGTCCCTTCACAATCTGTGGGCAAATGGGCCCCCGTTCGCCAAGCTCGTCCGCTTTATAAATGATGCATATCTGGCAGGAGATTGTCCGGACGTCTCGCGGCCTTTTGTCCAAAGTGGTCCTTCGCCTTTCTCTTTGCTCTGGATTTTCCTGCCAAGAAAATAATGAAAGTGAATACGAGACGCGCCCTCGTTCAGGCAGTTCTGGTTTTCATAAGGTCTTGATAAAAATATTTAAAAGTATCGTATAATAAAGTTTCTCGTGACAATTTCGTTTACATGTTTCTTTATTTGGCAGCCTTGTATCGTATATCTTCGCCAGAAAGAAATCGTTTCCCATGATGTGAGGTGACTCCAGAAAACCAAGATGATAGTTACTGTCACATTCATCTCCTGAAACTTCAGTATAGCATCAGCTGTTTCATGCTTGATCAGCAGCACGTCGATTTCTTTACATATACATTGTTACTCCTATATCCTTCATTTTCTTTCGTGCTTCTTGGGTACCGGGGCGTTTTCGTTCTAGTACTACTACTCCTCGATGATGATGAACTTGGGAAACCTACCCCCGTTGCTTCAGTTAAGAACTTCATACTTATAAGAACGTTTTACCGAAATATCCTCTTGTACTTCCTCTGCATATTTATTGTGTCTGAAGTCTTTACTATTGGCACAATCTTTTTCTTGAGAGTATGGAAGTAATGTCATACATCAATAGCAGCATATTGCTGTCGTAGATGAAGCCAACGCAGGTTCTTGTTCTTGAGGAGCAGCCGTTAACCTAGAGGCGTGAACCAAGGTCACGTAAAATTTCCTAATTAAGGACCCACAAACACCCTGAAATTTATTTGCTTTTCTTAAACTTGGAATAACCTCAAGCAAAAAGCACGCCTCATATTGTCTGAATAAATTTCATTCGACAATAGTTGTGGATGTTTCTGTCCCTCTCTTAGAAGGTTTTCAGCTTTTAGAGAAACCTCAACCACAGAGCGGTTGGATATCGATGAAATTCCAATTAAATCCATAACAACGGACGTTTTTCTTTGCTAATTTATATATCTAATAAATAATAGTATATAGATATATATACATATCTAATAAATTTTATACTAGTTTTGTTTCGTATGTATACAAGTTTTTTCAATAAGCTATAATTTCAGATATCAATCAACTTGCGGATGGCGTCCCGGCCCAATGAAACAACACTGGTATGGGTTAAGGTGGCAGAAAATATTCAAAGGTAAGTCGAAGTTTATTTTCCTGATTCTTAACTGTAGATAAGTCATAGGCTATAATGACATATCAGCATTACACTTTCAGAGATGTATAGAGAGAATAATGAGTATCCCAGCAATGGCTAAATGCCAGGAGGAAACTTGATTTGGATAATTAAATCTCCATTTCACCCGTCATTTGAGTTTTGTTCTTTTCTTGTTATTTTTCAGCATGTCGAGGAAATACCGTCGAATGTTCCTTAGACATTAGTTAATTTTTTGTTCTACTCTTTTAGATACGAAGCAAGGGGTTCCTGTTCAAGTAAGAACAACTGTTTTTTTTTTTTATCCAGAATGGAAGGAAAATCCTACTGAAATTGTAATTGGTATCAGATAGACAAATATCCATGTCTACGTTTATTAGCCATAATTAGCGATGTTAGACTCAAGCACTGCAAGCATCTTGCAAGGGACACTTGAGTCTAGACATAACATACGTGGCACACAGTCGGCTAAACCACCCACTTTTGCCTGCCCTGACGTGGAGGCTGGCCGAAGTGGTTGGTCCTGATGACGTAGGCGAGTTGGCTTACACACGGGAGAAGCAAAACGAAGGAAGAGTATCCTTTCGTGTCAAGGAGACATTCAGTATTACTCGTTCTTATCCGGTGCCAGTGACAACTACTTTTCACGAACGCACACTGTTGGTTGCAAGGGTATCAGTGTGACCCATTGCCTGCCACACCGGGTGCCCAATGAATGTTGTAAGTTTGATATCTCAAACTCTGAGGTTGGCGTCTCATAGTAAATGTTCAGGTATATTGTCTGGTTCCGCAATATACAGTAAATGAAGTAATTTTATGATTAAAACGAAATCACCCAAATGCTGTACTCTCTCACCTGTAATCATAAATGGCACTATTTCCAAGGCGTAATAATTTTTTTACTGCTTTTTGTTCATATACGTACGAAAAGCACGAGGCCATAATTTTCATATATTGACTCGTCTTTTAAATGATCCTTCTCCCGTTTGTCTTACTGACTGTCTGTCTATAGATATTTACAAAGATCCATGTTTTACATTTACACTTATATATTTTACATTTCCGATGACTGAACTCTACGCTTTAACAGTAACTTGATGAATGAATGATATCTTTAAATTTACCCCCCTCTCTGTATGACACCTGTGAAGGTTGTTTTCAGATAGCCTAAGTTGCCGTAACCTTATATGAGTTCAGAACCATGGGAGTCTTGTTCTTTAATTTTGAAAGCTAACACTTGTTAACATTATTGGTAACACTTTTATGAAAGCCTTAATCCAAATCACCAACTTATATATAAGGCATAATCCTTTGAAATTTCGTAATCACAAACAGTTTCCTATGCCCGTACCGCCCGTCGTGATTTTACACGTTGCATCGGGGATTGGCAGTTAAAGTATTCGTGATTTTACATCACTAACGTTACTCTCTTTAATTTAAGACTTATTTTTGGATAATTTGTCCCTATTTAACACACGCGCATGCAATAGCAGTGTTCACTAATAGGTTTTTTTGCCTCAGCGCACGCATAGATGCACCAGTGGTGTACCTGATAATTTATCTTCAAATTTGACTTCTTTGTCTTGAACTGTGAACACTTACACTCACTTGCCAGCGGTAGATTCAAATACATTCCTTCTATTTTGACGCAGATTCGAATTTCCTGACCAGTTAACGGCTGTTCCCACACGCACCCGACCTCTAACAATGAAATTCTCTGTAATGTCATCCTAAAAAGTGCAAATTTAAAGTATACTGTTTATATTTTTCTGAAAAACTGTATAGTTTTCACAAGCCTTACGAAGCACCATCGTCAGTGCAATGGTACATTCAAAGCATTGCGAGTTTCTGAAAATTGACTGAAAAGATCCAAAGTCCTTCCATAGTATTCCTTTGATATCCGAAGTACTATCGTCTATGCAAAGGTTCGAAGCAACCAAAATGCTATCATTTCCCAAATAATAAACAATATTTTCTATTTTCTTTCATCAGATGTCACAGAGCAATCTCCCCTTTTATTTATGTGCCTACTTATAATTCTTATTGCCTCTCAGTGGGTGCCAGTTGCTAATTTACAATGTATTTTACCCGCAGAGCAATTGCAAACTCCTTTGAATATGCAAATTACACAATCAGAAATCTCCTCCACTCGAGTTCATTGTCTGCTGTTTTCTTCTTTGTTTTAGCATTTCTTGTCTGATTAGGTACTCGACGCGGGGGAATTCTTCTTCTTCTTTTTTTAGTTAGGGAAGAGACTTCGAAGTATACGATTATTTTTCTTTTTTTGTTTCGTGGGTTGAAATGAATTGTACTTGGTAGTATTTATCTTTGAAATTAGGTTTTCTATTCCTGTTTTTACACTTGATGGCTATGGGAATGTATTCTCAATTATATTCATTATTATAGAATAAGAATTAACTTTCGTCGCAGTTATTTTCTTTCATTTCATTACAGGAGAAGAAGAAGAGGAAGAAGAGGTGGAACTGACGTTTGTTGTGAGTAATATCTTAACTTTCTTCTTATCGATTCAACACTTTGGCAAATAACATCAGTCTTTTATATCAAAAATTTTCTTTGGAAATTAGAATGAATAAAAGACATTGTTATTAATATTATTGCAAATCTTCTTCACAATCCCGTGAATATGTTTATAAAATACAAAATCCACATTTATGTAAAGTACTGTATTTACAAA
>NC_089784.1:4995503-5010503 GCF_040412425.1 Macrobrachium rosenbergii | reverse complement strand
GTGAGTTTTCTCTGATGCTATAGGGCTCTGAGTGAATGGGGGAATGTAGCCGGGAGTCGGCGAGGAGACGGCGTAAATACCATCAGGGGTCCCGTTGAGGAAGAGCCGGTCCGCATATAGAGCGGCCATTCTGTGAGGGTTAAGAATCGTTTATGGAAGTACCCTGGTATTGCACGGGCTCTGTGTGTGTGTGTGGGTCTCTGCGACAAGAAGAGGGAAATGCCCTTAGGAAATAAATGTTTCAGGTTTGATTGCAACAAATTAACATTATGGCTTTTCACGTTAATTTAGTAAAATAATCCTCAAGAATTTACATGAGCATGCTTCGGAAATATGTAATTACGAGCTAAGCTTAATCATAATATTAATATATGAACGTCATGTTTCTAATGTGGTCATCCTCTAGAATAAGATATAAGTAGTCATGTTCTTTGACTCATATGAGGATGATAAACCGAGCACCATTTGGCCCTTTCTGCATTTAGTTTTGATCGCACGTAAATCATCTTTCCCTTACGTACGAGGTATAGAAATGCTCTCTTTAAAAAAATTTAACACCTTGCCAAATGACTGGCTTTTACTCTTACATTCAGGCTAAAGCTTAGAGATCAAAGTAATATCTTATTAACCAGCCTTCCTCTCAAAAAAAAAAAAAAAAAAATCCAGTAAAATCTGACAAATAATAAATGAGATAAATAATTCAAATTTGGTCTTGTCTTAACAGTACATTTTTTCTAATCCTCCTTGCTATCCTATCTGCCGCATTAATTGAACATCATGTATATAAATATGAGTCACGTAAACATTTCAAGTCAGTGAATGAAAAAAGGAAACTTGACTCTCACATGAAACTTGAATAAAGTGGCAGACAGTAGATTTCACAAATGTTTAGGCTTTAACGGCATCTGATCTTAAAAGATTTTAAATGGATGTACAACATTTTTAAGTATTTTACTTAAAAGATACTATCTCGTACTAAATCATTAAATTTCACAAGTTCATTGTTGTAGCCACAGACTCGGCTGATTCTCTTCACTTTTCAACACTTTAAATTTTGACTTTGTATTTTATCCTTTCCACATTTTACCAATGTTTGTGTAGATAATGTTATGGCACTCAAAGGTGGGAGTACTTATAGTAATTAATGAATTGCGTGAAATTTAGAAAGCGAGAAAATTTTGTCAAGGTTTTAATCTTTTACCGTGAAAAATATTTTATTAGAAAATATCTGGGATATCTATTGCCTTAGTCATTTTGTGCTAGTTCATGTAATTAGATGAATTGTTCAGTTTTACATGAGTGACGATTGCGTTTGTAGTAGCGCGAGTAAAGATCGTCATAAAAAACAGGATACATAATTTGAAAACAACTTAGCGTTTTTATTGTACGCCATTTTTGCATTTTAATGCTGATGTTTTTTATTTCATTGGTCATTTTGTAGTCTCCCTTAAGAGTATTCACTTGCTTGTAAAATCTTGTCGACTTGAAGCGGATTCATGCGATACAATTACATAACACCACAGAGGTTTGGGTACGCGTAATATATCGCCCACGACGCCCAACATTCTATCTCCGACACTGTACGTATCGGTTACTCTCCAAAGACTCTGTCCGACTTCATTTAGATGCATTAGTTTAATTCTGTAGTCCACTGAGCCTGACAAGATCTATTTCTCTTGTAAATAGACACAGGCAGATGAGATTACGCTAAGGAACTATAGATATCTGCTTGGTTGTCTCCTGAACACTAGTTAATGCTGATAATTAGGGCGATAAGTATATATTGCGGATGCAAGGGAAAAAGTACGGGCAACCAAATACACTCATTGGAAGGGTGGGTACCGTTCTCAGCTAGCACTCTGCTGGCCCCGCGTTCGATTCTCCGACCGGCCAATGAAGAATTAGAGAAATTTATTTCTGGTGATAGAAATTCATTTCTTGCTACAGTGCGGTTCGGATTCCACAATGAGCTGCAGGTCCCGTTAAATAAATCTAATCCTTCGGGCCAGCCCTAGGAGAGCTGTTAATCAGCTCAGTGGTCTGGTTAAACTAAGGTAGACTGACAGGGAATGGAATTTTCGATGGCTTATTCTTCTTTCGAAAATGAAGTAGTGAGACCTTGAGATTTCTGGTCCTTTAGGTATCAGCTTCACTCCCACATAATATATGGTTTTCACGTATTTTGTAATACAGTTATTAGCAAGGCATAATTTTTTTTCTTTGCCAAATAACTCTTCTGAAATTCTGTGGCTCATATGGATGCATTTAACTTATGAAAGAGCCATTTTTATTATTTGCTGACCACATATTCACCTAACGGTTAAGAATCCCTATTTCTAGGGAGGATATAGAAAATAAGATTTTGGCCAGGAGAGAACAAAATATATCACTCATGGAACCGCTGTTCTGGGAAAAACATAGAATTGAAATTCATAAGTCTTTTTCCTGTAAGAATTAAAAGATGGGTCGAGGGAAGCAGATGACAATTTTCAGCCCTCCCCACCCCCAAAAAAAGTGGAAATAGAACAAAATTGAGCAAAATTTCCTGGAAACGATTTAACTAAGTTACATCAGTAAAGTCACTGATTCCAGTGTTGGAAGAATCAGCTGTGTGGAAACGTTAAGAAGGGGATTTTCTATAGTCATTGTAAATAACACTTCTCTGACGAAAGATTAAGCGACAGTAATGTTTTTCCTCAAAGTTCATTGGCTATTTACTGTTTTCTGTATTTTGCGAAATACTGATTTTTTCTTGAAAAGTTCGTTATTTATTGTTATTTATAATTTACGAAATACTAAAACTGTCACAGATGAGATGTAAAATGAAGTTCCTTTAATCCTGTCCCCTTAGATTGCCGTTATGGCTTACTGGAAGCATGGACAGGTCAATATGTTAAAACTGATTTTATTATCTGTTTGTTGGAACTGGCGCTAAGATTTCAGAAAGCCGAGATTTTATTACTGAAAGGCCTTCACTATGTGTTGCTCTCCCGCACCCATTTAATTCAATCGGATAGAAGAGAAAAGTTGAAAGTGCGAATGACGCCTTGCCTTGTGAAAATACCAAGCGTTATTGAAAATTACAGTAAGCCTTCGGAGCCTTGTGTGAGGGATTATTGAAAATTGAGCAGAGAGAACTGGTTGGGATATACAGTATAATTATAAACTTTCATTTTTTATTCCACGTTTATAATTCCATCACTGTTTTCCCTTTTATTGCAAGATGCTGTTTCTCTATGCTAATCATTGTTACGAGAAAGGGAAGGAGAAGCTGAAAAAATACATACCGTCAAATAGTATGATGAAACGTATTTGTTTCCTCTGTCGCCTTATTCATTAACAGTATTATTTTGCGACTGATATAATTATACCCTATTAAAACAATGCCAGATGGCGGAGAATTATGAACCTGCTAGTTAGGGAATTGTAGGAGATCGCAGCTGGATGTGGAGAACGAGTTGAGGCCAGCAGCTCCATCTCGAAGTTCTAAAGGAGAATCGAATGGGAGACACATTCCTTGTCCTCTCTCTCAAAGATGAGAAGGCGTAGGCTATAAGTGAAATAGAGTCGCCCACCAGAATTTCAAATGAACGAATGATTGATTGCAAGCTATCATGCATCACAACCGCCAGAACTACTGATGATAGGATTTCGAATGAAAGTCGTACCATTTTGCTTGTTAAGGCTTCGCGGTACTGGGGACTACTGTTGGAACTGTACTCGAAAACAAGCTGCAAAACGTTACCATATACCCCATGGCTTGTATTATCTACGTGAGCCTTATTCATTTCCATGACACTTTAAAAGGATTTGATTACAGAGATAATATATATTTACCCAAAGCTTGTTTTCTTCTAGAACTCACGTGTACCTAATTAAAAAAAACGAAAATGGCACCGAGAGCCAAGTCATCTGAGAGTGCTATAGACTTAAACGAAAAAGTAGGGGCACGAAGCCCCGAAATAAGAAAAAAATTTACAATGCCACGAGATTTCTTTTCAATATTATTCAGCTTCAGCGTTCATTTGTAATATCCGTAAAGCCCTCGCCTCAGTGAGCAATCTCAAAACATGGGACGTAAGTTCTCCTGGGCTATAAGTTCACTGTATAATTCGTGCATACGTGTGTGTTTTCCAGGCACTCAATTGCATACCGTCGATCAAAACGAAAATGAATGGGCTATCGTGCAGCCCAGGCGAGGATAACAAATACTTATCTTGCAACGGTGTCTGCCAGAGATTGCACCTAAGTGCTGACTTAGGAACGATTTAACTCATCATCTCTAAACTTGGGAAGATTGATCTTCGTTTTGTCTAATATTCAGTTTAAAAGCTGTAAAGCAGCCCAGTCGTAAGTGGGATTAGTTGCGTCGCCATATTAGGCGATTCAATCAGTTGTCTGGTAGTGGGTTCGTCTTTTCTTCGACGTAGGTTTTGGAAGTCCGTGGAGACGGGCTCAAGAAATCGCAAATTAGGGGAACTACTGATTTCAGTGGTTCTTGGGCCTCATTAGGACACATTGCCGCTTGTATCCGGCTCCTCTGATGTCTGTTGGAAGGTTCAGAATCTCGTTTTTTAAATTCATTTCCTTTTTAAGGAGAGAAGCGTTATCCCTAAGCAAGACACTTCTATTTTAGCCGTGCCCGACACCCGGTTGCCGTGTAGTTCAGTCTGGGAGGACCTGTGGTGATGCTAGTTTCTTCAGACTCTTAATGTATGGGAAGCTGATCTCGAGGAGTAAGATTAAAGTAAACAAACCTGTTGTTGGATATGTACAGGGAAACCTTGAGTCCAAACGACTTATTGTTCAATGCGTAATTTCTTCCAAGTATTCGAACGGGAATTACAGGACAGGGTTGGCCCAGTAGTTTAGGAAAAGTCAAACATGAGCCATCTGGAATCATGTTTATAGATAAGCAACAATTTGATATATTGAAACGAGGCAACACCCCGGACCCTCCCCCCCCCAAAAAAAAAAAAATGAGCCACTGCGTATGTGGATTATATTCCATTCGAAGACATCAGAAATGGGCTTCAAGCAACACACGGACAAGCTGCTTAGGGGACAGTTATTTGGGGCATGTAGTCCAGTTCTCAGGAGAATACGTAACCAAGCATGCAAATATGATCTTCCTGATTTATTATTCTGTCCACCTAATATATCATTCTGTCTCGCGTCATTATGCATCTGTGCATCTCATCACAGATGACTTGCCATGAAAAACATTGGAGAGAGAGAGAGAGAGAGAGAGAGAGAGAGAGAGAGAGAGAGAGAGAGAGAGAGAGAGAGAGAGAGAGAAAATATCACCTCTAGAATTACGTGTGGATAGTTCAGCCCTTCAGGGAGTGGGGTTGCCTCATCGAGGCCCTCCCCTGTGTGAAGAGAGAGAGAGAGAGAGAGAGAGAGAGAGAGAGAGAGAGAGAGAGAGAGAGAGAGAGTGGACTCAAAACCACTTCTGGATCCTCCGCCAACAGAACACGCTCTCGGTGTTACCAACCTCCATGTGACAAATGAGTTGGACTCGGAATGCTATCTTCTCCTCCTTGATTCCCAATAGCCCTAGAGCGCAATTTACGCCGCATATCACGCTATCAGTTTGAAGAGCACCGTTCTTTACTACTGATGTACCCGCGTGCAAACAAAAGCCAGCGAAATTCGTGCAAATGCCGAGCAATCAGACAACGAGCGCAGCAACCCTCGTTTCCCGCAAAAATCTAGCGCTTTTGGCGGGAGAAGTTGCGACGTCATGAATTCCATCTACATGCAAATACGTAATCCATACGCGTTATGAGGCTCGAGATACTTCGAGCCCGGATGAAAAATGGAATAATGTAATTCAAGATCCTCTCGGACAGAGAGGCGGTTTATAGTCACGCTCCCATTTGCACCCTTTATCGTGAGAGGTATCAAGCTGTTTAAGGTCAGCTCCTCTAGCCGCCATGGATAGGCAGGCGGCCGGGAATAAAAGAATTCAAGGAGATTCTAGCATGTTAACCTATCTCTCGCCACATTTACGCCATTTCTCACGAGGGTAGGGGGTGAGTTTTAAGTCAATTCTTCCCACTCTTCACCCACATCCTCTCCATCCTATCCCCTGAAAATTCCTCCTTTGCATCCTCCTCTTCGTCCTCGTCTTCATCCTACTCTTCATCCTACTCCTCTTATCCCCCAACACTCCCACGGCTTCTTCCTTTTCTCATGCGATCAATGCTTTGTGAATCGCATGACTTCAATACGGATGAAGATTTGTGAAACTGTACGAGGGTCAAATAAGGGTAGAAACATTAATCATATTGGTCAACACACACCTTTGGGGAACTGCACAGAGCTCTTGGGGTTTAAAGATGTTAAAAGAAAGGCAGGAGCATTAGGGAATGTGCCTCTCTTGCACGCGAGACCCTGCTCGGAGATGTGTTTAGGCAAAGGAGCGTATCCCTCCGATGTCCCGGGAATCCAATTACGGTCGTTTCCAGCGTCTCTGGAACAGAGATAACCGAATGGAAATTGCAGATTTCCATGCTTTGGAAAGCGATGAACATCTGGTGTTCGGAGAACGACCAAATACACGTCTTGTTTGTTTACTACAAACACCGTTCATCAAGCAAAATCTTCGGAGTTCAGCCAACTGCAATGTTTAATTCCAGGACAGCCGTAGAGCCCAAATTCCGCAGCGAACGGGACGCTCGTTGTAGTTTGTTATTCCACCGACGGGCCGCGAGTCAGCTGCTAATTTCTCAAGCTTGTTTATAGGTGATTGAATGACTACGTAGGTTTGGTTTTCAGCACGTAAATTAACTATTAGAGTAGGTTCAGAGGGTGCGAGATTTGGCGGCCGCGAGAAGATTGGTATGTCGTGTGTAACGTGCGTGCGTGTCAGCACGTCGGCAATTTTTGGACCGCAAGTGCACGCTCGTATGCGTGGATGTTGGTATGCTTGTATTTATGTACCGTGGTTTATACACGTCTGTATACGTATGCTTATATTTACATATGCAGTATTAATAGACTTTTATCTTAAAGGAAATCAGTCATCAGTTATTGCACCATTCATGGCGTGGCTCCAAATTCAAGGCTGCCATATCTTTTATTATAACCTCCTACCGGGAAATCCGTTCCAATTTATGCCTGTATCATGCTTCCGCTGTGTCAGAGCCCTTAATTAGACAGTCACTGTTGTAAAACGAGAGATCATTCCTCGACATCTTTTATGATAATTCTCTTTGACTCTGAATCAAGCCATACCTCGCAATCAGGTTCGGCATCGAGGCTTCTAGATTACACACACCTGATTCATTCATCTAGCTATTTAATAACTCTTCTGTATTGTGTTCTGTTTGATCAGGTATTTTAAGAGGTGTTCATTATTCTAAATGCATGTACACAGAAAAGAATTTTGGCCAAATTGCTGCACAATGATATCAAACAAATAAAAAAAAGTTTAGACTCGTTTCGTAACGAAGCTAATCGCAACTAGGTTGAAATTTACTCCGTCACACAACGCATTTTGGAACTTTCTTCATTAGCGCATTGCGTTAAAATAGTCATGGTTACTTAGAAATAATCAAATCCTCAACTCAACATAACTTCCAGTTACCTTCACATTCTAAAATACATTACAGGATCAGTTTTTAGCCATGAAGCAAATTCATATCAGTCGAAACAAATTTCTTGTAAGAATCGCATTCTCTTTAAATTCATAAGCTGGACTATTCATGGACTGGTCTGGATTTAAAGGTTTCACTAAATTCAACAACGACACCGCTTTTCAAAAACGTATATTAGCAGAAGCAAAATCTTTATGAAAGTTGAATGCTCTGAGCAGCCTACTATACCCTCCGCTTATGCGGTAGTCTGTCCTTACCTGTGAATTATACTTACGTCAGTTATCAGGTGTAGTAATATACACGTATAATCCATTGTTTACTTGACTTTCAAGCATGTGGTAGATATTATGTATGCCCTCACTCTCATGCGTTTACGTTATATTTGATTGAAGTCATTTACGCTCACGCACATAAGAACACAACAGTATTTACAGATAAAAAAAAATCTACTCACATATCGCTCAATTTATGATCTAACTGTATATTTCTGCCACTGAGGCCAATTATTATACAGCTGTTACAACACTTTTGCTGAAGGTTATGGCGTACACATATGTACAGTATATATGTGTGTATGTATATATATATATATATATATATATATATAAATAAATAAATATATATATATATATATATATATATATATATATTATATATGTATATATACATTTATATACATGAATATATATGGATAACATAATATATATATATATATATATATATATATATATATTATATATATATATATATATATATATATATATATATATATATATATATATATTATATATATATATATATATATATATATATATATATATATATATATATATATATATATATATATATATATATATATATATATATATATATATATATATATATATATATATATATATATATATTATATATATATATATTATATATATATATATATATTATATATATATATATATATATATATATATATATATATATATATATATATATATATATATATATATATATATATATATATATATGTATATGTGTGTGTGTGTGTGTGTGTGTGTGTGTGTGTGTGTGTTTACAGAGAAGCGACCAGGTAATGAGGGTTCTCTTTAGGTACTGAAGTTTTGAACAGGTGTTTTTCCTAACGCACTGTCGGAAGAAGAGCTTGTCAGTGATTACTGGTTTTGTATTTATGCCACGTCCCTTTAGAAGAAAAATATGAGCATACAAACGTACAACTATTTATATTAGTGTATATACGTATCTATATACATGCAGTTTATTTATAATTATATATATGTATATATATATATGTGTGTTTGTGTGTATGTGTGTGTGCATGTGTGTATTCTATTAATGATTATGTACATGTTGCATCTCTTGTTGCATCTCATGACACCGCTTTTGCAATTTTCACTACTTCTTACCCTCAAGGCTGAAGTATTGTAAAAAAGGGCAAATAATTCTGTCATACTGGTCCATTCACCATTTTGCCGATAGACGTATCAGCCATTAATTAATAGCTATTATTTGAGCTATTTTACAAAGAAACCACACTGCATATATGACAGCAGTTCAGCTGTGCAAGTACAAATTTAAGATAAGAACAAAAAGTGAAAATTAAACAATCATCATGATTGCAGACAGATCTACCTAGGAACTAACTACGGGAGAGAGTGGACACATCTCTTTAAAAAGGTTATAAATATGCCGAGAGATGAATACACGTTGAAGATGAATGGTGTCTTGAATGACACCAGAAAGTTGCATAGACCAAAGGAGGACCCAGTGGACACACTGAATAGAAAAGTCATCCTTTTAGAAGCCAGAGCAACTAGCTGCATCAGGATGGAAAAATTTCTGCATGCGGTCGGTGACTGTGGGCTTGGCTGTTGCTATGGGACTGTCAAGACCCAGAAACCTGGATATCAGACTCATAATTTCCAAAATGATCTTCTTCTTTCTCTGCATCTTTTCCCACTTCTACGTGGGGTCGATGTCTCTGGCAAGCTTTCTTCCACCTGGCTCTGTCATAAACAGTCGTGTCTCTCAGATCTTTAACATCAAGATGATACTCCGAACAATTAAGAAGGCTAGAGTCCTTGACAATATTGATCCCCTACACCACAGAAGTCTTTTTATTTGAATAAAGTGCCGAATTCATAGAGAGCTTTTAAACCGCAGAATCTGATAGAAACCTAGCATCCCTAACCATGGGCACCCTATCCACTAACATTCCAGTGAAAAAGATCATTCAGATTATCTTGAATAATTGCTTTATCATTGCCAAAATGTGGAAGAGAGGACCATCATTAATCACTAGAAGTAAAGACTCTATGCCAGATATGTGAACATCATCATCATCTTTGGTATTCAAACAGCCAATCAACCAGAGGCTTGGTGACACCTCATAAACTATCAGTTCTCAGTTTCACAGTCAGGGCTATTAAGAACGAGACTCTTCCTCTCTTTGATGTCCTAACTGAGATAAAAGCAATCCCATTGTGTCACGTCAGTCTTCACAAAATCTAAAAACGTTTGTCGCTGCAGTGTCCAGACTGACGCGAGAGATCTGTCGTCGGTGCTTATACCGGGAGTTCTTCAGACATTTTAGTACTTGGAAAGCTGTCCCTGCAGTACTGGTGCGTGTGAGATACTTGTTGGCAAACAATGTGGAAACAGGATTTCCACATATAGGACAACCCCCACCCCCACCAAAAAATCATTGTTTTATAACTATCAACCGCCAAGAGTATGTGTGTGTATGGATCAAATTTTATGAAACATTTATGAAAGAAGCTTGCAATTAAAGGGAAAAGTTGTAAGTACAATATATGGACTTGGACAAAATTTTGATAAATGCAATATAGAGGCCACCGAGGATGCAATTTGTCGAACGTGATATGTTAAGAATATTGAAAATTGTTTATGATGAAAGCGGAGTGTATCTTTGGATGTGTAGACGGTCTATACTGGATATTATATATATATATATATATATATATATATATATATATATATATATATATATATATATATTAGTGCATGAATATCTGTGTGCTTTTACATATCGTAGGTGAGATAATACCCCGACTTGCTAACTTAAAGACAAATGTATTTATGACGTCAAAGGGAAAAGAAAGGAAATAATCCGGCTAGTGCAACTGCATCTTTCGAGGTGGAAGGTATATGGGCTACAGGTGCTGTCAGGCCTTCCGCAGCGGACAAGTTCTTCCTAACAAGACGTAACTGAGTGTGAACAATCCATAACCGAGATATGCGTGTTTGGGCGTCGTAAACATCTCCGATGACGCCTTCCACGGAGGCATTTCTTCCCTCTTCCAGGGCTAAGGTAAACGACGAGGAGGAGGAGGAGGTGGAGGAGGAGGAGGAGGAGGTGGAGGAGGAGGAGGCGGAACAGGAGGGGAAAGAGGAGGTAAGGGCCGGGAAGGGGGAGAAGGAGGAGGGGCATTTCTTCCCTCTTCCATGGCTAAGGTAAACGACGAGGGGGTGGGTTGTAGGAGGAGGAGGAGGAGGAGGAGGTGGAGGAGGAGGAGGCGGAACAGGAGGGGAAAGAGGAGGTAAAGCCCGGGAAGGGGGGAAGAGAAGGGGGGGGAGGAAGAAGAGTAGGTGGAGGAGGAGGAGGAGGAACAGGAGGGGAAAGAGGAGGTAAAGGCCGGGAAGGGGAGGGAGGAGGAGGGAGGAGGGAGGAGGAGGAGAAGGAAGCTACGAAAAGAAGCGTGCAAAGATAATGTCGAAGGCCCCGCACGGAATAACGATGTCACCAACGCGTACGGGACGAGATGAAGAGTGGATAAGGCGACAGATGCTCCGAAACTCTTTTGAGTCGAGAGCAGCGGAGGTGATGGGTAGCGTGTTAGTCACTCAGCTGGGGCCATCCGACCGCTTTGTAGTAAACTCGTTTCGTAATCAAGTTTAAGGATACGATCTTATGGAAGGGTATAAAGGCGGAAGGAAAAACTGGCGAGGCAGATTAACTTGTCCCCCCGATTCTCTTATTATTTTCACTTCGGATTTCTGAAATTCGTAACTGCGCGGATGGAACGATAAACAGCAGTGTTCCTTCCAGATAATTAGAAGGAAAATGAGAAGAAAGGAATGAGGTTAACTCCGTCTCTCATTTGATGTGGCCAGATGAACGAGGCGTCTTCTGGTTTATAGATAAATAATTATTGATCGTCGCTGGAAGGTTGGGAGTCGGGTGGGCTCAGCTGGGATGTCGTGGGCTGGAAGATGGGTGTGGGTGTGGAAGCGACCACCTATCTGCCAACAAGGCTATGAGTAATCTTTCTTGTAATTACCGAGGTCAAAGGGCCATGGGTGTACGCATGCGCCGAGATCAACAAAAGCTCCGTGGGCGCGCGCAAACCTTCTTTCTTCCCAGGGACGTATCGAAACCCCGCCCCCCCAATTGCAGCCCTTTATACCAGTCGCTCCTTTTCACGCGGCTTCTCGGTCAGGTCATGTCCAAACAAAGCTTCAGCGGGACGGAGGAGCCTGCCGTCCAATCATTTCTTTCTCTAGGGGGTGAGGGGTATAGGGGGATTGATGGCATGTTTCCCGATGTTATAAGGGTAAGGGCCTAAAGAACACTCTCTCTTCCTTGTACACTCGTTTACCCTCCAAAAAATATCAGATGAATAAAGGATAATGAAAGCTGTACACTCGTTTACCCTCCAAAAAATATCAGATGAATAAAGGATAATGAAAGCTGTACACTCGTTTACCCTCCAAAAAAATTTCAGATGAATAAAGGGTAATAAAACTCAAATACTTTTCGGCAAACGGATCTTCCCTTCCCCAGATAGTGACTTCCAGGGGTTTTAACCCGGTATGCATCCACCTTTGCGGGGTGTTTAGTACAAGCCCGTTGGGGATTACCGTAAAAACATAAACAAAAGACTGTAAATATCATAAAAATAATGGCCCTCAGAGAAATATTAGTCCTAGATAACGACCCCCGAAAACCTTTGGGGGTCCCTGTCTAGGAAAGATTCCAGAAAACAAATAATAAAGGACGCATTTGGTATGGCATAAAACATTGGCAATATATCAGTAATTGAGGGAAGTGGAAGTAACATCACATTGACTTTAAGATTTTAATGAAATCGTGCGTGGTGGAAACAGGAAATTAATCATCTGGATAATAGTGGAAATTTTTCCCACTATTCTTACTACGACATTGAAGTTGTATCTATACACTGATATTACGCATCTATTTAAAACCAAGGGTTACGAAATTAGGGATATTCCTTTTTATTTGCTGAACGTGGAAAGAATTGTACTTATTTTGGATATGTCTTTGTGTGACGCTACTTAAGTGATCGATGGATATTAATAAATTATCATATAGTTTTCATTTATATGTTGTTATTCAGATGGGTGAATCAGAGGGCAAGGAAGAATATCCAGTGATTAATATGTAACTGATAGCAAAGGTTAGTAATAATTACCTTTGTAATAATTACCTTTGTTTACTGCAGTGCCACGACCACATTTATTTCAAACATTTTTGAAACGTTTAAGACTCCACGTTCAGAAATGTTTGCATTGATACCTTTTTAAAAACATTTTTAAAATGAACTGTCTTAAAATACTTACTAAACAATAGAAAGTGATAAGTAGGTTTTAGACATTTAATTTTCGTTTCATTATTTTCGGAGGTCCACCTATCAGCCTTCATTATTAGGCGGGGTCATTTTTGCAATGTTTGCTACATATGAGCTACAGCAGAATACATTGCCTTGTTGCATATGATCAGCTTTTCTATTATCAGAGTGCTCTTAGGAAAGGAACTCTTTACTTGCAAGTAAGATTCGGTGTATCTTATCATTTGATAACTTTATTGAAATTGTGAACGAATATTGTCAACGGCAAAAGCGTTCTGTAGAAGAATAAATACCTTTTAAGCCCTCGGTACGGTTCTATGGAGGATCTGATTTCTGACGGTGATGAGTATGTTGTTAAATAGATTAGTATCATATTTTGAATTATAATAAACGTCAGTTCTAAAAACGTTAAGAAACATATGCACGCACACGAGGCAAAATTTCAAAAACCTTTTGGAATGATGAACTATTATGAGCGTGATTTCTGTTTAAATCAGAAATACCACATCTACGTTTTAGCAACTGAGGATAGCTTTTCCGAAAGTTTACCGCACCGGAAATCTATTGATTAGGTAGAAGAAAAATTCATGCACACTCGTCGGCGAATAAATTTTTGGAATAATTATTTTCCTGGCACTGACTACAGTCTCCTTAGCTTAGTAATCCAGGACGAACGAGGTAGAAATTCAGTCAAAATTCAGAAGTTAAGTTCAGGAAAAGAGCGCCACACCAAACGCCTAGAAGCGTTACAAAAAATTCCTCGTTCACTTCGTATCTGCGAAACATTTTCTTATGAACTGTGAAATAATAAAAGTGCAAAAGAATCTATGTTGAACGTTACTACTACTACTACTACTACTACTACTTCTACTACTACTACTACTACTATGAGCCTATCGAATATTGCTGCTCACAGAGTGCCAACAACTTAGCCACCTAAAACGCATCTCCTTCCATATTTTCTCCGTCTCACCAGAAACACCACAGACTTCTTTAACTCCTCTGTTTCCAGAAACTTCAGTCCTAGGCACTTTCTGGGCTCACTTCACGGAGTGAGAGCAGAGCATGAAGAGGTGTTTCATTTTTCATCATCACACCTATTTTTCCATATAATATTCCCTTCGGAATTCGATTGGCATCCATTCTCCTAAGATGGCCTATCTAACAGAGTTTGTTTTTCAACTCAAGTGGTTGTAAATGGCGTCAGAATTTTCCACATTCACCACCTCCACATTTGTCCCTCCGTGATAGTATCCTGTGTGTCCCAGGGTCTTGCTCAAACAACGATATTGAAGGCTATCGAGTCTTGTGGGCTGGTGGGCGTAGGTAGGCCTACCCATCGTTATATAAAGCAAGAGTGTAGATAACGCTTCTCGCTGAAAGTTCCATTTTATTTCTTTTTAATTCTAATCACTGGTTGCTTGTCAGGGGCCTACATTTAGTAAAATCCCGGAGGAAATCCGTATTTAACTCTCTGGGTAATGCTGCTGACAAACAGACAAACAAATAGAAAAGTAACCAGGCAGACAAAGAGACCATCAGTTAGAGACACCGTTAAGAAACACGATGTCATCGGCCGTTTGATGAGGATAGCTCAAATCTTGAGCGGCTTCGACCTCATTCTATCGTTGGTAGCACTGCAAGTCCTTGCGCATTTAGACTTTTTTTTTTTTCGTTTCCGAAAGATAAGTTAGGGAATAGTTAAGTCTCAGCCCTGCTCTGTCAATTATAGTCTGAAGATACTGAGTGCTTCACACTACAGACTAATGAGCCTA
>NC_089784.1:4915503-4990503 GCF_040412425.1 Macrobrachium rosenbergii | reverse complement strand
TTACCTGTAAGTCACTGGTGTAAACTCCACTAAATTTTATCGATCTTGCTTTCATCCTCTCTCAATAGACACTTGCTAAAGTGTTACGTAACATCATGATTATATTGCCATGCAGGATACTTCTGTCAATAACAAAGGCAAGAACGACAGTACAAGATAAAAGGCTTCGGAAAGCATTACGCTAGAACTCGGAACTATTTACCAAATGATATACCCTTAGTGCACCCCATGTGGAGTACTGCACGCATTACTACAGAGCGGTTGCAGCGTTCCTCCTGCCCCTAGATGCACCCATTATTTAACTTTTTACTTGACCCTCATTCACACTTCCTCTCTTCAATCTTGCTGTCCAACCTCTCTGGCCTTTATACCCCTTAGTGCAGCTGTGGGTTTTCTCTCAGTTTCGCCTTCAGATTCATGTACCTCCTCTCATTTTTTCTGGATCTCTTGAATAGTTGAAAGTGCCCATAAGCGCTTGACTTGACAGGGTAAATTTCATAACGTCAAAATCGAAAGATACATACGAAACCGTGTTAGAGATGAGTCTACACACGCACACATACACACGTACACATACACACGTACAATCTCTGGGAACGTAGCACTTATCAGTTATAATCCACTTTGGGTGTAAGTTATTCCCAGGTACACTGAATTGGCGTAATATTTTCGAAAATAGAAAAGTCACGCGTGCATAATTAGCCACGCGTTACAAACTTACAAATCAGCTATCATGGTGGAGATGGGTTGATATCAACTCTAAGTACAAAACCTGACTTTGCCTGGCATATGTACAGCAGAGTTGATAGCATCTTGTATCTCCCTTGATGGCAGAGTGGTCGAAGTCATTGTCAATCTTTTCCCAACCAGGCATCGGTTAAAATCCTGCAGGGTGTGAAGCACCCATGAATTATAAGTTATTCTCAATGTACAGTGAACTGGATTTAAAATGATATTTGTGGCATATAACTTGTTAGCATAAAAAGGGACAAAAATTATAATACACAGACATTTATAGTATATATTTATGTATATATATGTATATATCCCTAAGAAAATATTTATATTAAATATAATGAATGTGTCGCTATCGTCGCACTGATTTTTTCCGCTCAATTTACGTGAGTAACCATGGCCTACCAATAAACTGACATTTCCAGACTGTTGTCTAGGTGCTGTTTGCCACTGTGCATCCATATACGTTTTGTATATGTAACAAAACATACCACACAACTCCCATATCATTTGCCTTTTTCAATACTCTACTTTCAGCGGTTAGTATAAATACAGTTTTCATGTTAAGGCACTGATAATAGCTTTATTTCTAAGTTTATTAGTTGTACTTTATATATATATATATATATATATATATATATATATATATATATATATATATATATATATATATATATATATATATATATATATATAAATATATATATAATATAATAGGTAAGAGTTTTTAATGTTATTCATGCCTGATGTTTATGGCTAATTTTCTTACTAGAATAGAGGATTTTTTTATTATTTAGAAGCTGAATAGTTGCTCTTTTCCGTAGTGTCATAAAAAAAGCTAAACAACGAAACTGAAAGGTCAAAACAGCTGCTTAGTCAGTCATAAATGAAAATTTCCATATTTAATTGTAAGAATTATTCACCAAGCATGAAGAAATTGAGACAGGGTTACATAAATATTTTTTGCAGAGGTCATACAGTTTTCTACGTTTTATGCCAACCATTGGTCAGTAAAGCATGTTAAGGTCATTTTCACGACATTTGTTCCTAGCAGTCTCGTAATGTTAACAAGACCGCTTGCAGTCGCCAAAAGTTTCATTCTTCATGTTCCACGTTTCGATAGCTTATTGTCAGTCACGGGGCACACCTTTGGTAGAATGTTCATAAACATGAAGAAGTCTTTTTGAGTAAAACTGCTCACAGAGAAACAAGCAAAAGCAAACAAACTTAGTCTGAAATATAACGTTCTCGAAATTAGTTGGTGGAGGGAATAAAAATAACTATTTGCGAAAATAGATGTTTCTCTGCAAGAATTTGTAAGTGGGAGTCAACAATATAGATCTGAAAACAAAGATCAGGTAGAGAAATGATCAAATAAATATCTGATGGTATTCAGTGTTAGGGAGAAGTTCGAAACTGCAGTGCCATCTTGTGCTTTTGGCAGTTATACCAAACTCTGGAAACATTTGTTTATGTATAATATCACTTTTCGGTTTTCAGAAAAAAATTGTTTGCCATTGATTTTGTATGTGAATTATCTTAAGTTATCGTTTGAAAAACACATACTTGCAGGACACACATCTTTTTGAAAATATGATTTCATCCATGAGATCGTTCTGGTCTTTCATTTTGTTCACATACATTTATGACGTTTATTGCTACTTATACAATTGCTATCATTTTTATTATTTAAATCCGCCAACATTTATCAGCTGTTGAAAAAGCCTAATTGACCTAAATATCCTGTAAAAAAAAATTTTTCAGAGAAAAGGAGTCTTAAATGATTTAAAAAAAAATTATTGAAAAGCAAAACAAATAATATATTAGCGTGCTGTTGAAACCACAATACCATATAAATAAGAGATGAAGCTATTGTTGGAGCGTGTGTGATGCGTTTTGGTACAGTCTGTTGCGCAAAGAACGCTTATGTCGAAATCTGGGAAGCCAATAGTTATTTGAAGCGAGGAGTCCAGGCGTCCTGCGGAGAGGATCACGATCAGAATGTGAAGAAAGTTTCTCTCTCTCTCTCTCTCTCTCTCTCTCTCTCTCTCTCTCTCTCTCTCTCTCTCTCTCTCTCTCTCTCAGATTCTAGCAAATTCTTCTTTGCAACAAATGATCTTCAGATATTTTGTTCCGGTGATTATTACCCAAGAAAGCAAATTCACCTTTTATGATTCTCAAAATCTCAACGTTCCGCTTTTTCTTAATTCTTAATAAGAAATGGAGTTAAGGCACTTTGTTCTGATGACTGTATTTAAGTAAAGGTACTCGTAGGAATAGCAGAGAAATGGAACGTTCTCCAAGTTATCTAGATACGAACAAAAGTGACGACGATTCTCGATTCATTTTCGAGGAAACAGCGATTACCTTTGCGCATACAATGCGAAGACGAATGACGCCCTGCGCAAGCGTGAAATAAATCTCGTTCATGACCGGCGTTCCGCCTCAATGGCTCGATAAGAGGTCGATATGTCGATCGACCCTTTCTTCTGTGCGAAATCGGCCGGGCTATAAATTGCGTTTCCCAATCACTTAATGCGATAATATTGCATCGCGACCTCCTCTCCGATGCTTCACGACTTTCCCACGCGAGGTGAAAACGAACTGCATGTGATTGTTCAGGTGTGTTTGACTGGTTCTGCTTGTGTGCAGGGTGTGGTGAGGATTTTGGGTCTCTTCTTCTTCTTTTTTTCTTTTTAACATGCTTTTTTCCCATTTTGTATGGGGTAAGCACGATGCCTTCTTTTGAAGGACTTTTGATTTGGCTTTGGGGTAGACCGTAGTCTCGATCGGCTGCCCTGCCTGACATCGCTTATGGGTAATTTGATTGCCGCGGAGATCGAGACTGGCAAGGTTTCCCTAATCAAGTCTTGCCTCGCAAGAAAAAACGATTTGAATGGAAGTTACTCTTAAAAGATTTTATTTTTATCATTATTAATCATGGTGAGGACTTATGTCCTTGTATATATGAACATCTGCTTAGCATCCTCTCATGGATCTGATATTTGTCACTATGAAACAGCTTCGAGAATTAATTGTGCTTTGAATTTATTCATGCTGGAACCAATGAAATACCATTCAGTGAATTATTGGCACATGACAACACTGCAGCTATTAGCTATTCAGGATAAAGGAAGAATTACCTTCTCATGAGGTTTTACACTATAATCAGTAATGAAGACAGGCATGATTTTTGTTGCCGTTGTTGACAAGGAGTCCAACTACTTTTAGATGATGTAGGTGACGTGTTTTGCAATGCCTGGACAGATGCTGACGCTATTACTGCCTGGAAAGACAGTGAAGCCTCTTTGCTTCCCGTTCCAATGGTGAGTACTAAGTCTGTCAAGTTTGACAGAATTACCTGTGGAGGAGCAACAGACGACCACAAGGAGGAATCCTTTGAAAATTATTAATAAAAAATGGGATTCTCATGTACAATTAGTCTCTTTCCGAAATAACCTCCTGCATCACACAGCAACGCCCATTAACAATACATGTCTGGAAAACCTGCATATACACAAGACACGAGGCTAGGTCTACAGCAAAGTCTGCTGGCTGAGTTTCAGCAGATAAGGGACAGAGAATGATGCAAGTTGTTGCTTATGCCAAATAACTAGAGAGATGGATCCAAATTAACAAAGGACCTCACAACACCTAATCCCTGTGGACGAGGATCCCTCCTTCAAAATCACTTGTGACGCAGTAGGACTCATTGTAAAGATTACAAAAAAATGAATATCTTTTGATATGTGTCAAACTAATTTCCAAGTAACGGCTCTGTTGTACAATATACTGGTCAAGGACGTATCCCATTTGCTACGACGCAGTATCACAATATTCAAAACGCTCGAGGGTCATCCAGAATGACGGGGGCAGCTCACTTCTCCAAAGTCTTTGAAGGAACAACACAGAAATGTAACTCTGGGTATGTCATATTCTAAGCTTACCATCCACAGACCCAATAGCTTTCGAGAAGTTTCACACTACTTTTCAGAGCTCTTGCATACATCTGCAGTAATCAAGGCAGGGCAGGGGACAGGGGAGTGTCATTTTTATTGTTTTCTATACGCAGCTCGTGGCAAGGATTCCTCGGATCTATGTTGTTCCAGCTAGGTCTTAAGGATTTTATATGTATATATATATATATATATATATATATATATATATATGTATGTATATATATATATATATATATATATATATATATATATATATATATATATATATATATATATATATACAGTGTATGTGTGTGTGTGTGTATAGGCTTGGCTCAGCGAGGAGTTACCATTCCTTTTCGAAGCAATCTATAAATATATCATTATAACTATATATATATATATATATATATATATATATATATATATATATATATATATATATATATTTATTTATTTATTTATAATGATATATTCATAGATGGATGGATATGCAAGTAGACAGCTAAACAGATAAGTGAATATATCCTTAGAATAACAGCTCTTCAGAAAAATGGAAAAATTTCAAGCCAAAATATGACATTATTGCTCATCCACAATATATTGCAAATAACGGAGGAAATGTGTTAGGTAGAGACCATTTTAGCAACGATATTCCTTTTCACGATTAGGACTGACATTTAGGCCAAAGCATTCGACATTTGTCCTGTCTAAATTGCAGCATCTTCAAGCATTTAATTAGTATAACCTCCGAGATTTTCGACTAAAGGTAATGTCCTGAGAAGGGAGGAAGGAAACAAATGCTAAATTATATAACAGGATCAGTAACAAAAGTAGTTACTTTCGTTAAAGTCCAGTGCGGTGCTAATAAAAATTATGGCAACTGTGAGCCCCCTTTTAATTGTTTCCTTCGTACCTTTCTAGGCGCCATTAAGATGTGATTGCTATACTGAAACAATAAATAACAGAATATTTTAGTCTCTTATGTGCCAGTCTGTTTACTTAAACCGAAAGTGACATCTTAGGTAATTTGAGAATCTATTATGATATACTTATAATAGGAGACGATATTTTTTGATGTGGAGTGAGGGACTGAATGGAAGAAGATCCGGAAATAATTCCTGGGGTGATAACTCAAATGAGAGTTCAGTGAAACCTACGTTCCTTGCATAATAAGTTAAATGACTTAATATTTCGCGAGTACTAATTTGTGACGAGAATGTATGTACTGTACTGCCATCGTTTATTCCAGCACTGCAGTTACTGAAATATTGTTAATGATAATTACGAAAAGTAATTATCATGATCTTAATCAAAACATTATTCAAAATACCCTTGTCAAAAATAAATGGTCAATTTTAATTATTCTTTCGAGAGGTGAAAACTAACACCAAACCGGAGAGAGCTAAGCAAAAGTGCAAAGAATTTACGAAATGGAGAGAGAGAGAGAGAGAGAGAGAGAGAGAGAGAGAGAGAGAGAGAGAGAGAGAGAGATCCTGTAAGTGAGAACCAATATGAGAAGGGGGATGGAGGTTGAAGAAGGAGGAGGATGAGGGGGGAGGGGGCGATGCTCCACAGGGGCCTGCCTGGACGTGGCAAAGTTCGTACCTGCTTCATCGGTAAATCACGCCTAGACGAGGCCGCCCGTCTGGCTATAAGAGGTGATTTAGTGTTGAACCTATTCCGGTATAGGGTGAGGGTGGTGCGTGGGTCGAGGCCCAGCATATTGTTTTAGGTCGTTAGGTGATTTACTCGTTATTTGCAGTTGCATATTGATCGCAGGAATTATGGGGGTGGGAGATGTGATGAAGAGATCTTATTTTTGGTCATAGTTAAGGGCCATGATTTGTGGCCATATATATTCTCTCCCTCTTCTCTCCCCGCCTTCCTCCCCCTCTCTCTCTCCCCCACCCCGTCTCTTCCTCTACGTATTCCTCTCTCTCTCTCCCTCTCTCTCTTTTTAATGTAACGATTGATGGAAGGTAAAAGTCGACGACGTATTGACTCTCGCCCCCGATTCCTTGTGGCCATTTACATATTTAAGAGTCTCCTAACAAGGTAACAGTCGTCCATACGCGCCCTAAGTCGCCATTTTAGTGTTTCCATTATATTTTTCTGCGGGTAATGAGTGGGTGTGTTACAGGTAGTTACGGGCGCAGGTAGAACTACGCTCGGGCCTAACTACCTATCTTTACACACCTCGCCTTCCACCTCGTTAGCTCGTGATGGATCTGGCACAACGGGGGTCATCTCAACCCATCTTAAATAAAAAAAGGAAGACAAAGAGAGAGAGAGAGAGAGAAAAAAAAGAGGATACGCTTCGATTTCTCTGACCCCGGGACAAATTGGCGTTGTTTTGGGGGATGGTTATTGTTTCTCGATGGAAAGAGGTGAGTCGGGAATGGAGAGGAGTCCTCGGAGGGACAAGGTGATAGAGGAGACCTTCGCTGTTTCCGAAAGAGCAAATTACACGTCCTCTAATTTCTGGGCCGGAATTAGAAATGGTTCGCGCCTCACAATTTTCTGAGGGGCCCTCATGAAAAATCAGTGTAGATAGATTAAAAAACTGTTTGAAAAATAGTTTTCAAGAACTTGATAAAAACCACGATTAAAATCCAGTTTAGTCTTGTAAACTGTAGATGTGCAGACAAAAGGATAAGAAGACCAATTTTTCCAAAGTGGCAACAGACCTTAAAAATTAGGATGGGCCACACTGAGGTCGGAAAAGCCAGCAGAATGAGTAAAGGGGTCTGAGGCAGAACGCTTGGCCATCGCAAAGCAGAGTAATTCATCAATCACGTTAATGAGAGAGCCGAGAGAGCGTTCGGCAGATTTATGCGTCAATATGAGGTCGCGATGCATGTAATGAATGTTATTGTCGGGGCGTGAAATAAACTGCGAAGCATTTCCGCTTCGAGTGTGATAGTGGATCCGCCTGTTAATTAACTGTGATATACGAACGCATTTAATTAGCATATTTTTATGCCTGCGCTATACGCAACGCCTGCGAGCCTGCGAGGAGGGGCTTTAAATATTCTCGGCACCTTTGCATTAACAGCTGTTTGTTCGGCCTCTTAAAATATACACCGAGGGGTTTGTTTGCTCTGAAGGCAAGAGGGAGAGACTCAGAGGTCAGTGCTTAGGACGAATGAAGACCTCTCTCCCAGACACGCTCGGTGTCAGTCACAAGCTTAAGGATTCGTCTATCCTCCTCATAAGGAATATATATAGAAATAATCGGACTTTTGGAAAATGTAATCGAGCTAATTTTCTTGTTTATTCACATGGAATCTCTCTCTCTCTCTCTCTCTCTCTCTCTCTCTCTCTCTCTCTCTCTCTCTCTCTCTCTCTGTGTAACTGAAGCCTTATTATGATATCAGAACGGCGCAACGTTTACAGACACAGGGCATGAATCAGTGTTGGCTATCTAGCGCCTGCTGTCAATCTCCTGTCAGCAGGCTAAAAGGAGCTATCTATAAGGTGATCATACGGCCTCTATACAGTGATAGAGGGGCTGTCAGACACAACTCATGGCGGCGGTTATCAGTAGGTCTAAAAGTTATTGGTTTATCTTACCTCTTAGATCCATCTCGTGGATTATGTGGGGCTGATCACGGGATATCCATCACGGTGATGGATAGCACCCTCATTTGTTAGTCATTCTGTTGAACCCATTTCAACAATAAGGTAGGGGAGGGGGAGGAGGAGGGGGATGGCGATAAATGGGAGGGAGAGGGTCTGGAAAGGTGGCAATGAATAATCATTCACTATTAAGTCTGTTACCGCGTTCTTTTTTCGTTTTCAACTTGTCTAGGTTTTTCTCTTAAATTATTATCATGTCTGCTACCGGGCCTTTTTCTTTTTACTTCAACATGTTGTTATCCGTATATTCATTCACCAGTACGTCTGTTAATGTGTTCTTTTTTCTTTTTTAAGTCTGTTAGGTCACCTACTTCTTTCTACTAATCTGCGTAACCGTTTTGACTCTCGCTGTCAATTCTAATGCCGTTCTTTTTCTTTCTTACTAGTCTTGTTATTTTCTTCATCTTACCACTTGTAAGTGAAGCGGTATGAGAGCAGGTTTTTCACTAAGGGTAATGGCAGAGTCCAAGTTTATAGAATCTTTCACATGGTGCCCTGGGATGTTCAAATTCAGGTATTGTTTTATCTCGGACTGCAGTCGTTTGCCCTTAAAAAGATATTAAATACGAGGATGAGATATGATGCAAGCAGCCAATTTAGATCGTTATTTTCGAACTCCGATTTATTTTGAGAAATAAGTCGCCGGATGTTTAACATACAATTTGACTGCAAAGTGAGGTCGGTAACCACTAAACGATGCTGAAGACCTTTTCTTGCTATTAGTTACTAACACAAGAAAATAAACTTGTATAAGTTCATTTTCTTTTTTATAATATTCAGAGCTATTAAAAAACGATTGGATCTGATGCAGGTTTGCACGTTCGGAATTATACGTCTGAATAACTTTTTATTTTCTTGTGGATCCTTGAATAGAATGCGCTGTTTCTTTTTGATAAAAGCCTTTTTAATGTTTTGTTGGTTTTTTCTCTTTTCTCTGTGTTTGTTTTTTTTAATGCGTTTTTAGCAATCGTAATTAACTAGGTTTAAATTTCCACTTGCTCTGACATCATGATTTGCTCTGTTGTATCTCTTTTCCTAATTTATTCTTCACCTTTATCAATTTTTAAACATTTTCTGACCATTTTTAACATGCTAAAAAAAATTCCTTTTTCTCTCTTCGGCAATTGCTTTAGTCACTTTTTACGGCTTTAATTTATTCATCTTCACTCGTGCGTTTTATGCGCCCTTGTGAAAATTTACGTAGTTCGCGTTCATTCTTTCTTTGAAACTATTTTCTGATCCTGTAATGAGCAAATCTTAAACTGTCTTCTTTATTCTTAAGCGTTTTCTCCTCTAAGCATTTTATATTTCTCTGTAACATTATATAATTTTCTTCAGTAATCGTCTCTCTTTTTCATACTTTACTTAAATACTATTTCATAAACAATTTTTCAAGCCTTTGGAATCATTCCTTTTTTTCTTATAGTATTTTTCCAGGTTAATTTTTTATTTCGATCTTCTCCAATTTTGCCTCGTTTTCCTTTTAAATTAAAATCAGGTTTGGTTTCAGCTCGGCTCGTGTGTTCCCGCCATCTTCTGCGTAATATCTCTTTTTCAGAGTTTGTTACACTTTTCCCTCTCCAACGTCAATTTCATTCATCTATCGTCTTCATCCATGTACTGTTTATAATTTCGTAGAGTAATCTCTACCCTCCTTTCTTGTGTTGTATTATTTTCTTTTGGCCCCTTTCTTAGCTGATAATTATTCATTGTTAACCCCATCTCACCATTTTCTTTGACAATAGCCTTCTTACTTTTCACGTTTGTTTTGCTAAAACTTTTCCTTTTTATCCTTTTATTGTTTGGCTAGTTAGTCGTCTTCGTTTCAGCGTTGTTTTTACACTCCTTTGTATTCCCACTATTACAATACATTTTTTTCTTTCCCAATCGATATTTTCCTTATATAGTCGCTCTCTTCTCTTCCATTACTTCTTAGCATGTATATCTTTCTTCAACTACCCTCCTCTCTACTGTCATTATTTCCTTTACCTGCGCTGCTGTTTCCCATTTAATCGATATTATTGTCGGCAACCCTTCGTACGAGAATACAATAGAAAATCTAGACGGATAAATTTATAAGTACCAGTGGCCATAAACTCTGTTTGCATGCAGAAGCCACTGGCTACCATTTGAAACAAAAGCCGTCGAAAATGTATACTTGATTGGGAATATAAATTCGCTGTATGTAACTAATGAAAAGTAGCAGTCAGATAACTACATTATTATATATTATATGGGTAACTATCAATATTTATGATTGCGTGGTGCTGTATGGAGAGAGTTCGGTGACGTTTACTACTAAGAATAGTTTAAATTTCGATTGACTTCAGATTGCATGCTCAAAGAAAGACCAGAATCGAAGTTATATGAATGTACTTAAATCCTCATCAGAAACTTACTGGCATTTGGTTTTTTGTCATGCAAATGAAGAGGACAATGAGAGCACGGAAAGGAACACTAATAATTTTACAAATTTGAAAAATTCGAAACATATTTTTGACGATATTCGTCGAATAGTAAGTTTTTATGTAATTGATGAAATGACGAAAGAAATTTGATATCTAGTATATATGTCTTGAAGAGATTCCAGGCAACTTGTATCTGTCATATAGTTGTTTCTCAAATACCAGATAGTGTTGGTGAACTGTAGGTTTGTAGAGGCAGCAGTTTATGCTCTCATACGTCTAAACAAAAAACGAAAGGATGACGTCCATAATTCTTATACAAGCAAGTGTTACTGAGATTGGCAACAGATCTGTCATTACAGCAGTTTGGTTACATTTGGGCGCGAAAACGAACAGACCAGATAAATGAGATTCTTGAGGGTAAGAAAAACAATAACAGGACTGTAAAATTTAAGTGTTTAAATATTTGAGGTCATCTCCTACTCTAGTGAGCCATCAACTTTGACTGACTGATTAAAAAAATGTTTAGTTTCACTATTGTCAAGGTTACTGACGCCGAGGAGATTGAATATTCCCAGATATATCGTTGGCTTCCCGCCTTGCAGACAAAGGCTGGTGATCGATGGATTTTATTTAGGCCCATCATTTCAGACAATGATATCTCGTTTTGTTTTATAGCTTCTTTAGCTACTTTGATTTCTCTTCGTTTTGCTGATTTTTATATTTTTTCTTTGTTATGCCAAAAAGTCCTTTTCTTCTTTTAACAGTATTCATTTTTCTGTCATTAATCATAATTGTATTTTTATTGCATTGTTACAACATAATAACTTAATATAATCCCTTAGAAGCCACGGCAGTCCATCATACCTCTCAAACATAAACTTCAGAAACCTGGTAACTACCATAGGCCTATATGCTTTATTTGTGACCCATGGCAGATGGCAATCGTCTATGACCTCTTACGCATAAATTCCATGGGTCTTACTCAGTAAGTTGCAGATCCCTGGCAACCACCATATAGGTCTTAATTGTAATCCAGTGTCCCTTGGCAATCACCTCTAAGCTCTTTCATAAGGGTCCTTGTCCTATAGCAACCACCTGATTGCTCTTACGCATCAGCGCCTATCCTCTGAGCAACCACCTCACAGCTCTTACTTACAGACTTTAGGTTCCCCTAGCAACGACCCCATGGTCTTACTTGCAAGCGCCTGACTACCGTCCACTCTCCTCCTAGAATCCACATAACAGCTCCTACGAGTAACGCGTGGCCCCTGGCAACACTCAATAATTCTCGCATGTAAGGTGCAACAAATTGGCCCTCTGCTACCCCTTCCCGGTGGGAGACTTCCGCTATGCTGGCTAATAAGTTTTCAATCTTAATGAGTTAAGTAAATATTTTAGAAAGGCCAACGAAAGAGAAGGTTCCTTCTTCTATTTTCTTTCAGTCAATGACTCTGGTTTTTCGAATGCTGTTTTTCGTTCTTTTACGTAATGTTTTATAAATTCAGTCTTCTTAATCTATCAATAATCTGTTAAGGAACACGCTGGCGCGGCGCTCTAATTAAGAAAATTAAGTTGTTAAACAGAGGTTTATTTGGAAACACTTTTGTTCGACTTAATCTCACAGTCAAATACGAGAGACTGCTTGTAATATTTTCACCAGCCAATTGTACAGTTGCTTTAAATAAGCATCATCATCAACACAACACATACAATTTGTGAGCCAGGCTGAAATACCAGCCCTGCTAAACGATAAACAACAGCCAATGTGAGGAAATTCGAGGCGCTAACGTATCCTCAACGAAAATGCTAAATAAACATGGTGGACGTACACCTCCGAAGCACTTTGAGGCAACTTCTTTGTCTTCACTGTCGAGTCATAATGATAGCCTAATATATATCGGATTAGATTCACCATCTGCGATAATACCCACCTCGCGCTCGGTATTACATCGTAAATAAGCCGCTACTTTACAGTACGACCCGGAGTGATTTAGGAGGAATGTTATACGATATATTGGCTGAGCGATAGTAGACTATAAACTCCAATTAATGTGCCACGTCAGGATATCATCGCCGGCAGGCCTCACATACCTCGTATTTTCCTCCGCTGATCACATGGATCCTGTCCCTCACCCACCCCCAGCTTCTAATCCTGTCCCCCCCCTCCCGGCCACTCCTGCTGGTATGCTGCAGCACCCCCTCCCCTCGTCCTCTCTTTCCTTAGACCTAGCTCGTCTCTTCCCTAGATTCTTAACCGTCCCTAACACCTCCATTCCGAATGATCTTCTAGACAGAGAATAAACAGTTTGACAGCGTCAAATAAAATGAATTCTCGTCAAGAAACCCTAAATGTTCGGTGGTTTGATGTTAATAGAGAGACGAAGTTTTAATTTAGTGTTGCTTGTACTTTGGAAATAAGAGATACATTGATGAGTTCTTAATCCGTAGAGGGGTTAAAATATTTGTCAAACCTGAACTCAGCCTGTCTAAAGATGATTTGAGGTTATCTGGCAGAGAGAGAGAGAGAGAGAGAGAGAGAGAGAGAGAGAGAGAGAGAGAGAGAGAGAGAGAGAGAGAGAGAGAGTCCCTCCTAATGCATTTTTTCAAAGGTAAAGTGACGTGATACATGAGCTTAGCTAACAAAACAGCATTGTGTGCCAGTTGCTGTGCCTAAGCTGTTCCATAGGGTTGAAAATGACCTTTTCGGAATCATGAAGAAGCTTTCCTTCATGATTTCATTATCATAATGTTATTCAAATCGTATCGTATCTGAATATTTAATCGAAGTCCTTGTCTTAGGTATGAAAATTTAAAACTTTTCCAACGTTCCTTATTTTTTTGAATTTCTTTCATAACACAGTTTCTGTCATTGTTGCCTTTCCGCTTCTTGGCTCACTGACTGACACGGAATCCTAATCCTTCTCTATTTTAATTATTCTCTATATATAATATGACTCACGACAATTGACTGATGTTAGTGATGTTCGGTACTGTATTAGACCACTATAACAAGCTTCGTATTACCACTGGGTCAGGTCAGCTCTTGGATGGGTTACTACCAAAGAATGAAAGTTACCGTACCTGAATTTATCGACAAAACTCAGGAGAGTCTGAAGGGAACGAAATGAACCAAAACGAGTGCCCTTGGAACCACCAGAATGAGTGAGTATTTCTTCTTGAATTATCATTACATTATCTGAACCAGTAATCCTTTCTTACGCCACAAATTCGTTTAAATCATTCGTCAGGAACTTGGAATAAGGACTTGCAAGTTTCATTGTTTCTGCTGTCTATGAGTTCGGTTTCGCTTTCGTCGCTATTTTCATTAGACTAACTTTCTCCTACTATCTGAGGTCCTCATTCTCATTCATAGATTTCTGTCAAACCTGTTTTATCTTACCAAAATTCCTGTGTATTTGTTTTTTTTACATTCTGATTGTTTTTCAATGTTTTTGATATTTTTCCTTAGAAATTTTTTAAAACTATTTAGTCCACTTTAATTTGTTCAATTTCCCCCTTAAATGTTTACCGTTTTCTGTGGTTCCAACTCACAAACGGTTGTAATTCTTCACTCCTTATTGTATCACTTTGTCTCTTACTGGACTGGGGGACTTTTTATTTCTATTTTTTTTTTTACAATTTATCACATCTCCCCGTTTTCCAGCCTCCCTCAAGTTTTCTTCACTTTTCTTCGCTCATTACTTCCCTCCCCCGTTTCACTACGCAATTTCTCATCCCCATTTCTTATCTAATCTCTCCGTAAAAATACCCTTAAGGGCACACATCGGCCTCACATTCGGGAAGACAATAAATCATGGGCCTAACTAGACATGTGGGTTGAACCGCTCCTGGATAGACCTAATCACTAGTAATCCCGGACCTATGTGCCTATTATGCGGGGTCTCTGGAGCGGAGGAAGGTGCTTGGCGGCCATTGGGTAGTGAGCGGGCCTTTGAAGATTCTCTCTCTCTCTCTCTCTCTCTCTCTCTCTCTCTCTCTCTTTGCGCAGGTTTATGCAATTATATTGTGGATGTTCTCAACACGGGTAAGAGTGATAAAACACAACATAGCAGGAAAAATATTGAGAAAAAGTTGGGCTGCTCTGTTTGTACAGCACTGGGAAAACTGGCATTAGAAGGCCTTTCGGACTACAGCTCTCTCTCTCTCTCTCTCTCTCTCTCTCTCCTTCAAACTCTTTATGTGATTAATAAGATCAGATAGGGGACATGCCCTTGCCTAGGGAATGTGATTTACAAATGGATGAATCATAGTCGTCGTGTTATATCTTTCAGGTGAAAATATCCCGGTGGATAAAAGGGTCTCTGATTATAGGGAGGCTTATGTATTCCAGAGTGTTGAATTATGGTTATATATGTAAGTTAGGGGTTGGTTACGTCGTTCATATACTAATCAGCTGAGAATAACGAGCCGCGGGTGTTTTTTGTGACGTATGAAGGTTGGGAAACATTTGCATTCATCTTTGGAAGCGCGTGGTTTATGAATATATTTTGGCTTTTTGCTCTGAAGAGTTATAGGTTGGTGTATAAAGATGTTATCATTTATTTAACGACGGAGGGATCATGCACGTAGTAAAAGGTATTGCTGAGCAATGGAGAGCTGGAAGGCAGTAAGTAAACGCTCTCTGAATGAACCATTACCCAGTTATAGCATATAATAGAAATGATATAGGCATGTATCGCTGACTTCTCTTCTGTTTGGCTGTTCATCTCTTTATTCTGCCGTCAATTTTTCCATCTTATTTTACGAAATTTGAGAAACGCCCCCTCCATTTTTTTTTTACTGGGGATGACATACTTTTGACTTATCCGAGAAAGAATAATTTCCACTTTCTTCATACAATCTTTGCCTGATATGTAATTATGGTATCAGAGCTTAATTATCCCTTGAATGGTTTTCCATTGTTTATGGTACAAGGGGACGTTAAATCTCAAAAAAAAAAAAAAAAAAAATACCGTGAGACTAGTTAATGAGCCATTTCAGCTGGTCATTAATTTCAGAGGTTTTCAAAAGGTCTCTGCGATCACTTTCCCAATCAAGCCTCTGGTGAGGCATCAGAGAGAAAGAACTGAAGCAAATAAACGAAAGAAAAAACAAATGCCTCGTTTAAAATTGCAATTCCGTGTAATCGCTATCAATCATGATATTAAACTTAGCAGTGGATGGTCATATGGTCTCTTGTTATTTCAGTACTACTTCATTTTGTTACATTAAAATCTACCCAGCTAAACAGAAAAGCTACTTTGGAATATCATCAGTCTTTTATTTGGTTCACCTGACCATGCTTTGATATTTCAAGCGATTGTTATTACTTGACTGGTCATTCATGCAACAATCCCCAACACTGATGCTTGTCTTGGAAGAATGACCAGTAGAACAACTAATGCTGTTTTTATTTTGACGCTACGACAGTGTTTAGCACCCGACGATTTACCAAGCGCAGAAAAGAAATGTTCATCTGTAGCAGCTCTTTGTATCCACCAAGAATCTGCAACAGTGTCCTGACAGGGTATGGTGATCAGCAAATGAAAATTGGCAGGTGTAACAAAGTTATGCCCCAGTCCTGGCTTCTGTTCCAAAGTTCCAGTTGCATACCGCGGGAATAATTTCTTCTTCTTTTCAATAATGTTGCTGCCATAGCGTTGAACTCTGTTTTTTCTAAACCTCAGGCCAAATTCTGGTGTGGAGGGAGGATATCTGCGTTTCATTTCCTCTTCGAACTGTAAAGTAATTTTACTATCTGTCGATTTCAACAGCAGCGGGTTGAGCATATGAAAAATTGAAGAGAATCTGCAGAATGCAATTCTGAGCGTATCTGGTTAATATACTACAATCTTGGAAATATCACATCGCAAAGTTCACTGTGTCTTGTGCGCTACGAAAACTCTGGACGTAACGTAAGATTAAATTCACAACACCTTCAGCTCTGTGGATGACCCACCTTTTTTTTTTTACATAATGTTTGCACGTTCTTCTTATCTTGTGTTTGCTAGTCTATCTATCCAAATGGAGAAAATACGAGAGAGAGAGAGAGAGAGAGAGAGAGAGAGAGAGAGAGAGAGAGAGAGAGAGAGAGAGAGAGAGAGAGAGAGAGAATGATTTCCAAAACGTCGTTGATTAATTTCTATAAATCTTGCTTGCCTTCTTAATGTTATGCTTTGAATAATAAAGGTGTTGCTACTGACCTTTCATGTAATAGGTTATTGATAGCATAACCAATGGCCCATGAGACCTTTGTTTTACTGAGTTTGGATTTCGGCTTCCGAAATTACGGCGATTAAGGATACTGACTGGTTAATATAAAATTGTGTTATAAAGCATTGCAGAAAATTCCTGTGGAAACAAACATATTTTCGCTTTCTTGAAATAGAGGCATTGAGGTATGTTGGACGAATTTTCTTATATGCGAACAAAATCCAAATGAACCTCCTATGAACTGAAACCTAAAATCAACTATGAAATCAAGATGAACACGAATAAGGAGGATAAGCGAAAGAGAATGGAAGTGCTTATTGTGTGAAAGATGAAGAAAGAACGGGAATAGGAAGAAAAGACAGGCAAGGTTTACGAGGAAGACGATGATATCTAAGAGAAAGAAAATGAAGAGAATGAGAAGGTGAGAGTGTGAAAAAGGACGGAAAGTTTAGTGACTGGGGAGCAAAACGAACTCGATGATGATTTGCAAATAGACAACAAGAGCAGGAGAATGAAGAGGATGGTGTTGTAGAGATAAAAAAGAAATGAAAGTGGAATCATTCTTGGAAGTATGGAAAAAGGAACGGTCGAAACAAGAACTAAAGAAAAGAGAAGATTAACGCGAGAACTGAAGAAAAGAGAAGATTAACGCGGAGGAAAGCGAAGAGGCTCAATAGCAATCCGGGCTGCGCCGTTGCGCAGCAAACTTATGATTACTGAGCATTTTACAGCCAATCCTTGCCCAATAAAGTTGTAGAGAGACTCCTCGAATTCTTATCTCATTGATAATTGGCGATTGTACCTCGACGTCTCCGCCAAACGATGATTCGCCCTCGATATCACTCCCATAAATTGGCTTCTATCGGCCAGCGCTTTGATTCCTCGAAAAGGCTTATTATACACACCTGTCGATGTGTATCATAAGGGCTATAAACCTTCGTTCGCACGGCTTATAGATATATATGTATATCCACCTTTCGGGCATCGTCTGAGCTTTTCCATTCAGACTCAATTGTTGGAACTAACTGGGAAATCAGGTGTTTCGTCGTTGATAGCAGAGGTGCACAAGAGAGGACGCGTCTCGAATTGAGGTTTTTAGTGTGCGAGGAATGAAATATCTATTTGGTTGCAGGATTATATGATACGATTTTTAAGTATGATACATTGCCGGATTTCTCCTAAGCGCGCACATAAACTCTCATCCACGCTATATTTGTTTACACGGTGTAGGAAGATGTGTTTGATCAGATCTTCTAAAGGTCAGAGAATAAAAAGATATTTGATAAAAGTACTAAAATGAAACTGTGTTAGATTCCTTCCTAACACTTAGTGAGTAAAGATCGAGCACGGTCAAGCTGGAATTATATCACATTTCTATTAATGGAACCGTTGTAACCGAATTTAATTAAGTGAAAAATCTTTAGTTATTTACAAAAAAGGTATAGCATTGCAGTGATTCTGAAAATACAGTTCTAGATAATGTCTCTTTAAACCCAGTTCTCGGGACTGTTTATCATAAACCGTTTCTCGGCAGCGTTATCCAACGGTAGACCCTTATTTCCTCGAACTTCTGATTAACGTCAGCCGTTCTCCGAATATGATGCCTTATAGAGGGGTTTCAAAACCATTATTTCCAGTAGCATTCTGAGTAGCCTTGCTATCATTAGTTCTCAACATTTTTTCCACATGTGAGGTTTCGTAACGCAGTGCTCTCTCTCTCTCTCTCTCTCTCTCTCTCTCTCTCTCTCTCTCTCTCTTTTAAGTAACTTACTGATTGTTAGGCGTGGGTAAAATTAGGCACTGAGAGAGTTCTAGTATTTATGGATTAGTGATAAGAAATGAATTTCAGATTAATTTAAAGATATAACAGTAAATAACGTGATATAATCGTTACTGGATATGAGGTCTTAATCACAAAACTGTTTGAAGGAAGATCATGTGTAGTCTTACAACAGTGTTTTTGTTCTGGTTAAGTTAAGTCTATTGCTAACAGTTTTTTTTTTATAAACTTGTCAACTTCTGAATCTTGTCAGCAGTTCCATTTGATATTTTCCGTCACTTTCTCAGACGTAATTCGATAGCCAAAAATATTTCATAATTAATGTGAAACCAGCATTTATTGACAAAGTGAGACGTTCCACAAACGCAACTAAAAATATCCCATTTCTTTTTTGGTTTCTAGTAACAAATTTAATATGCCTCCGAGAAAATGACGAATAAAACATTTCAGAGAGTACTGAAAATTCAAAATCAGCGCTACTGAACGAGACCTGAGGACCAGGGGTGTGTGATTGCTAGGTTAGCAGCTGGAAACTCGGGAGGCTCTTATTAAGGCAGGGAACGATCTGCCACAAACCGTCGCTTACGTTTGGGTTTAAATGGAAACAAACGAGTCCTTTTGAAAGAGAGACAAAACTCTCAATGCAATGTGTTTGGGAAAGTTATTTGTCGCAATTGGCCAAATTACCCACGCAAACCAACCCGAATTTTAAATAACTGTTAAGCTTCTGGAAAGTTTCACCAATTCCAATCGTATCTTTGAACCTTAGTCCATCTGTGATGGAGGGAAGCCGATTTTTAACACCTGCCTTCTAGATGTTTGGCATTGTGTTAGAAAATGGATGGAATTTAACACCATTGCATGGTACTGGTCTTAGTTGAATTTAACACCCAAACCATTGCAAGGTATTGGTCTCGGTCGCGGAAAGTACTATATTGAGGCTATGAAAAACTCGCCTTATACATGAAATTCAAGAGCAGAGATTAAGCAGTTCATTGATCATTCAAGGATTAAATGGCAAAGAAGATTGGTCTCCATGCGTTTAAGAATATAATACAAAATGTGCTCGCTTTGTTTCATCCATATGTCCTCAAGGAAATAATACTTAATAACGGGAATTTTTTTTTTGTGCTGTTACAAATTACTATTCTGCTATATAAAATAAACACCGCAAATAAGATAATGGTGCTACTGCTACTACCAATGCCACTTCTTCTGCTCCTGCTAATCACAATGATTAAAACAACCCCTCGGAATTGATTCCTGTGATTTCGTTGGCTGTGGTGACCAAGAGAGAAACCAGAATTATCGCGTTATCTCTTTTTATTTACATCTTTTGTCCTTTTACTTTGTACTCGCTGCCCGGTAATGATAAAGTGGCAGTAAGAGAAATACCAATCATCGCCTCATGAGACCACTCCAAAAAACACACGAAGTAGCTATCGCCCACATCCGAAATTAAATGAACTGTGGCATTTGCCTGGAAGGTTTACATCTGAAATCTATTAATCTGAAGAGAGAGAGAGAGAGAGAGAGAGAGAGAGAGAGAGAGAGAGAGAGAGAGAGAGAATATTCCCCAAAACCCATCAGCCATTTCACAGCTCTCATTAACCACCTTCCAAACACTCTATCGGCTACCTGCGACCCAGCAATCAAACGTCGACTCGACTCGATCTCTCTCCCGGTACCTCGGGGATATTTATCCATCAGTTGCTGTTACCGGATCGTTTCGGAAAACCACCAGTGACTTGGTAGTGTTTAATGAGGGGGTCTTTACAACTCTCGGCTTTACAAACAGGGCTCTGCCTCGTTCCAAGCAGCCTGGCTGGCTAACTCGCCGCCCTCCCTGCCCTGCCCTCCCCCCCGACCTCCCCTTCAGAACGTGTCATTTCTTCCCTATTCATTACAGAGACATGTCCTTTGGCACGTCGTTCCGAGATTGGGTGACATTAGAGAACCGCGAGTTAAGGGGGCGGATTCGAGAGCCAGTGGACACGACTGCTATTTATCAGTGTTTGACGCCCTGCGGGATCTTGTCCTCGGGTGTGTGTCATTAGCTCTGATTTACCTGCCGCGTAATGGCAGGCAATTTCTTACAGAGAAGTGGAGACACTTCTCCGCGCTCTGTTTATCTCATAAAAGGAATTAGAGTGGGGAAGGTAAAAGGTTGAAAGAACTTGATGCTTTTTATCATCTTAATGTGGTGATGCTTTATCTCGAGTTGCACTTTTCACGGCAAACGCACACCGTCTGTGATGGAAACTTCGGCCTACATCCAAGTTATGCAGATGATTATGCTTTTGTGCTACGCAGCTGGGAGGGTGTTACCGGTGGTTGAATCGCCCTGTGATCTCACAGAGAGGGTGAGCAGATTCAGGAAAATGTAGTAACTAACGCGCAAATCATTCACAAGAACCGCAATACGGGGTAATCAAAAGCAAATTAGGAGTTGATATATATGCCACGCAAAGTGATAGTTCGATTGGTAGGTTTTCTCAAATGAAAATGATCGCAAAAAAAAACAAAAGAAAAAAACAGTACCATTAGTAGTCCAAATGTTGGCCGTTTGAACTTGAAGAAAAATGCTTCCTACAAGGGGTCAATCGTTGGTTAAGTTTATACATCTCTTGCAGCAAAATTTATATGTTCATAATGTATGTATATATATATATATATATATATATATATATATATATATATATATATATATATATATATATATATATATATATATATATATATATATATATACACACAGTATATTGATAGATCTTGACAGATATGCTCATTATTTATGATCGGAGAGCAGGTCGCGATAAGCACGGTATTTTCAGAAAATAATCATTGAGTAAAACTGCAGAGAATTTAATGATATCAAAAGCAAGAGCTACAAGACGATTGCTGGAAGCATTACACTCCCTCTTATTAGGAATAAGGCATCGAATGGCCATTTCAAGACAGTGTTCGGGTGGAATGATGACAAAATACCGGGGCAAGTTCATCGAGCAAATTTATCATGAAACCAAACAAGGGTGCCCTTAGGTCAAAAGCTCTTGCAGCCATCGACCATTTCAGAACGCAATTCCACTGGGCTACAGCAGTGATAAAAGGCAATTCTGGAGGCAGCGACAATCAGAGCCAACATCATATTTCGAGAAGGGTTCATAGCCCGGGTCTCCAGCCTGAATGCTCAGAAAAGAAGCGCTAGACTAAGGTATCGGGGATAACTGTTTTCACGCGCACACATACATATACATACGAACCGTAGTCTTGTGCTTCTTTTCTGAGCATTCAGGCTGGAGACTCGGGATATGAACCCTACTTGAAATATGACGTTGGCCCTGATTATCGCTGCACATATACATATACATATACATATACATATACATATATATATATATATATTTATATATAATTATATATATATGTATATACACATGTATATATATATATGTTTATATATATATATATATATATATATATATATATATATATATATATATAGTATACTGTATACACACACATATATATAGGCTACACATACATGTACATATATATACGTATATATATATTTTATATATACATATATATGTATATATATAGTATATATATATATATATATATATATATATATATATATATATATATATATATATATATATATATATATATATATATATATATATATATATATATATATATATATATATATATATATATATATATATATATATATATATATATATATATATATATATATATATATATATATATATATATATATATATATATATATATATATATATATATATATATATATATATATATATATATTATACGTAGTTTGCTTACTAACGAATACATATATACACATTTCCAGTGATATTTCCAATTGAAGTTACAATGCTACCAAGAAAGCTGAAGTTGAAACCTTTAATCTATATTATCAACAATGTAAAAGTAAAATTATATTTCTTTTTTATATAATCTGATCATCTTAGTGTCAAAATATTCATGGTCACTTTTGTACTGGATATACAGAAAGATATCTGAATTTTTCAACGTGGACTTTCAGTGCTTTTGGAATATCGTTTCAGCATTCTGATTTCAAAAAATAAACTTTATAAATCTACCTCAAGTCTGTTGAAAATGTTTGAAAATGTTATTTACATGGCTCTGTTTCTTACTATTTTCTTTGTCTGTCTTGAAGTCTCTCTACATACATATGCTTCCACACATCTGTGTCTTTTTCATTTTGTTACGGGCTGCTCTAGGAGCAAGAGCCCGTGCTGGCACAAGGCCAGCTAAATCTGAAACAACAATGTCTTTTTGTCAGTCTGTCCACACACTAGCAGCATGTCCGACATTGACCTGACTGGGAGTTGCTATAAATAGTCCAAAATTGTTTTGAATGCAGACACCTGCCGCCTAACTGATAGAACACCCCGGGATTCTTCGTGAAAACTTAACAGCTAAGAACTGAACTCATTCACTGAGCTACTAGTAGAGGGCCGTCAGCGTGAGTAGTACTTTTCTTAATGAATTTGTTGTGTAAGGGGACGCAGAAGTAATTCATGCTCGGTGAAGTAAAGTAAAAACAATTTAGTTTCCTTCTTAATATTTCTGATATGTTTCAACTTCTAAAATGATTTTAAAATGAGTGGAAGTGGAATGCTGGGAGGTAAAATCATTCACAGAAGCAGAATCATTTTTGAGCCTATAAAGAAAACTGCAGTATCTGCCAGTTCCCACTTATAATGACGGTTGTGGAAACGATAAACGATACCGACACAAAACTTAGTCTATGGGCCTGGTCTTTCCCCCAAACAATATATATGTGTATATATATATATACATATATATATATATATATATATATGCATATATATATATATATATTATATACATATATATATATATATATATATATATATATATATATATATAAATATATTTAAGAGTGAATGAAGGATATGTAAAAAAAATTGAGTGGTAATTTGTTGATGCAATACATAACTGTAGTCAGACTTCCATACTTTGTGTGTGATGGGTTCAGAAGGGTTCATTTGATTGGGTAAAATTTCAGCGCGAGTCAATAACTGTAGCGGGAAGCGTTCAGAGCAAGTTTTAAGTTGCTAATTAAGTCGGTATTGCACTAAGAGTATGGAAATGTAGGGATTGAGAGAAGGTGGCAGCGTTTTTACTGATGTTCTCGTTGGCTGCCGAGTCCATTAAAACACGTGACGACTATGGGAAGGGTAAATCCCTGGAAGAAAAGTAAAGCCACTATTCGGTTGGAATCTTCCACCATTGACTAGTTACGTCTCTCTGACTGTATACTGTAATTTTCTAGAGTTATCCGTTAAATTCCGTTACCTTATAGATAGAAATATTTCCCAAGTCTCCGAGTACCCAAGATAAAATTCTGGCTATTGAAATGCCTGCAGAAATCTTGTAAAAATAACCACGAATGAAAACGGTCTTGCAGAGATCTTTAATCATGTCCAATCTCACGTTAAGTAGAAAGTCATAACATGTATTGAGAAGAGAAACTTCGACAAACCGCGAACCATCTGAAAGCGTATGCGCTAAAAACCTAAGAAAAGTAATTTTTTTATTTTTTTATTTGGTTCACGCAATTGTCCTCCATTACACGAAATACTAGGACGATAAGTCAAGAGTGATGAAAGCGAAGTAAAAGTGATACTGGAAATTATGGAGCTGCGATAAGTCAGTCCACAATACCGTGGCCCCGGCGGAGGCTCCGAGGAGCTCTAATTATTAAGACAAATAAAGGGAGAGAACATCGCTCGTAAAGTACATCGAATGACAGGATCATGGCGGTCTTGGGATGACTGATGTCCAGATAGTGGATGGTAGATGGCGGGTATGGGCTGGAGGAGAGCCACGGATATGAAAGGAAAAAAGGGGACGGTGTGGGGTTTTGGGGGATGTCAGGGGTATGGGCAGAGGCAGGGCACTAGAACTAAGCAGCGAGCGTGCAGGGAGCTTCTTGCAGTGATCTCGTGATTGAGCAAAATAGCCGTGAAGGAACCGCAGACCATCACCTCTCAGCTGCTAAACTGCGCCACATAACAACGCATGCGCAGTAAACTCCGGGCAAATACCCGACATTGAGCAAACAGGGACCACATAGACAGATCCACGGCTATCTTTAGCGCAATAAAACAACGACAAACCACTGTTCTCTGCCCACACTCATCATGCCCGGCCGAGGAGGAGTCATACTTCATACCCCAAAATGTAATTACTGCGTTGGGCTGCAGTAACATGCACTTAGTCTTGTCGATGGCTAATTCAAGCCACTTGGAACTACCAATCACCTGAAGTATAGAGGACCGCGAATGGTGGTTAGTGCCGGGTCATAGAAGCCCTAAAACATAACGATGCCGAGAAATATTACTCGGAGGTGAATCAGATGATCATCGATATTAACCTTAATCTGAAGGTAAAATACACCCGGGATGACGGTGGTTAGCCTGAGTTATGGAAGCCCAATTTTACAGTTTACCTCCGTTAATAGGGCTCTTTCACCTCCCTTCCAAATGGCTGTTGGTGGAGCACTAAAACCTCCGATGGATTGGGCATGATTAAAAAGACGCGGGCTGCCTATCATGGTCGTCGAGCCGAGTTATGATACCTCTTTTACACATATGCTGTTGATAATTTCGCGTCGAAACTCCGCTCTTAAGGGCCGAGAGTTGCTGAAATCCTGGCTAAATTATGGACGATCCGGATAATATGTAAGTATTTGGGCTCGGCTTAAGGTTTATTACTGTCAATATTGGCGTGAAGATGTCAGGTATTAGAGACGCCATGGGAAATTATGGAATGCCAATGTTCCGAGTCGGTTGGTCGCCTCGGCCCGGCCTTTGTTGAGTCAGGTTTATAATAAAAGAGTCTGCGCAGAGAGATAGGACTTGGAAGACATCCCTCTTTTTTTACTTACAGCACCTCCCCCCTTCCTCCCCCTCCCCCACCCTCCTCCTCCTGATCCTCCCGCACGTCCTCCACTTCCCGGAGTCTGGATGGCTTGACTGAAGTGACCTATTCCATGGAGAGAGAGAGAAAAAAAAAAATATTTAAAAAGTAAGGGCTAATGTTTCTTATTTCCGTCCTGTGTGAGAGTCACGTTAAGGGAATATAGTAAAATTTTCCACTTTTCATGCTGAGAGCCTCCATTTGCTATTAATACTAATAAATCAGAAGAGAGAGAGAGAGAGAGAGAGAGAGAGAGAGAGAGAGAGAGAGAGAGAGAGAGAGAGAGAGAGAGAGAGAGAGAATAAAAAATGCCATCTTTAGGAAAATTAAGAAAATACATAAATGAAGAGTAAGAGTCTTCATTTGCTATTAATACTAATAAATCAGAAGAGAGAGAGAGAGAGAGAGAGAGAGAGAGAGAGAGAGAGAGAGAGAGAGAGAGAATAAAAACTGCCATCTCAAGGAAAACAAAGAAAATACATGAATAATGAGTAATTCATTTCTCGACCCGGCGATTCCCGCGAGATGAGACGAGCCTAATCATGACGCCATACAAGAGAGCTATATTTTAGAGACGAGCCTTTTCCCTTTTACGATATTACGAGGCCTTTTAGAGACACTTACGAGGAGAAAGGATCCCGCCTGATCATAGTGGTTACTCGGCCTCCAATATGTCTGCCTTTTAAACATTACATTTGTTACTTTATGTAATAATCAAAGGCAATTCGATTCAAAAAGGAGGTTTCGTCCGGTGATCAATAGAGCGGGATTTATGGGCATACTTAGGGTCCGTTTAACTCTAAGGAAACATGTATTAGCCTTCCGATACCATCAAATATATTACACATTATTTACATCCACGACCTCCATCTCATATTCGGATATGATTGAAATTACCGTCTGCTCCTTCAGAGAGACAGGAAATGAGAGTGGAAGGTTAAGTGAATTTAGTTTCTTCTCTTTAATATGTATTGGCATGCTGTGTATGAATTTGTAATCTCTTACTGTAATTTAGCAACGTTTCACAATCTGAAAACCTCCTGAAGATGATATGTACTACATATGGAACGAGAGGAAGAACACAGTGTAAAATAGAAGTGTTTTTGTTTTTCGAAGTATATTTCGCTGCTCTTATGAAAGTTTAATTTCCTGAAGCATAAGTGCATGCCAAACGAAATTGTTATTTGTTTGATGGTTTGAGCTGAAATTAATCATGTTTAATTATTATTATTATTGTTGTTACACACACACACACACACACACACACACACACACATATATATATATATATATATATATATATATATATATATATATATATATATATATATATATATATATATTTATTTATTTTTTTTGTTGGGGGGTGGGCGAGCAATTGGGGTATCCTATAATCTAGGCAAGAACATTGCCTCCAAGACTGTTGTTACCTATCGCTCTGCTTTCTCTCTTAGCCAATTCTTCATCTCTCAGGCACTGACCTTTTTTCTTGTGTAAACCGATATTTTTTTTGGGAGCAACTGGGCTATCCTGTGACCTTAGGCAAGAACATTGCCTCCAAGACGCAGTTGTTACCTATTGCTCTGCTTTCTCTCTTAGCCAATTCTTCCATTTTGGTCGAAGCAAATGATGTCCATATATAAATTTCTGTTAGGACTTGAAAGTACAGGTTACTTCGCGCTATTTTTGGAGTGACCACAACTTCATTTTCCTAAGAGTATACATTGTGAAATATGACTACATTTTTAAGCGTTTCGCTTATCCCATCTGTTAGAATTTCCTGTTAGCTTTATTCGCTCCTTCTTAGAATAATGCCTTCATACATGAAGTGCTTCAAGTTTTGCTTCCCTTCTCGAAAGGAATGAATTCAGGAAAAGTTGTCTGAACAGTGGCGCCGTCGTTATCTCCTCTTTAGACCTGTGGTGAATATAGCACCACCACCACCATCAAGGACATCAGATATTAAGTCCCAGAGACTTTGACTTCAGACAGACTCAGTATGTCTTGCTGTCTTCCAAAGAAAAACCTATATGCTGTATCCATCCAAGAGAATGAGGATATTACTGTTTCAAAGGAAATGAACAAACGTGAAACAGCCTCTGGGTTCTACCCTCACTCGTACCTTGAATTAGTCTTTTAGTGTTGATTCTTGAAAATTGGATGCAACCACTTTCAAAATTTTAACCACAGAATTAGTTACGAATTTTAGAAGATTTATTTCTAGCCGAGAAATGAAAATTTACCGTGGTTTTAAACAAGGGTGAGAATGGCACGTTTTCTCTATCAAAAATTAACTGCATTTTTGCGAGTTTATACAGTAAAAACAAATGGTAAGAGACAGATAGTTGGGGTTTGTTTTCAAGAGGCGTTTAAGGAATGGCTTCAGGGGCATGCAGGGCCTGTAACTTCAGGAAACGTCGGTGATATTTTCACCTCCATAAAAGAGTTGGTGGCATGATTGCCACAAACTTAAGACTCAACAATTGTCGGTGCTTAAAAGACATCATCTTTCTTGATGATGTTGTTGCAGCTCTACAACGGACGCAAGGTAATTCTTGAATAGATTATGTGCAACACCACCGATGAGTGATGGAAGGACTGATATCACAGGAGGTGGATCTTTGCTGTAACTCTATGAGAGACCAAACCGGAGGGTACTTGATTCCCAGACTGTATGACTTGTAATTTTGTGGTTCCACACATCCCGCCCTTGTGTTCTCTCTATACATACCGAACATAACAGAAGATGAATAGTTTTAAGGACGTCTTTCGCCTCAACACCAGTGAGCGTCTTGAGACTATGGCCTAACTAGACCTACTCCCTCACCCAACGAGAAAAAAAAAAGACAAAGGATAATGGTCAGACTTCTACTTATGGAGATTAGATTTGGGAGTTGACGGAGGTGTTTCGGGAGTTGACCTTCCTAAGTATGTAAGTTGTTTTGTGGACACATGTTATTGTCAAAATCGATAAAGAGCAAAAATATACAAGTATTGTAAAGATGAGGTAAAAATGATAGAGAATAAGAGTGATATGAATAAAGGTGGAGATAGGCATATGCAAAATAAGAAATGGAACATAAAAATGGGTCAAGACAAATGTTTTGCCACAAGACCCTCTAACTCCCAGAGGGTAGCTTCTTTCTTCCTTCTCTATAGTACTATTTTGGCCAGTGTCTTACAGAGTTTAAGAAGTGAGTTACTCCATTTCTAATGTAGCCTCGCAACATCCGTCATCTCTCTGCAAGAGCATGCTTCGGAATTCTATTCCTTCTTCAGTTTCCGCTTATCTCCTTCGGGCATGGGGTAGACAAGGATGTTAAAGGATCCGTTCTATCAGTCTTGGAATTTGAAATACATTTTTTCCTCTTACAAAAGCTTTCAGACTTTCGAGTCTCTGTTTTGGCTTCAGTGTCTACAGTCTACCTTGCATCTTGCGCAAGCGCGAGCCATTTCCCATTCCCTTCCCGATCACCTCTCCTATCCCTTTAAATTCCACTTACATCTTTTGATTTTATCCTCACAAACGTGCGCGCGCGCACACGCGCACACACACACACAAGCACGTAAAAAAAACTTAAGTGGACACAGACATATTTTTAAATATATATATATATATATATATATATATATATATATATATATATATATATATATATATATATATATATATATATATATATGTATATACAGTATATATATTCAAACATACATATATATATCTATACATATATAAATATATACACATACATCCATATATATATACATATATATTATATATATAATATATATAATAAAATATATATATTATACATATATTATATATATATATATATATATATATATATATATATATATATATATATATATATATATATATATATATATGTATGTATGTGTGTATGTATGTGTGTTGGTTTGTGCGTGTGTGTATGGGTAGGTGTTTGTGTGTGTATAATTTCCAATTCATAAAATCATTATACTGACCTGAGTATTTTCGACGGTTGGGTAAGTAGTAAGAAGCTATGAAAAATAGTGTGATGGTAAACTGTGTATGTGCAAATACATTACGAGCACAATTCATGTACAACATACACATACACTTGACAAGATCACCGTACCAGGTCATAAAAGAAAGAAGAGGAAAGGCCACCATACCGAAATGATCTTGAAAGGAATAAGCCCTTGACCCAGTTAGCCATGTTATTCATCTGACCTAAAAATGAGAGAATTACGAAGAGAAATCAACATCAGAAAGAACACTAAAGTCACGACGATAAGGCGCAACTGTTGCAAATTTCTGCAGCGCAGATGTAAGCTCTGAAAACAGAGATGAATATACGTTAGATGAAAATTTGTATATATACATACATATATGTATATATACATATAAATATATGTATATATACATATATATATATATATATATATATATATATATATATATATATATATATATATATATATATATATATGAGATGACGAAAGGATCCATAACATAACACAACAGCGAGATGAAAAGCTAATCTTCTAAAGGCATCATCAAGAACTATTCGTCAAAAAGAACCGGAGAATCAAGAACTTTTCTCTGAGCAAGATCCCCTGGCGCAGTCAAATAGAGACGCCCAAAAGAACACAGTTAAGAAAGACGAGGCAGCCATTGACACTTCATGGAGGACGGCAGCGTGGACGCTCGATAAAGGCAAAATACCCTGCGCTAAAGGAGGTAATTGCGCTCCTGCGGACCGGCGCCGGCTATCGGCGTCATCTGGAAGCGGGTTATCGCGCCGATCTACAATTAGGCAGTTATCGGTTCGGCAACTAGCGGCGTTCTAGCAGTTGAATAAAGAAACGGCATCATTACGAGTGCTGAGAGAGAAAATTCATCAGAGTGATAGCTTGCAACCACAGGACTGAGCTGTTGCTTTCAAGGGCTGTAATCTCGTCCGCCAGGGTTGGAATAAGACATGGATTATGATTGCAGCCTACAAATCCACATTAGCATAGGCAGAGACGCAAGGAAGCATATAGCCTGTTCAAAGGGAAGCGGAGATACGCTGATTTGTTTTTAACTTTCGACCCCGTGCTTTCGTCCAGATTTGCATAGTGACTATTTAAATAGGATTTTATTTGCCGGGGGGGGGGGGGAGTGGGGATTGTCTTCATGAACGACATATTACAGTCATTAACGTTATTAATTCAGATATACAGGAGGGACTTTAACCTGAAAGATTGTCTTATCACCAGTCTTAGTGTTACTAAGGACAACTATCGAAAATGGCTAATGTCTGTCATCCTCTAAATGATTTTCCTTGTTTCATAAAGATAATTAACTTATAAAATGTTAGAGCTCCTAGCATCACGTCCCCGTGAAGTTTACTACACTTTATTTAAAACTATTCTTATTTGGAAATGACTGATGCACTGACTGATATGTTATAGTAAACTGGCTTAACACTTAAAGTCCTCGACTCCTTCTCGGGAAACTAGGGCCTCAGGCTGTCTAGCCGTCTGATACAGAGACTACAAAATGCAAGCATAATACAAGGTTTGGCAAAACATGAGGCCTCGAGGATTTGCTCTCCAAAGGCACTATCACTGTAGCCATTGCCCTTAAAACACTGTTTACACTGATGAGCCGTCGGCTGGTGTTACATCAACCTTCGCGTCCTTGTCTCTTGAATGCAGCCTGTAAAATGGCCATTCCTTTTGATAATCATATGTAAGTTTTTTGTAACCTCCTTCTTCTTCTTCTTCTTCTTCTTCTTCTTCTTCTTCTTCTTCTTCTTCTTCTTGTGAGAGAGAGAGAGAGAGAGAGAGAGAGAGAGAGAGAGAGAGAGAGAGGTCCCCCCAACCATTGTCATAGTATACGGTAATATAATTCGGATAGTTAATACTGTAGATTCGCCTATCAGGTCTGGAGGAGCCAAAGGCTCGTGCGATTGTTTGTTTGTGCATGTGCAGCCGCATGATCCGCTTTTTTTTTTTTATCTTTTGAATTTCGATTTTCTCTCAACCAGTCTTCAAGCGCATCGGTGTATCTTCTTCATCACAATTTTTCCCCATCATTCACTCGGCCGATCAAGGAACCCCTCCCCTTGTCCCTAATACCGCATCTATCAACTCCACCATCCTCATCATCAGAGCCTTTGAAAACTCCTTCAACCTCCACTCACCCCAAACCCACCCAGCCCTTTAATGCCACACCCTCTTAGAAGCTCTCTCTCTCTCTCTCTCTCTCTCTCTCTCTCTCTCTCTCTCTCTCTCTCTCTCTCTCTCTCTCTCTAATCGGGGGCCTGATCCGGCGATCTCTCGTTTCCAGAATGTGAATCGAACCTCTTGGAATCATTCATCTCTTCTCTTGGCTTTCTAGATGATAAGTGCCATCATCGTGACTTTCTTTATCGCCTATTTGTTTCTTTTCCTTCTATTTAGTTTTCTTCATCTCATAATTCTTCCCTCGGCAGTTTTCCCTTGATCTCGGAACGCCGTTTGAATGTACCGTATATATGAGTTTGCAGATAAGTATCCGAGGGATAACTTCTCTCGAGCTCCGGGCCCCATTTCTCAACCTTGATTTAAGCTCTGCCTTTCGAAGCAAGGGTTCAGAGGGTTGCCGTCGCTATTACTCGGTCTTTTGTATGTTCTTGTTCCGTATCGAGCTGGAAGAAGAAGAAGTTTTTTTTTTTAAATCGATACGCCAATGGCTTCGACGTAATAGCAGACGTTTTTCATCTAGGCCCTGCTCCCATGTCCTTTTTAGGCCGTGGAAATGTCGATTTCGGCCAGATGTGATTGCTGACTGGATAGCGAAAGAAATGGCAAGACAGCAATGTCAAGAAAGGGCTCCTGAGATTAGATAGAAGAAGTCGTGCTTCTTCTGAATAGCACATTCAAGGTGAGATTTTTGTTACGAGAAATGAAATGCAAAAGTCTTTGGCAATAGGTGGATATACTAAACTTATGTGACCCAGTTCATGCATATTCTCATCAACAATGATTCGTGATTATTTATGATCATTATAAAATATATTGCCGGAGATCATATCGTATTGCAAATGACCATAGTTGGAAAGAAAGTGAGACCACGTTATTTTAAGAAGAATAGTAGCCCCAAGTGGCATAGCTGTTGCTATAGGAGAATCAGTAATTGTTGGACATTCAATGATCAGTTTAGATTTTGACAAATAAGGCACAGGAATGTAACCAAACTCAGGCTTCCACTCGGTCTTAGTGAGTCTGAAGAAATGGCACATCAGTGTTACGTCACTTTTTCAGTCCACCGGAACTCGTCATCAATAACTTTTTTATAGTACTTTTTAAGATCTGGACTCCAGCATTGGCCAAAGCATCGGATCTCCTGCCGTCATCCTAAAGTTTACAGCTGTTTATTCGGTCTCACGATTAAAATTTAGCCCCACTTCACACTATCCTTACGATCTAGACAAATGCACTCGTTTTGACTCTGATCTGATAGCCCCTTCTTAAATACAGATCATTATATATATATATATATATATATATATATATATATATATATATATATATATATATATATATATATATATATATATATATATAAATGTGTCGGTGTATGTATGTATTCATATATAACTTGCCGTATGCTGCTGTTTATTCAACCACACCGCTAACTTGTAGCATACGAAAATCATAATCTTTTTATTTGTTTCTTCTCTTGTGAATTTAAATGCCTTTTTGTTAATATGTGAAAACATGAATGTAGGCTTCCCTTTAGTACATTAGGAATTCAAAAATGTAAAATTTATTCTGATAATTTATATCTTTATTCATAGAAAATTCAGGAGCAATTATTTTTGATATAATAGTTTCTCATCGTACAACATCTGTGGATTTACGAGAAACCGCTTTTGCTTCACGACCGGCTTAAATCAAACCACTTTGATAATTTTAAAGATTTATTCATGCTGCGGTGATTTTTATTTTCTTAATCAAGTACAATTTTTCTTAATGGTTCTTCGTTATAAACTTGGGACCAGGAACCTGTGCAGGCGAGTTCCTGCAAGCAAACGGTTAAAGCCATTCAAGTACTTACGTGCTTGTGAGTAAACGATAATAAGACGGACACATGATGAAGAGTGAAGCGGTAAAAGTAAATACGGGTTATTAAAATTCATCCATCATGTGGCTTCCTTCAACATGTTAATTGCTGTTACTTGGGTCTACGGGGATCTTGTTTGGTTGTTGGCAAGGCAAAGCAGGAGAGAGAGAGAGAGAGAGAGAGAGAGAGAGAGAGAGAGAGAGAGAGAGAGAGAGAGAGAGAGAGCAATAAATCCCTTGTGAAATCATTTTGTTCCTTCAAGTTGACAGGATAAACAACGCAATGAAGGTGTTAAAAATTCACTGTGGAATGATTTTGTTCCTTTTGGGTAGATGCATAGATAAAAAAAGAGTAGCGAGAGAGATGGAGAAGCGAAGAGAGAGAGAGAGAGAGAGAGAGAGAGAGAGAGAGAGAGAGAGAGAGAGAGAGAGAGTTCACACACCACAAGTTCTTGAACAAGCTCCTCAATGGATGTAGGTAACGCCAATTATCCTCTAATCACCGGGTTGTTCTACCTCACCTCGTGATTTATAACTCGCTATCTCATCGCGGAGAGCAAAACACACTGGATCCATAATAAATCCACACCAAATAAAAATCCCACCCGGAAAATCCTACTTCGGAACGGCGATTTTTTCATTCTCTTCCATTTTCCCTCCCACTTCTAGAGACAAGAGTTGGTTGTTAGGGAGTGGGAAGGGGGAATTAATCCCCTCTCTCCCATCTCTGAAGATACCCACTTCTAGAGACAAGAGTTGGTTGTTAGGGAGTGGGAAGGGGGAATTAATCCCCTCTCTCCCATCTCTGAAGATGATATTGGTTATGAAAAGGGGGATTTTGTTCTTATCTTACGTGGCTGGTTAAGATTAAGCTTAAGTGTATCAGCACAGATCATTGGCTCACTGCTGGAAATATGTGCAGGAGACTAAGAGGGCTAGTGTGGATCTCTGGACACTGTCCAATCTCTAGAGATGGATGCAGGAGGTAAGACAAGAGAAAGGGATTTATCTTTAACTCCACTTCTTGGATTTGGGGTTGATAGTATGAGTATGTTTATTCTATTCCCTCTTTTCCACCTTTGCAGACAGGATCTGATGGTAAGGGAAGGGGGGTCGATTTATCTCCTCTCCCTCCCACCCCTTAAAGATGGGGGATAGTGTTAAGGAAAGGTGGTGGTTGTTAGGGGGGGGGATTTGCCCCTTCCCTTCCACCCCCAGGGTGGTGTGGTTGGGGAGAGGGATTTATCATCATCGAGACTTTTTACCTGAAGAATTCCAAGCAGGTGATATTTCAACCCTAAGATGGTTTTAGCGCCGAGATCGAGAAAATTATAGAGGGAGAGAATTTGATGAGCGAATGGATGGCTTACGATGGATGAGCCTCATTCGATTGGCTTCCACTCTCTTATTTTCATAAGAGCAAAGAGAAGACTTGCTCTCTCTCTCTCTCTCTCTCTCTCTCTCTCTCTCTCTCTCTCTCTCTCTCTCTCTCTCTCCACGCTCTTAGGTTCCAAAAACATCTCTCTCTTTTGCTCTTTAATATATCTTCTCATCAGGGAAGATAATTTACGACAGGTTTGTTCTGTACATGAATATGTAACCTTCACTGATTATCAATTAATTTTAAAATAGTTCACTGCACCATTGATCTCTGGGTCTTGGAAGTTAAGAAACATTGTATTTGATCAGTGCTTGGGTGGGTGAACACCAAGAAAGACCTCACATCCACTTCATCCGAGGCTTTCAAGCATAATCTTTTATTGTTGTTGACGTATTAACCTGGCTTAATGTAAAGCAATTGATTTTGTGTCTTGAGTACATAGGAGGATTTATTCTTTAGAGTAACTATTCTTAGAAGGACAGGTCGTTCACAGAGCCTCTTGGCGTATCTAAGGCCACTGCTGGCTTCTATTCCGTGTATCCAAGGCAGAAACACCTCTGCTTGATTTTGCCTCATGAAGTTCGGATGATCGGCTTCAAAAGAGCCCACACTTCTTTCATTCAAATGCAAATTCTAATTAGAATATTTTGCATATTCATGGAGTTCCAAGAAATGTCAGGGATTTCCTGTTTTCATGTTAAGTATTCACGGCAAGAGCATTTAGCTGCGTCAGAAAGATTTGAAATTGTAGAGATGAAAAGGGAATTGGAGTTTAATAAAATACGGTAGAAATTTTAAATGATCTCGGGATATTTTTAGCCGTTTCCAAAGTATTTTCATTATTTCTTTTTCTTTTCTCTCGTCTTCTTTGTCAGTTGTTACATGTCAGAGCATTCTTTTATCTGATTTGTTTCAAACATGGGCATTTAGGCCACATGGTCACGCTGAAAGAAGGTAGGTTTAAAGGTTTAAAGGTCGCTCATGAGTGGCAGAAACAAGACACAGGCCATTACCTTGGCGCACAATGTCCAAGAGACCGAATAAGCCGTTTCTCCACTCAAGCAAAGCTCAGAGAGAACCAGGCAGTAACGTCTGATCACTAACTCAACAGGTAGACCTATGGACTCCTTCAAACCCACTACCCATAGCTGACAGGGCCGGTAAGACTAAACTGCCAGTGAAATCTATCAAGCCTGCATTAATCTGATGATGACTGGGTCAGCGATATCCTTCTCTTGCTTGGCTGAATTAGAGGTTTTTAAACTTACCATCCTGCTTCCTTTGTGGCCGTATCTTTACCATAATCAACCATATATTCTGCATTAGGTATTACGTAGGTGTCTAGAGAAAAATTAACGCACCTTAATGTGAGATTTTGAACTTGGATCACCGGGGGATCATGGTTTCCTTCCTTCCGAGGTCAAAGTTCATAAAAATTATCAGCAACAGTGCTGTCTGCCGTTCGCCCTTGAGAATATCATAGTTTATTCATGAAAGCGAGCGTTGTACCCAATTTCTATTACCTTGACTCTCCCTCAATCCTTTGAACTTGATGTGTCTTTATGCATTGTTGATTGAGATTGTATATCATGTTGTTAGAAACCGATTGTTGCTTAGACCAGCGATTCTGACCCATCTTGTACTATTGAAGGACACGCCCCCTTCTGTACTATGGAGAAGGCCCTTGTGTGGACATTTTTTCCCCATGGTGTAATGCTCGTGGTCCATGCGTACCATATCATTGACAATATTCTATAGCAATTCATTATCTACCCATTGACTGGACCAGATACAATTCTCATTGTTACTTAATCAGTCGTCGGGGATCAGAATAAAATACGGGTTGAGCAGTGGTATTTACCCTAAAATGCGAGTAAGTTTCTAAGATCTTTGAATTTGGTCGAGTAGCATTCTGACATGTCAGATCGTTGACGAAGTTTGTTAATGGTTTTTCCAGTCGAACCCAAGTCTTTTATGGAGATTGCTTCTCGGGTAATTTTCTTTAACCTGACCTCTTTCGGGCTATGCACTTATTCAACTTCAGTAAATTCGAAGAAAAAAATTATTTTGAAATTAGAAAAAGCATTGATAAATAATAGACGAATGCAATGTTTCTAAATATAACGAGTAAATATGATACTTGTTTTCACAAATATTGAAATACTCTTAAACTCGTGAAACTAATGCTTGTAATGAAACGAATGTGGAGATATTTGTGAAGTCATCTTCATATTTGCTCTGTAGTAGGTGTCCTTATCATTATATGTGGTTAGTGCTGTTTCACTAAAAAAAGTTTCATGTCGGTCTGAGCTAATGTAATTAAGGTAAATCTTCTCGAGTTTGCGAACCGAATGTCATAATGATGAGTTCGTCCGCAAGGAACCTCTCTCAACTCGTACACCCCACTTAAAGTAGCGTTCCACAAAACTATTCCCTCTTTGAGACGTCAAGCGGGTATACCGTAAAAATACGACCTCCGACCTCACCTTACTGTGGGAATAATAAGTCATAAGCTCCCTCCAGCTTTTGGGTGTCCAACACCGCCTCTAACACGTCCGAGATTTCGGCGTCTTAATCAGTTCTGAAGGAGGCCGCTCTAGAATCCTTCCTCTTCCTCCTCCTCCTCCTCCTCCTCTTCTTCTTCTCGGGAACAGTCTGGTATTTTTGGAGGTTCTCAGACGAATGAGCGTCAATCTGTCATCTTCCTCAAGGAGGTACATGACTGCTCTACCGCCGACCGACTCCTCCCCCGAGTCTCCCATTACCGTCATAATCGTCAGATAAGAGTTTGGGACGGAGGCTCGAAAATTCTATCTTCCAAGTAAAAACGCGTCTGCTATGAGATCTTTCTTTTCTTCAGTCCAGTCGTTATTTTCATCAATTTAGCCATCTGTAGCAAATAAATACCCTAATCTTTGTTCTCTGACCAACTTAACAGCATTGTTTTCATCTGATAAGTCTCATATTAACAGGGCACCTTACCTACCTTAATCAGCACTGTCATCAAAGTCATCACAATCACCATTATCATACTTTTCACCAGTTTTGTTTCCGTATAGTATATTCTCATCTTCATTTTCCCCGACCTCTTTTGAATGAGTACTTACGAAAATAATTTTCCAGCTTTGTGGTGTCTTCACTGATAAAGCCTTCATTGATATCAAATTCGTCACCGTTATTATCAGCCTCATTATTGTCTGCCTGCCTTAATCATAGCTTCCATTCTGTTGCATAATTTAGTGATAGTTTCTCTTTCGCTATCAAGTTCACTCATTTATTTTTTTCGTCGTATCCATCGTCATCGAAGATTTTTTCTTACTCATTGTTAAAATTATTTTAAACTGAATTTGGTGAAAAAATTCTTGTCTACGCTATGGCATGGTTTTATGTCTTCCACAGTTTGAACATTGGTTATGATAATAATGGGGAAATAAGGAGTTAAAAGAGAAGGATCGAAGCGAAAAAAAGCAATTTATACCAAAGAACACGGGTAGGGATGAAAAAAAAAGGAAATTTAATCTACTAAATTTAAAGGAAGGTGATGACGGAATTATTTATCGGTTAAGTGGGTAGAAATGTATAGCTAAAAAGTGGAGTGAAATGTATTATATTTTTTACGTGTGTGCGTCCTGTACCTCTGAAGGTGAATGAATCATTTGTGAGAAAAACTGTATAATCATCACACAAAATGTATATATGCTAGCAAAAGAAAAAAAAAGAAAAAACTTGGATTCCTCTTCTGCTGCTCAACCTCTCCCTCGAGCGAGTAAAATAATTATTATCAAATACTCAGTAAATCTCATAATTATACTGTTATTTATAATTTGCAATATAATTAATGACACTCCCTCTTATGTTGGGTAAACCAGGCAAGACTTCAAATATAAAACAATAATTTTTTACGTTTATTATAAGAACCTGGAGATTGATTTAGTTAGAAATTACTTTACTAAAGTGTTAATCTCACACGCGAAGAACTTCCCGTAGTATAAAATACATTGAGAATTTGATGAGCTATATTGAAATAAAAATGAAACAACAAACAGAAAATCACCACAACGATTTCATACAACCAATTAATGAAATTTAACATTAAATTCGAACATAACTGAAATAACTTCATAAAATGAAGCCCCAGAACTCAGCAACAAAACCGAATATCACTGAATTGAAAAAGCGCCTCCTGAACCCTCGGGACTTCAAAGATAAATTTCCCAATTTGGTATGCGCAGGTAGGGTTAGTGCGATATGGGGGCTGTTGGGGGAGGGCCCCCCACCACATACATCAATGTTCCGAAGAGAAGAGGAAGAGAGGGAGAAAGCGAAATAGGACGAATCGTAAGAGCAAAAAGCTTGTAAGGCCCAACAATGGGTGTCGAGTTTCGTCAGCGCTTGGAACGAAGTGAGGCGAAGGGGAGGGGCTCAGCTTGTAGTTGGGGTCATCTGACTTGTAGATTTTCGGTGATGAAGATGTTATGAATTCAATGGTGGGAGAAAGAAGGACTTTGAAAAGGAGAGAGATGGAAGGTGTTGATGACTTTGTGTGATTCGTGATGATGATGATGATGGAGGTGATGGTTATTGTAATGTTCTCTGATGAAAACAACGTTGGTAAAAATCATGATTTCATCATAAAAATAACCGTCATAATCTAGGTTACCGTTGCAGCTTAAATGAAGGTGTAAAGAGGAAAATCATCTATGAAGATGTCAGTTGTATCGATAATTATCATTTTATCTTTACTGTGATAACAGTATAGTAAGGATACCATTTTCGTTGTGATAATGATGATGATGACGACAGTTATGGCAGAGTGTGAAGACTACAGTGTAAGTAATAATCTTTATTTCATCACGATAGCTAAATCTAAGAGGTAATAACATGAAATAATCTTTTGGAGTCTTGGATAATAAAGCCAACATGATTTTTTTTATTATAAATGAAAAGGTCTGTACTTATGGCTCCTTAAAATAAACATAAATCATCATTAATCTGAAGTAGTAATTTTCAGCTTTTATTTAGTGTTCATTCAAATTTACCAGCCCTAGGAGCGTTTTATACCAGCTAAGAACGTCCTATTTATGAATAAGAATAATAAAAAACAGTCTTTTTCCCACGGCTACTTTGCAAGTCCAATTACAAAGGCACTGTGGAAAGTCTTCCGTACTTCATTGGCCTTTCGCTTATATAGATGAGTTTGATCGTTGAGCTCTGAGATTTACTGAAGATTGTAAAAGCTAAACAGTCGTTCCTTTAGGTTATACAATGGACTAAGGGCTCATCCCGGCACAAGGCCGTTTCAGTGGTATTATTATTATTATTATTATTATTATTATTATTATTATTATTATTATTATTATTGCGCGTACATTCTTAAACAACTCACTGATGAAAATTCATGTTTCACATCTTGAATAATACTGTTTTCCATTGGGAGCGAATTCCAAAGTCAGTATATTGTCATCCGACACCATGTTCAAGGTGAATTTTCATATAGCAGGTTATCACTTTCAGCTCCTATAGTTTGCCATATGAAATTAATAACTTCAAATATCTCAAATATGTGAGAAAAATCTTTCAATATGCAAATATTATTTCATTTATGTGCTGAAACTTTATCCACCCCCCCCCAACAAATCACGTTCCTCACTCCCTGTTTAGACACAACAGATTTTAAGAAAAAGGACTTAGATTATTCTACTAAGCTGTTTATACAGACACATGCTATTGGAAAGAGTTTTTTTTTTTTTAAGTATATTTCCATATAAATTCAACAGCATTATAACAGAAATGGTATTGAGCATCACATAGAAACACACACAACCCCCTCCCCCCAAAAAACGGTAGTTAAAAATAACGAAGATTATAACAGAATCCATCTAAAACGTGAACATCTTTATACCTGTCACATGAATCATAACAGAAACAACTTCGAACATCACATAAGAACTCCCTAAATCTTCAGCGAAGAAAACATTTAAACAATGCAAATCAGAACTTAACGAAAAGTTGCCCACCACCAGAGAGGAACCCTTCATATGAATTTTTATTTTTTTTATAAATCTTGATCTCATAACTATTACTGGAAATAACCTTCAGATTTTATCCTGTATTTACACATTTCATTTTCCCCTCTTTTCCGGATTTGTTCTTAACTTTTTATTCGCCGCAGGAATAAAGTTAAGAGTAAGATGGGTCTGTCAAAGGATGTCTGCGATGTCCGCAGGAGGCCTAGACACAACATCCTACTTCACGCGTGCCGATGACAGCCCTCTCCCTACGCCCACTCGTTTTACAGAGAGAGAGAGAGAGAGAGAGAGAGAGAGAGAGAGAGAGAGAGAGAGAGAGAGAGAGAGAGAGAGGAGGAGGAGAGGGGGAGAGAGAGAGAGAGAGAGTGTCGAAGACGAAATAAGAGGAGACAGGTAAAATGAGTGAATATATATATATATATATATATATATATATATATATATATATATATATATATATATATATATATATATATATATATATATATATATATATATATATATATATATAAAGAGAGAGGGTAAATAAATGAATACTTGAGGAAACCAGACAAAAAAAGGGAAAATTATATAGAAAAAGTTGTAGGTAACGGGAGCATTAATGAGTCAGGTGAAATTGTCGAAAATTAAACAGGTAGATAGATAGATAGATAGATAGATAGATAGATAGATAGATAGATAGATAGATAGATAGACTGTTTGATAAAGAACTGTCAGTGGAATCCTTGGTTCAAAATATCGGCCATCTAATGTGACTTACATCACCAAAATAAGTATGTTTAGGAAACTTTTATATTTGTGAAGCCTTCCTGTGAGTTTTGCCTCCAGATAAATTCCTTGCTTTTCCATCCTGTAACTTTATTGAGGCTTGATTTCATTATAAAACTAATATTTCACTTTGCGATGGTAATTTCAACCTATCTGAATCAGACGGGTTAATAGCATTGATTTTAAATTAGTTTTTAAAATTTCTTATGACTTGAGGATTTGTTCTTCTCTTCGAGTGTTTTGTTTTGAAATTTATATAAACTTAATACGGTGATGATTTTAAGCAATATTTTAGCACAAATTAGTTCATGATTGATGCTTTCACTTAGGAATGGCTAGTAGAGAGGTGTGATCAAGAATCGTGCGTTTGGATCCATTCCCAAAATCTTTAGCTCTCTGGAACTTATTCATTATCAGCGGCATCTGTGATCGGTATCTAACAACTCGTCGAAATCACCGGCGGGTGCTTTCACACTCGCCTTTCAACAAACTTAAATAATTTACACAACTTTTTTTCTTAATGAATAATATAATAATGAAAATTAACTGCCTTTTTTCAGCTTTAAGTACTTTTGCAGTTAGATTTGATCTCACTAAGAAACCGACAACGGCATAACCACTCAAATCGAGTTGCCACCACCAGAAAGTATGTTAATGGACTTTACTAACCTATGGAAGACCAACAAGCTTTTCAAAAGCGGATAATTTAGCTAATTCGGAGACTACAGGAGAAAGTACAAAGTTCTTCCTGCGAGAAATGAATGCGGTGAGCGACTTAATCTTTTAAATCGGTTCAGTCTTGAATTCGAGACTTCATAAGCGTCCGTAGACCCGCGAGTGTATTTCGAACCACAGCTTCATTCTGGGTAGCGGCGTGCCTGGAATAATTAAACGTAATTAACTGGTTGGTGATACTAATTTGTTTCTAGTAACGTTTCATTTCATGAATCATCTGTAGACAATTTTTTGCCAAGTTTTTGTTTTTCTTACTAATTTGACATGGTATTTTTGTGATGTATTCTTGTTAATTTGATTGTATATAAATATATATATATATATATATATATATATATATATATATATATATATATATATATATATATATATATATACATATATATATCGTATATTATGAGAGTTTGATGGAGAAGGAAAATAATGGGAGAATAATCTTGCATTTTCTGTTTTTATCAGTGGTGTCCTATTAAATATTATTTACTTCAAACAATGCAACATAAAACCCTTTTACTTTGGAGGTGAGCAAGTATTCCCAAACGAGCGCCTTCCCGAAGACTTAACCATTTACCAATTCAGGTTTCTTTCTTCAGATTCCTTTATTCTGTATTTATGAAATACCGACCTCCTGTAGGAGGTGGCATCGAGCGGGAGAAAAATCATCTATTATGCGCCATATCCTTCCATCAAGGCCTCTCTCCCCACCCACCCCCGACCCTGGGCCTTTCAGGGGAGCGTCTGCCGCCAAGCGCAACAACAATAATCATTTACAATAATAATTTACAACGGCCTTTTCCTTTATTCACATTCGCGATATGTAGACGTCAAACAAGCGTCGTAAATAGTCCCATTAACATATAGATGTAATGGCCAGCGCTGACTGGGGCCCTCTCAACACTCCGCAAACTATCTATAACCCCTGAATAATGGCCGACTCGGCTTTTATTATCGTAGCCACCGGTGGAGAGCCCCAGCCTGCCACCAGATGGAGGCACCGTTCAGGCCATTTTATTTTTGGTTATCTTTTTGTCAAATGGGAAACATCTAATGCTGCAGATGAATCGATACATCTTAGATTTTGTTTCTTGCTTCACAGAGAAGGAGCAATTTTGGAACTTCATTGTATTGTTGGTTCAAAATAAAGTTTATCTCTGTTTTTCTGCTATGTAACAGATTGTCATAATATATATATATATATATATATATATATATATATATATATATATATATATATATATATATATATATATATACATACATACATACATATATATTATATATATATATATTTATATACTATATATATATATATATATATATATATATATATATATATATATATATATATATATATATATATATACATACATACATATACACACACACATACGTACACACACACACACACAGACCAGAGAGCGCCAGAAAAATAAACAGCACATATAAGCACAGCCATCCCCATCGCACAATATTTATTCTAGGACCCTGCTCATAAACCACCTAACTACCTACTTCTCCAGTCCTTCCCTTCGATAGCATCCCCACTGGTTATTTGTTATTCGGTGGGAAGCCTTCTCAAGGCGATACCATCGGCGCAAATTCATTCCCAAGCGCCTCGTCCGGCCGTTATATTGAATGAATATTGCCTCAGCTTATGCATACAACGCGGGATGAGAAGAAAATAATGAAATGATTACCAGCTTCGATGTTGGTCCGTTTTCGGGGTCGAAGCAATATCAGCTGGAATGTATTCGGAGATATGGCCGGCGGAAGGGAGGGGGTCTGCTGTAATATGTGTGTGGAAAGGAGACTGGAGTACTATTCTTTTTATGGAGAGAGAGAGAGAGAGAGAGAGAGAGAGAGAGAGAGAGAGAGAGAGAGAGAGAGAGAGAGAGAGAGAGAGAGAATATAAGTAAATAATCACGACACGAGTTATTTTTGGCGAAGCTTAATTACCGCACTTAGCTTAACTTGAAATTTTAGTGATGGCTTTTTATGACAGCCTATCTGGACATGCAACTTGTTCATAGACCGTAACACACTTTAATCAGCTCATCATCAAACAAAAGCTGAACTCTCACATTGCTGTATGAATTTCAAGAACATTCAGTGAAATCATTCTAACCCCTTTCCGCGTTTACTATTTCGCATGATGATTAGGTTCCGACGTGGGTCTTCGTGCAACCAGAGCTTTGTGGGCGGGCTAATGTTTTTGTGTAAAATTCAGTTGAAGAAATTTTATTAATAGCGTCCTCAGTTAATAAACTTTAATCCACAGTCATGATAGCATTGTAACTAGTGCGTCTGCCTTCATATCCTTTAGACTCGTTACAACAAACTTATGACTTTTCCTCTCGATAGGATATAAATTTTAAAGCATAAGTTTTGATATCGATTTGTAGTAATTTAGGTAACCAAAAACATGGATACTACAAGTATGTTTGGAGTTTGTTATCATTCAATTTATTTAGTAAACATACACACACGCTTATTCGATTTAGTTCATACACAGATACACGCACAGACTGTATGCGAGAGAAAACCAATAATATAAATGTATTGGTATCCAGAAGGAAAGAAACAGTTTATTCTCTTCAATATTTTCCTTCTTTTGAGGATTACTGTGCGTAATTACATCTTGGTGTTGAAAGTACACTACGTACAACCATCATATGACAATATATACCAAAGTATATATTTTTAATACTGTTTAATTTGCAAGATCAAAATTGTCGACTTTCAATCTTGCAATGCGCCACTGATAGGATAACTTTCATTTGAAGTAAGGCATCACTTGATCGCTAAATTATACATTTAATTCTTTAAATAATTTATTGAAATACTGATTATCTGGTACATCTTTTGAAGATAATTTAAAGACCCAGTATCAAATTTCAATTTGTACAATATCTTGCGAGAACTCGAGCAGGCGAAGAAAATAACGATATAATTTAACGAAAGACTTATGTTCCAATTTTTAGGTTTTTATTTTATATTAGAGAAACAGTATTTCGTAAATGAACCTTTCGTTTTAGGCAGATTGTCTGCCTATAACAAAAGGCTCATTGTACGTTTATTTTGAATGAAGCCACCCAAAGCTTTTCAAATTTACACTCGAATATTTGGCAGCCTTTACCCGTTTTACTCACACTTGCTTGGCTTTCGGGTCTTATATGAAGCCATTGCCACTCTCACCATATTCCGAAACTTGTTACAAGTTCTAGCACTTATTCCTGCTTTTGTAAGTGAAGGGGGTAGCTGTACCCTTAAGCTTTTATTTTTTTTACAAGTTCTGGAGTTTTTTTTTTTTATTTAGACATGAGGAATATTTTAGTGACCATCCCATTTACTTCTACGGAATCGTCAAAGGTAACGGCAGAAATGTGATGCTTTTTAGAAGAGTCATGAGTGTGGAGTTCGGGTGTGGGAAAAATTTTTTTCAGGAATGATGCCGTATAAAAGGTCTAGAGTATCTTACAATGTCTTAGCTAGAAACGGTCTTCTATAAATAGTGTAAAGTTCATAAAAAAAAACAGTATGCTCTTGGAATTTTGTTATTTCATGTGAATTTTAGTCCTATATAAAATATTTTGTGTATAAATAAACCTGCATTTCCTTTTTAGGCAAGCAGTTTAGTGAGAGAATACTTATTATAAAATTGAAAATATTCAAGATTTATTGACAATAGACCTTGAAAACACAATATCTTTCATTTTTAATTTTTCTTCATTTGTAATTTATATCAAACTGCAATTGTTATACTTAATTGGTTTTGTGATTAATTCTTGGTTTGGAAGATCTCTTCATCTCCCCTTAATAACTTAATTTCCTTTATTTGAAAAGGTTCCTATTAGCTCAGTTATTCTTTTGTCATATTTTCTAATTTCCTATTTACTGAGAAGCTTGTGCCTTATAACCTATAATTAACTAAGGGAGACGGATAAAAAGATGAATGAGGGGTTCTAAGATCTGGCATTGCAGATCTGTTATATTATACTTATAAAGTTCTGGAAGTACTCAGTGTCTCTAATGACTCTTTCCGTTCAAGAAGCAGGTCCTGAGGTGATGTACTCTGATATAAAAAAAAGTAAGATCATTGGACACTGAATTATCTTAGTTTAAACTGAGTTTCTTCCACCATTCTTGAATTGCCCTCATTGATTTGGATTTGCCTATTTTATTTGTCATTTTCTTGATAAGCGGAAATGCCTGGGGTTTGTTGCAAGTGCCCGCAATTTGTTTTTTCCCCTGTTTTATAAGTCGTGGGCGTTTGCCGTACCCATAATCCTTCATTTTTTTTAGCAGTTTTTATGGTTGTTTGCCTTTTTCGTGAGTATGGAATTCTCTAATAATCATCCCGTGGACAAGCAACTTTCAAATGAATTGTCAAAGGTATAACAGTCATATGGAACTTTTTGAATAAGGAATAAGCATGTGTGTCGTCGTGGTTTTTAAAAACAGTACACCCTTGGAAGGAGGTCTTTATGTGATCTCTAGGCCCATGTAATATGGCTTTGTTTGTGTACACATGAACACGTATACACTTTTTCTTTAAGGAATGTAAGTTGAAGAGGGACTAATCCTTACTAAATTCAAGTTTATTGAGAATTAACTTTCGGAAAACAGTTTCTTCTGTTGGTAATTCTTCATCGTTTCCTCAATACAACGAAACTGCAACTATAATTAATTGGCTTGGTCGTTAAATCTTTATTTGGAAGATCTCTCCACCTACCTTCAGTAACTTAATTTTATTTCATTTATACAGCTTCTTATCCACTCTGTTATTCCTTTGCCATATATTCCACATTCTTGTTTATTTGAAAGCTTGTTGCACCCAAATTTTCCACTGAATGTTCCCTTTAACCCAAGATAAGCTTAAGGAAATAGACAGAAAAATAGATAAAAAATTCCTAAATTTTGCTATTGCAGATCTGTACTATTAGTGTTCTCATGAGGTCATGCAAGCATTCACTGCTTTACTGGATCTCTTCATACAAGAGGAGAAATTCTCCGATGTAAATAACCGATAATAGCTGGAAATTTTTGAGAATTATCCTAGTTTGAAATGAAGTTGTCTTTTGGAGTTTTTAGATTATTTCTCGCTACTTCGGATTCGCCTTTTTTTTGTATTTCTATTTTTTTTGAGCGGAGTAATAATTTTCAAGGACAAGATATTCCAACAGAATAGAAACCTTTATTTTCCGATTTTTTCTCTGTGAAGTTACGGCACATAGATGATAAATAATTGCATAATTTTGATCCCAGTATAATTCATAGAGTTCCGTCTCTCCCTTTACCGTTTGTTAGACAAATATTGACTGAAACTTTTGGATGGAAAAACAGGCATTTAAAGCTTCAGATATACTCTTTAACTCTTTAAGCAGTTGAAAAAAAAATTATGAGATAAGACATGTAAAATGTCAAGAGATTAACGATTCGTTCAACTGTTGTTTCTGGTGTTGTTGAAATCAGTTCACCTTCCTCAAGGATGGCGAAAACTGCGTTAGTGAATTCCATCGCTTCGTTTTCTCTCGGGTTCAAAATCCTGCTCGAAGACTCGAAAAGGCGTCGATCACTAATGAAAATGTCAGCGAGATGAAAGAGAACTGAGGAAAGAGCAAATCGGTCCAACTCCGGCGATGAAAAATATATTAGTATGCAGATTCGAGGGGATGAGGTGAATACTAATGAAAGGCCTCTTAAGCACGGGCGAAATCGGCTCGTAATATACGCCGTATCATTACCGTGCGACACCCTGAACCCGTGTATCTGCGTGTCTTAAGAGACTTGTCGCTCTTGTAATCTCAGTCGACATTTCCAATCACATGTCGCCATCCGTCAGGGGGGATAACGAGGCCCACGAATAAGCGTGACATGAGGGGCCCTAAAGTAGGCGTGAACCAAGGCCCTGGAATGGGCGTGACCCCCACTAACCCACCATTATCAATTCAAGGCGCGGAAAAACCAATAAGGAGACAACCACGGCGCCTCTCTGCCTCAGGGGTCCATCCATTACGCTCCCCACGGGGCGCCTCTAGGAGGCTAGCGGGTTGCCAACGATCGCACGTGAATGAGTGATGAATGTCTTGTGGCTCTGCTTGAGAGTATGTGTTGGAAAGCCACCGATTAATTCCCGAGAGGTGCTGATGAGTCCCTGGGCATTTGGGCCGACTTTCTTGGTCTTTCCCTTGTCAGTGAAGAAGGAGGAATGAGCAGTAACGGCATAAAACAAGACCGGAGCTAAGGTCAAGTCCTCCAACTAGGAGGATTAGTACCAGACACGCATATGCAAAGGAGCGAGGAGAAAAGCATCTCAAAGAGGAGGAGGAGGAGGAGGAGGTGGTATACGAAAAAGAGAATAGTTCCTTCAGCTCTTGGGAGTGACGGCTGTGAAAAATTACTCCCGCGATATGGGCGGTAACGGATCCGTTTGCAATCTTCAAGTGTCTGCGGTTACAAATACGTCTTTTACAACATACTTAAATCATATTTCAAAACGTAAAATAAAAAAAAACCCTCTTTGATAATATATAATCTAAAATTTCTTTTTAAATAAGCTGTATCTAAGAAACTTTTGAAGTATTAAATGGCTGCCCTAAGTATTCCATTGTCAGTTCACCCTAATTTAAACATGAAAATCAAGTTGAAATCTTAACGGGCGTTCAAAGAATCGGTGATTATCATATTACCAGACCTCAGATGTGCCTTGTCACGCTCCGGAGTGATTTCCATATAGTATCGGGCTCTCTCTCTCTCTCTCTCTCTCTCTCTCTCTCTCTCTCTCTCTCAACACAAAGCAAGACTAAATGCCATGGCTCTTGATGCATAGTTGTAGGCCCATGTGGACATCATGCATTTGCACATACACCCAGATTATTCAAATCAAAAGCCAATTGTAGGTTATCCACGTACCCGAAGCTCTCGCGCGCCCACGCATTCACACACGGGCCTCCGGTTGGACTCCCCATCTAAGGGAGGTTGAAGACGAAGAAGAAGAGGAACGTTGTGTTGTGAAAGGTGTTCCTGCTGGGAACTTGAGGCCAGAGCGACGCTATCTCTACTACACAGATTAGTTTGTCATTGGTCCGACATCTTCATAGGGCGAGATCTGGCTGGCTGGGTGAAGGAATAAGGGGGGAGAGAGAGAGAGAGAGAGAGAGAGAGAGAGAGAGAGAGAGAGAGAGAGAGAGAGAGAGAGAGAGGATTATCATTATCATAAAGTATTTCAACTAAAGTTTTGAGTCATTTTCCTAGACTGTTGGTCTGCAAATAAGAAAGTTAGAAAGAGGGAAAGATACACATATATACATATGTATATATGTATAAATATACATTTATATATATTGTTACATATATATATTATATACATATATATATGCATGTATAAATATATTTATATGTATACGTATAAATATATATTTATATATATATTTATCTGTATATATACATACATATATATATTATATATATGCATACATATTTTTATATATATATATATATATATATATATATATATATATATATATATATATATATATATATATATATATTTATAAATTTTATCTCATCATTATGACATCTTTTTATATTCACAAACATTAAGCTACAATTGTCGTTTGATATCCAATTCAACCTATACCTCTCGTGACAACCCAGTGTTAAATAATTGCTGTCACTGAAGTCGGAGATTGTCATTGTTGGGAGTTCGAATATCTCAGGTGACGAATCTCTAATCCGTTATAATTTTCCTTCTGTGTTATTTCCGAGGTAGAGCAAATTGGATATTTAACTACATTTGTAGTTAATGTTTGTGAAAAAAATATATATAAATATATCCATGTGTGTATTACTGAACCACGAAAATATAGAACGCGATGAATATATAAATAAAGACAAAATCTACGAAGGGAAGAGAAACAATGTAGTGCTGCAAGGCCTTTCGACTTAGTCCTTTACTTAGCAGACTATAAGTCGAAAGGCCTTGCAGCACTCCACTGTATCTCTTTCCTTCGTGGATTTTGTCTTTATTTATATATCTATATGTATATATATACATATATATACTGTATATATATGTATATATATATATATAAATATATATATATATATATATATATATATATATATATATATATATATATATATATATTTTTTTATATTGTTCTTCAATAATTATTTGTTATTTCTGTTCATATCAATATGCCCAGGTAAATGATCCGACATTAATAAAATGGCTGCCTTGAGCGTCGACAAGAAAAAAATATTCTTTAGTCAATGAAGCCTAAAAGTGATGACGTAACTCTTACGAGGTTAGATTCCAATGTGGCTCCTAACAGGCTGTTTTCTAATGCTGCGAGTAGGAAGGGAAGAGCGAGAGTTGTCTGATATTTTGCATTGTGAACACTTACGCGTAAGCTGTTAACTGTTCTTGAAAAATAACTTCGTGCTTAGGTAAAGTTAATCGTTATTTTTAATTAACAGGCTTTTACAGCCTGCACATTGTATGTTAGCTCTGGCGCATGTCTTGAACGCTCATAAAAGACACGTGAATTAATTTTCTAGTGAAATCGAGATTTCGGTAAATATTCTGTGATTGAGATTATTGACCGAACCTGTAGCATTCTTGTGGTCCTTCAGCTTTCTAGATGAAACTATGATCAATAAAACTAATAGAAGAAAAATACAGATGTATTCAATATGGCAAGTATAAGAGGCGGTAATAAATAATGAGGCACCATGATAGCCTCAAGTAAATGAATGGTACCTTCATGAAATATATGTGATTAAAGGTAGGATAAAAGTTTTCAAATAGTGTAAGAAACTTAACTAATAACAGTGTTGAGATATTGCAGTTAAGTATAGGACACCATAACAAAATACTGTACAGGGGACTAAAATCATGTGTAAGGACCACATAAGGAACCACATAGAATATGACTATAAAGGTATAAATTTGTCATGTTCAGTTGTGACAGTTGGGAAACCATGGTGCTTGTTAGTGAGGAGAGTTAGTGAAGTAGTTAAAAATGAAAGAGGAAAGAAAATCTTGTGGTTATCAAAAATAATCAAAAAGAGAATACTGATAACCTAATACCACAGTCATTAGAGCAATGAAGATATGGTTCATTTTTTTCGTATATATTATTTCATATCAAAAAACTTTACGGTCTTTTTAAAATTGCAAATTATGATGGTAGTGCACTGCGTTATCTACTTTACAAGAAAATCTAAGTCTGTATAAGCATATTTAAAAAAATATTCCAACTAGAAGGAGATGAATATATCTGTGATACATTCACGCCAATAGAGAGTATGTCTATATGTTAGTGAAAATCAGTAAATATGTGTCCAAACAAAGTCTACGGCAGTTGCTCTCCCAATTTCATTATGTAGTTCTAACTATTCCTAATGGATTAGACACGCCCGTGCGCGCGCGAACACACACACACACGCACACATATATTTATATATATATATGTGTGTGCGTGTGTGTATGAGCGGTTGAAAACTGCCATAAAGAAGAAATGAAACAGAAGGTATACTCTCAACATTTTTTTTTATCCTGCATCAATTTCAGAACGACAATAAACATGAAATCTCTTGCAGTCATTAGAGCCAAACTACCAATATTTCTTAATATCTATGCATTTCATATATTTCTTTGGAAATGAATGGACCTAGTCTGTACATACCAAGGCTGACATTCCTATTAATATAAAAAAAATTTTAAGAAAAATTTTTAGCACCTGTTTAATTAATATGCTAGGAATATATGTACACTTGATTCATCTATTTCGAAAATAATAGGTAAAACATGCAGACATGCTGGATTGTAGGTGGTTTGGTCTGTGAATTTTCCATTAGAAACCAGTACATAAGCTGGGCCAGTTACCTGTTGGAAAATCGGGCTTGCGAATAACCCACTTACCTTAGTAATGTAGAAATGCTTATACCTCATACTGTTTTACCCGTCTATACGTTCGTTTGTAATGTTTGTAAATCTTCTTCAGTGGACTAGTTCTCTCGAAAATGTCCTTGGACAACACCGGCGGAGAAACAGACACATACAGTATAATATATATAAGTATATATGTATACATTATATATATATATATATATATATATATATATATATATATATATATATATATATATATATATATATTACTGATAGGGTCTTCACTAATTTTAAACATAAAGATTTTATTCTTTCATATATTATGCCACAAATATCCATTGTTTTCATATTCACTATACTTTTGCTATATTTCACACTCTTTATGTGTAAGCTTTACTCAAACTATAGTGATTTTGTTATTGATGTGTTAATTGTGGCTTGATCTTTGGATATATGTATAGATAGATAGACATACAGTATAATCAAAATACATACATACATACATACACGTACACACATGCATGCATACGTTTATAAATATACATATACTGGATATATATATATATATATATATATATATATATATATATATATATATATATATATATTTATTTACATTTATTTATATATGTACATACCATAAATGATATACTTGTAATTTTTTTTTACCAGATATGGATGTTCATTCATTCTTCATTTGAATTTATGGCTTTGTAGTGACAATAATATCCAAAAATTGTGTAATTATCGAGAAGTTAAGAGGTTATTGTGGCCATTAAAAGTAAACACACATCTAGATACATATATAAATACATACATACATACATACATATATATATATATATATATATATATATATATATATATATATATATATATATATATATATATTATATATATATATATATATAATCGTATTTTAGTTTCATTTGTTCACAGTGCCGATACTTTCACTTAGACCTAAGTAGTTGTGGCAGGATTTCGTCTCTGGTTCGCCTTTTCAGAAACGGGGTTTTGTAAGAGTACGAGAATTTTAACAGAATGAGGGTTCCAAGGTCTGGCTGTAGAAGGAACAAACCACTGAGCGCAAATTAAAATATAAGTTTCATTTTATAAAACTGACAGACTGGCACAAACAACGTCACATTAACAAACCAGTTAATGCAATTGCTATCCTCACTCATTCAAGACAAAATTAACGTTGCGATGGAAACTATAAGTGAAAATGAAACTATTACGTCTTAACATTCAGCATTAATTGACTGAACCCTAATACCACGTATTTGAAAAAATTCTCGTTTTAATTTTCTTGCATTTTGTGTACTTGAGCATCGTTTCATCAAGCCCATCTTTGAAATTTTAAAGCAAACATTGGTGGTCCTCCTGGAACAAAAGTAAATAAGACGAAAACTCGGATTTTCGAGTTAGCATTTCCTCTCGCAAATCTCAGGAGGGGAAAAAAACTGGAGCTGGATTTTAGTGTTCTCCAAGTATGTTAATTAATTAAGTTCATATCTGTTTTAAGCTAAAGTATGCTAGTCTGTTTACATCCATTGCTGTTTTCATTTGTTATTCACTTGTGGGTATTCATTCCTGTAGAAATTTGCGAAGCACTATTAAGCCTATTGGAGTTATTCATGCGAATGTTCAAACTTTCTACATGTATTTTGTGAACTCCACCCAAGGAGTGGATTAGAAATACATAAAATAAAATGATGAAATCATTTTGAAGAGATGTGAAAAATCATTGGGTTTAAATTACCCTTGTTGGATTAACATGAACACTTATATTTTCGGTTGAGGCAATATATTTATCTGTCTGTATATATATGTACATATATATATATATATATATATATATATATATATATATTTACATATATGCACACATATTTATATATTGTATTCTACTATAATCCACTCGTCTTGTCTTAAGATTTATCATTTCAAGCACATGAACATTTATTTCTGTATAGGCTTGTTTACTGATCGGATGGTATTTTGCTTGTTTATAGTGAAGTTATATATATATACACACACATGTATATATATATTTATATAGAAATATATATATATATATATATGTATATATATATATATGTAAATTATATATACAAGTATATATTATATATATGTGTATATGAGTATCTTTTATATGTACATATATATGTGTATATACATGTATATATTGCCTATATAAATATATATATGTACATAATTACATTCATGTATATATATATATATATATATATATATATATATATATATATATATATATATATATATATATATATATATATATAGGTGTATGTGTCTACACACACACACACACACACACACACACACACACACACACACACACACACACACACATATATATATATATATATATATATATATATATATATATTAAACAAAATAAGAATATTTCCTTTGACGCCAACGATTATGTGATACATCATCTCGCCATCCTATTAGCTGATTTCGATCTTAAAAATTGCCCTCTAAAGAATTTATTTTCCCTCATATATACACCAGACACGTGAAACTTCTTGTACTCACACCAGCTTTTTTGAGGGAGAATATTACCTGTCAACCGCATCGGCTATTTAATTGACAGCTGTTTCGTCAGAATATTATTTTTTCATGGCATCAGAATGCGTTTCACGTTAATTAATAATTACGGTGCTGATAATTACTCTAATTGGTTAGAATGATTAGATTTCACTATGAGCCACATTTAAGAACATGCTTTGGGTATATGAGTTTAGCTTTGGGAAGTATTTCGCTGGATTTCTTTATTTTCTTTGCTTTTCCTAATATATTTCATAAAATGAAGCACATTTCAATACGCTAAGCGGCATTTACTTTCGTAATAATTTTTTATGACGCTCAAAAAGATTAAGAGGAGGAGCACATTTTTTTAAAACTTCTTGACTATCCAAATTTCTAAAAAAAAAAAAAAACTCCGGCAGAAGCCGAAATGATAACTCAAAGCTGATACCGATCATTTTCGAACTGTTAAAAAATGCAGCTCCCTTACATTTCAGAAACATATCTCTCCTACACAAATAATCAATGCAAGTTCTTTGAGTTGATTTTTAAAATTAACGCGTACCTTAATTTTCACGAGAAGCTTAATCATTATTGATCTTCTACGAGACATGATTCTTTCATCGAGCCAGATAGAACTTCTTGTATGGTCATGTCTAATTCAAAAGTTCGCCGACACCCACCAGTCATTGCTTATTCTTTATAGAGAGTTCGGTTCATCTCTGTTTGATAGGAAGAACCCAGGGGTCTACTGTACATCAGGGCATCTTAACCCCTTCAACACCTTGCGGGAGGGGCTTGTGCTGGCATAAAGCCAAACACTGGGGCACTTTCAGGTGCTTTAGACAGTGAAAAGAGGGAGCTGGGGTGACCGGACAGCAACATTGACGAAAGGAACTAGAATGGAAATAAAGTCAAGGGCTAAAACGTGGGTGCAGCTTGGGGCTGAAGGTTCGCAGCAGAAAACTTTAGTAGTGTCTATAGTGCTCCACATGAGGTGCACTGTTGGCAATATCCTCCTGTGGGGGATATGCTAACTTAAACTAAATCAACAAGCCAGCCAAAGCGCGCTAAGTTCACTTACGCCGAGACTCTTGAATCTGACTATACTTTATGTTTTATGTCCTTAATTCTAGTCAACGTCTATCGTGAGAAAAATGAACTCTTTAAAATTCACTAGGTATGTAGATGCTACAAATGCAGTGTACCCAAATTTTAAGTCGCTTTTCTGCTGAATTAAGGAAAAAACATTCTGGCGAACTTTTTTTGTAGGTATTAACGCAGCCATCTTTCTTAATTTTTTTAAACATATCCCATTCAGAATAAATTCTGCAAATTAATTCTGTAATACTGACATTATCACAATAATTAGTTATACAATTTCAAAATTATAAATATACTCTCGTACACACACACACACAAACGCACAAATTCGCATGAAAAAGGATCAAATATCTTTCCAGACAGTCAGGCAAAGATACTTCGTAAATATTCTCAACTGCTCAGATAGCCCCATTCCTTGATTTTAACAACGTTCGCAATAAAACACACATGCGTGCATGCACGCACGCACAAGCGCGCACGCGGAAAAAACCACCGGACATTCAGACGAGTCCAACAAAGAAGCCTTGGTAAGCTGCCGTACGTTGCACAAGCAATAAAATGCAGCCTAAAAAGATAGTGGTAGGGTGTCCCAAGGCGCGTCAATTACATTTCACGTTACTTTATGTCAGCTAAATCATACGATACACCCAGTCGCCTAAGTACCGTCATCATCTTTTCAAATAAACTTGGATAATGTAGGGTTGGGGGCAAGGGACGATTTTTCCCGTCTACGGACAGGGCCGGCTAAATGGCCGGGGATATTAACTTATTGGCTAATTCTAGAGTGGTTACGGAACGATACCCATCGGTGTAATTCTTCCTCCATTTTTTGTCTCGACCCCTCTTTCTCTGCTCTTCACTCTGTGATATGAAGAGAACAGATAGTCCCACTTTTGACGATAAAATCAAGAGCACGGCAGTATCATTCTGGCTGATTTAAGAGCAGAGGAGGAAGAGGAAATTATAGAAATAAAATGACCAGAGAGAAAAATCTCACTCACGATGCCGCGCCGGTTGACGGGGGGGAGAGACGTTCTCTTTCTTTAATGGGAACGAGAACGATTAAAGGAGGTAAGAGTTTGTACATTTAGGGCAGGTTAGTGTAAATTTATGGGTTCCTTTAGGTGATGAGTACATGCGCATGCGTATATTCCTAATGACATGCCTGTTGTATACTCATTATTGTATAACTATGCGTACTCAGTCTCTTATTTTCTTACAGTGTAAAATACACATACATGCATACAGAGATAGACACACCCTTTTAGATACATGCGCGTGCTTACACACACACACACACACACACACATATATATATATATATATATATATATATATATATATATATATATATATATATAAATATGTGTGTGTGTGTGTGTGTGTGTGTGTGCTCTCAGATTTCACATTTGCATTCCACAGACACTTAATCATCAAACATCGAAAGCGACCAGCAAGCAATAGCTCCGATTTCTCTTCATAAATGAACTCGGTTTCTCTTTAGATGAAATCAGAGTGAGTCTCGAAAAAAAAAAAAACCAACCTAATTTCGGATCAACATCTCATTAGGGTCCTGTCGTGATTATGCATAATCAGGGCGATACTTATCCGACAGACTCGCCTCACTCGCCACCAGATGGCAGTGCTTATTTTGACATGATTTCTTCGCGTACTTTTTTTCGACTGATGGAGAGGTCGATGGGATGGGCAACTCAATGATCCGAGGCCCGCAAAAATAGAGGGGGGCGGGGAGGAAATGAGTTGAAAAGGATTGGGTAGAGATGACAGAGCTGTTCGCAAGGAAAAAAAAAGCACGTTGGAATGACTGAATAAACCTAGAAAAATAAGAGATAACGTGATATTATTCGGAGTGGAAGAACGATTTGCATTAATGGAAATATATCAGTGAGATCTTGGAGCCCACGGGACCTCGTAACTCAACATCTGGGCGATATAAGTCCACGTCTAAATGTGTGAATAACAAAGAGCTAACGAATAAAACAAGCCGTGTCCGATCTGATAGCGCAAACAAAGCGGATACACAAATCTCTCTTTAAATAATTACCTTCCAACTTCCCTCCCCCCTCCCGCCTCCACCCCCAACCCCTTCTTCGCTCTCAGAACGAACTGGCCAGTTGCAATATCTCGTCCGGCGTTTAAATGGAGGTTTATGAGACGAGTGCTTTTCACCAAATTTTATCAGGGATTTTAAGCACCAGCAAAAATATAAACAAACGTTTAATAATCATCATGTTGCACCCGCAGCTGTTAAGGCTAGTAAATAAGAAGGCTCGCTAACTAGCTACCAACCGCAACACGCCCGACTCACGCCAGAGGGTGAAAGAAACGAGTCTTCATGAGATGACGCTCGTTTTGCCAATGCCCACATAATAAGCGTGTAATTTCAAAGCGCTCTCCGATCGGCTATCATTACGCAGCATTTTGCGGAAAAAGATTGTTTTTTCCATATCGAGATAAAGATTTTCGTCCCTCAGCCTCCACTCCGTCAAGTAACTTCCAGTGGGTTCCCCGGCGCGAGGGAGAGAAGGAAATCTCTCTGAAATTAAGTACGCGATCTGGCTGGGGGAGCGAATTGGCAACACCGCACAAGGGCTGGCCGCCAGTATATCTTTCAAGCGGTAATTTGCCATCAAGTTGTGAAGCCTCGCGAGTTTGGTGTGAGGGCCTTCGCTGCCTGCCTCCCTTGATTATCATAGTTGGCTGATTCCACACGCCCTTCCGAAGCGGGGAAGAGTGAGGGAGAGAAAAAGAGAGGAGATGGAGGCTGAAGGGGGGGGGGGTGTAAAAAAGGTGGAGTTTCAGGTAAGAGGAGAGCTGAGAAGATACGTCAACAGGTGAGGGAAGGAAGTACTCAAGAACATGATATGCTGGCACGTTGAGGATTGAGAATAAGGAAGAGGATATGGGTTGTTGTCTGAAGAGTAACAAACGAAATACATTGATAGGATGCAGTAAAATCTCCCGGTGTCGAGAAGCATCACGACTTATTGTCAAGTTTTTGCTGTGGGAATGAGTGTTTGTATACCTATAATGGCTGCAGCATTCCTATGGGGTCTCGGCATTGCATGCAAACGTTTTTGATGCAGCGTCGTTTAGGATGTTAACCGGTGCAACTGAATGGTTAAAACATAGATCTTATTCAGCCATGAAGAGATGTTTAAGAAAAATTGAATAAGGTAAAAACATCGGTGCAGAATTAACTGTGAGTATGTCGTAGCATTTCATAGACACAACTGAGACTCAGTATCCGAAAACAATGCGGAGGAACTATGGAGAGAGAGAGAGAGAGAGAGAGAGAGAGAGAGAGAGAGAGAGAGAGAGAGAGAGAGAGAGAGAGATCGGACGAAAAGAAAACGAAGGAGATTCAAAGGAGATAGGAGATAGGGAGGTCATAAATAAAGAAGCTGGGTATACAACACACGAGATTAAAGAGGTGGAGAAAAGAACGGGCGATTACGGAAACAAAGGGAGATAACGAGGTAATAAACAACGTGATCAGAAAAGGATGGACGGACAAAGAGGTGGAGAGAGAGAGAGAGAGAGAGAGAGAGAGAGATGATTTTAACATGGCATATGAAAGGTATAACAAATGTGTAATGCGGAGAGAGAGAGAGAGAGAGAGAGAGAGAGAGAGAGAGAGAGAGAGAGAGAGATGATTTTAACATGGCATATGAAAGGTATAACAAATGTGTAATGCGGAGAGAGAGAGAGAGAGAGAGAAAGAGAGAGAGAGAGATGATTTTAACATGGCATATGAAAGGTATAAAAAATGTGTAATGCATGAAAAGACGAAATTGGCTAAATAAATGTCTTAGTATTGACTGACGGAGAAGAATAAACTATCGCTACGGCAAACACGAAGAAATAAGGAAGAGTAACTGTACGCGGAAATGATATCAGCACACTATTAATCTCTGGGAAGTAAATACAGTCAATAAAAAAACATATAAGACGTTGCAAAAAAGATATAAAGGAATATAATAGCGTCTGATATATTCCTAGATTACACTCGTTAATCCCTGAACGAACTGAAGTACCCTTTGCTTCACTAGCAAGCTTCCACACTGGAGAATGTCTGTATGTGATAAAAATAACATCGACGATGATCAGAAGAAAATCAAAGAGTATGAAATGTCAACAAAAGATAAGTGAATCAGTAATTAAATTTTGAATGAGACTTGCTGAAACGACCGAGTTTCATATCTGGCGCATTTCATTTCGGATACATTTCCCAACCAAACTGTAAAATTTTGCACCTGTATTTTGTTAGATTTAGCCTATACCACCGCGTGATGAATTGGAAAGGTAACCTGATCGGAGGGATGCCGGCCTTATGCCAATACAATGAATCAAGTTCGATGTGGGACAATGCTTTCCTTATAGTTACTCCTAACCGGTTCGACCAATCAAAAACCCATGATGAGAATTCCGCCGCATTGTAATACCTGCGAGAGTAAGGAGTGTTCGAGAGAAACAAATATCTATTGAGAAACCCATTTATCTCCTACCTCCAGTTTTTAGTTTCGACCTGGCAGCGCCAATGGCCGCCCACTGCATTGGCCTCAGGAACCCCGAACCTTTGTTTCGCTTTTCAACGATGCAGCTTCTTCTTTGTTCGGCGCATTGGAGTGCTTCGGAGTCCCGTTCATTGCGTCTCTGCTCTTCGAGCAATCATTTCTTTCATGCATTGGTACATGGGCGATCCTTTGGTATTTCAGGGATTACAGTGTGGCACATATTATTCCCTGGGCGTTACTTTTCAATTTACACTAAAGTTTTGCTGTAACTTTGTGATTAGTTCTTCTCTTGGTTGAATTTATATACGCTTGCTCTCGTGCTTAACACACTCGACGAGGGCTATATGGCCAAGCGGCTAAATGATCGGTGCTGGTATCGAAAACTGCAGAAAATGCAGAATTCTTGAAAATTTCCAGGGAAAACGATTGCGATATTCATAATGAAATCTTTAAACTGAAATTCACGTGGCCGTCTCAAAAGTTAATTTGAGCTTTGTGAATATTTATACCGCTGGCATAGCACAGAACCATTTACTGTTCACATTATTAAGCCAGAGGCTATTAACCTCAGTTCATAGAAGATGTTCAGACACACTTTGAATTATTTATTTCAGCCAAAAATCTTCCTTTTCATTTTTCGTGGACCAAAGTGCTTTAAGCCGGTACTGAAAAACACCCCTCACACATTCCTTGCCTCATGCGTCATAAGTTGACGCACGGTAACCAACTTCTCTCCTTCTCTCTCTCTCTCTCTCTCTCTCTTTGCCGGGAATGGTTTGCAAGCCAGCCTTGCTCATATTCATAACATTCCTTCACTTTAAAGCCCGTGGTTACGTTTCTCTTATTGAAGGTAATGTTGATTTGATTCTTAATAGAACTGAAGTGCGAACTTTCCTCAAAGAGGAAATACACTGAAACATAGCAACTGCTAAGCTTCTCATTTGCATTATTGCTAGATTAAACAACATAGCGAACTATCATTAATCTTATCCATTGCAACTGACAATACTTAAGGTTCCCGAATTTTAATTTCACTTATCAGGAATGAGAGTCAAATCAATTTGTGCGGGGCTCTTGGTAACAGTTTTTTTTTTATGGAGACGAAAGTTATTTCCAGGAAACTGGGAACGGGTTGATATCTTGATGAAAGCTAAAGTACATTGTTAGTGTTTTTCCGGGCATATGATGTACATAAGCTCCAAACGAGATGAAGTACTGACGTGCAATGCAGTCTAAAGAATTTCACAAGTAAATTGCTAATTATTTCCTTCATTTATCTGTGGTGTAACGGACGAGCTGTTAAAGAGACCATTTGCCGCGTTACTTTCTTGCACGGCACAGATTCGCATCCTTCGTAACAGTAAGTTAAAATTTGTCTAGATCAATTTCTCTGGCGGCATGGAAATGTTAGCTGCATTATAACCCGGGTAGTTTTATGTTGCCAGGATTATCCCTTGCGATTTGAAAATAGAAAATAAAAATATTTACTGATTTTAAGATTAGAGGTCTATCTTTGTCGATGTTAGATGGTATAACAGAGGTAGCTCTCTCTTTCAGTATCACAGAATAACGAAACTTCAAATGCCAAAAGGACTTGAGAGAAATTCATCTGATTTCGAGTTTGTTTTTTGACTAAGGAACAAGAAAACCCTTATTAATCAGCACAAACAATTAATTTTATAATCCGCGAGTGAAAGAAGCTAATGAATGAAAAAGTTATTCTTTTTATTCTCTCACTTACTTCGGTGGCATTGTATAATCAACGTCAGACGTTTTTACAAGATGGATAAATTATGACCGACCTGTTGTTGCTCTGAAGGCTTCCTGATAAGGCAAAGTTGTCTCGAACAAGTTTCGAAGCTTCTACAGGGTATGAGCGTGCTTGAACGCTTTTTTTTTTTTTTTTTATGTTCCTATCAGGCGATTGCAGGAAGGGGTACAAAGTTTAATGAAGTCAGAATGATGAGTCACTTAGATTGAATAACGACAGATCTCTATAAAAGCTTTAATTATTCCTCTGTAGGGAACTCCTCTAAAACTAAAGTAGGTCTTAAGATCGTACTGAAGACGCAGCTTCTCGTCAAAAAATGTACCTCTTACATATCTTGCGCTTATTAAAGAATATATGTACATATGTATATGTATATATATATATATATATATATATATATATATATATATATATATATATATATATATATATATATGTGTGTGTGTGTGTGTGTGTGTGTGTGTGTGTGTGTGTGTGTATAATGATCTCACATTCTTTTACATTCTTTAAAGGCCATTCAGTCAAGCAAAAGACATAAAGAGAATGTTTAGATAGGCAAATCATACACCTTATGAAATTAGATGATCTGCCATTCTTTAAAGAACTTATAAACAAACAGAGAAAACTTAAAGATTTCACATTCTTTGAAGACCATAAAGACGAGTAAAGGAAAAACTTAATCCCACATTCTTTACGGAACGTATAAATGAGCAAAGAAGGCCTTAACGATCTCACATTCTTTAAAGAACACACGGGAAAGAATGAAAATAGAATGCTAATAAGATGAGGCAAGTGAGCGCTTCGGAGGTAAAGCCGGTGTTCATTTTAATAGCAAGTAATGATTCATTGTTTTATAATTTTCAAAAACCACTTTATATTTTACTTTTTTTTTCGTTTTTATTTTTTTTTTGTGGAGGAGCGAAGCGTTAAAGTTCATGCAAGCAATTTAGATTTACACACCCTTGTTAGCCAAGATTAACGTCCAGAAGCCAAACTTAAATGAATTTCGAGCACCGCTGATGAGCGATACGCGAGAAAAATGTAATGCAAATAAGGTAAAAGTAATCATCCCCTTTTGAACCCTCAGAATGAGAGAGAGAGAGAGAGAGAGAGAGAGAGAGAGAGAGAGAGAGAGAGAGAGAGAGAGAGAGAATATACTTTTGAACTCCGGGAGATTTCAGCCGAAAAGCAAACTACGGTTGTCTGTTACGTAACATTCAATCCATTTACATTATAAACAGCGTATATTTTGTATCGCGATAAGGAGCGAGCGCGCCGAGTCGCCCCCCGCCTTATTCATCTGGGAGTATTACAGGGTATGTTATTAACTCCAACTCTGTTTAAAGTAACAATTAGTGGATGGGCGGGTAGGCGACTTGTCGACCACTAGGCGCTTTGTTTACACTTGCCTACCAATCAACATCCCTCATACATCACGCCACAACTCCTGCAACATGGAAGCCCCGCTGTGATTGGGCACTTCGAAAACCGCCCTTATGCCCACTGCGTGATGAGGCCAGCGAGGCGAACCGCTGTACTGTGGTATGAGTATTTATTACGTTATCGATATAAGTATCCTTATCAATGCGATCCCAAGGGTAAATGGGCGTATGCCCGACGTAAAATGAAGGCAATAATGAACCTATACACCGGCGCTCACTGGGTTCCTTTGCAATTATCCTCCACCACTCAGCCGGTCTTAAATAACAGCTTTCCAAACACTAACTTATTAAGAATGGCTCATTTACATGGTTAAATAGAGAGCAAGGTATACATCGGCTCTGAGTATATCACAATGCCCCGAGACAGGTACCAATTATTGAAGGCAAAGTATGGTCTGAGCTCTATCTAATACCTTTGAAATGAATCTTATCATTGGTGGGGATCACTCAGGCTATTGTTTAACGGACTCACTCGCCAGCAATAATACATTCTGATGTGATCCACGACGAGGATTGCATGCGTAGTGGGTCCAGTTCACCCCCCCGATAATATAACCCAGTCCCTCTCACACCCCGGTAGATTGGTCCGTCAGGGCTACCGGCGGTAGACCATCTACAAACTACCTTCAGGTCAGTAGTCATGGCAGTAGTTGCCAAGTCGAGGATGATTAGGGGTCCCCGACAGGGGTCCTTTAATTAAGGTCCGGCTGGAACTGCATTGCCTATTGGTCCCTTTGTGGGTGGAATAGATTGACTTTGCATAATTATATGTTTCATTAATAGGTCGTTGGGCGCCGCTGAATCACTCGTAGGTGGATGGTGTGTGAGAGGGATTCCTTCCCACTAGGAAGGGAAGGAGTTAGGCGAGGCTCATTGGTCACGCTAGCATTGGAGAAATCCTTGGAACCGTTTCGCTGAAATATCATTGAGCCAGGTGGTGAAGAAGAGATTTGAATGTGGCACTGAAGCGATTGAGGTTGGCTCCTCGCGTAGTTTGGCGTCTAGATTCAGTTATCTTCGCCAGTGTAAAACGACCTTCGGCAAAGAAAAAAAAAGCTTAACAATATTCGTGAACGTCAATTATAATCTTAAAGAATGATATGGCTAAGGGATGTGTCTGCAAAAAATGAGATATCATTCACACTCTTTCTCAGAATCTTGACCCGCCATTGTGAACCAATGACGTTCACACCTTATTTGAAGGTTTTCTTTATAGGAAGCAGTGGCATTAACCCGAACCTCACCCCTCCTCTTTTATCCGGCGTAAGGCCAGGAGGTGCGACCCCGCCAAAAATCGACACCTTTCAGGCATCGGAGCTCTCTCATTGTCGCTCACTGGCAAACGCCAATCACTCGGTCATCTCAAGGGTAATGGGCATTGAAGTCTCTTTGCTTCGACGTGATCCAAAAGGAATAAGAAGCATGGATCAATGAAAGGAAAGCGGAAATTATCACTTGTACTCCATCTAAGTATGATGCTACTTTCTTATGTTATCATTCAGCATAAACGAATTAGAATACAGAACAAACTGCAAGGGCCATTAACCTTGCAAAGGACGCTTCCACAAAATAAATAAAAGCAGTAGAGTCGGCTCACAAAAGTATATGAAATAACCGAAGAGTCAGATCGACAAGAAGGTAAATATATGTGTTGATAAAATGTCTGTAAAAATAAATATTATAAAGTATTCTTCAAGTCAAGTAAATTAGAAATAACTCTTTATAAAGATACGTCGTGTGCTTGTTGAATTACGATAGAAGAACGTAGCCTCTAAATAAGATGAGAGCAAAGGCGCCCTCGGTAATTTTTCTTCGAGCTATGATAAGTTATCGAGGTTAATCATTCATTATACAATTCTAAAAATAATGAAAATAACGATGGCAATGTAAAAGAATTATTACAGTAATTACGATCATCTAGATAATGAAAGGACTGAGCAATGAGGCTCATTTTTTATGAACATTATTTATTTATTTTCTTTTTGTAACCGAGCACCGTATTTTAAGAGTTTTTTGCATGTACATTATTTACAGCATAATGTTACACCCGTTTTTATTTTTAGTTAGTAATTTCATTTAGTGTATAATGCTAAGAACACTACTCAAATGAAATTAGTAATTAAGTTAGTTAATTAGTTTGACATCCTGTTGAAACTCACTGCTGTTATTTTTAAAGTTATAAATATAAAAGAAAAACGTAAAACATAAGCATGAATTATTTTTACTAACACCTCTCTCTCTCTCTCTCTCTCTCTCTCTCTCTCTCTCTCTCTCTCTCTCTCTCTCTCTCTCTCTCCTAAAGCAAAATTTCACCTTGAAGAGAAACTTCATTTGGTACATTTTAGAGACTTTCCGTCACGAATTCTATTATACACTTTTACATTCTGTCGCAGATTCTTCTTTGGACAGAGAGAACAAGATCAGAATGGTAAATTAGGGAGACTGGCCACGAAAACAAGCGATTATCGTTTCATCTTTTCCTTTCCCAATTTCTAATCCACCTCCGATCCTGGGAAATCTGGAGTTCTCTCAGAATGAAAGGAATTCTATCATCTGTCTCAGTTTAAGAGTAAGATTTGCCGACACTTATTTGATATTATATCGGTTTCCTAATAAGAATGTATGTTTATATAGGCAAATTCTGATAGATAATAACAGAGAGAGAGAGAGAGAGAGAGAGAGAGAGAGAGAGAGAGAGAGAGAGAGAGAAACTGCTTGCAGCAAGCGGAAAACCAGGGAAGAGTTATACGCGATCGTATACTAGAAAACGTATTCCAGTAAGGCTTTTAAATTTCTTAGATACAGCAGCCCATAAGGTACAATAATTGCTTGATACATCTGCATGTGGCAGAAACGCCCATAAGCCTACGTTAGAAAAGAAAATAAACCATTTTCGTAACTTAATATGGAATGATTTTTGGTTGAATATTTTTGCTGTATTTATACAATACCAGAAAAAAAAAATGATGACACTCGAAAAAAAATAGGATGATGACACACTTGCTCTGGAATATTCTGATTCAACATTCGAATGATGAATCTATGGATAGGTGGATGTTTAAAGCAATAGGCTGCTCATTTTGGTGATATCATTCTGGTTTAGTAATCTGTCTTTGTATATTATTCCAGAGGACTACTAAAGAATATATTATAACCCTAGAATTGATTAAGTGGTGATAACAACAATGCTAAGTGAATTATGAGAGTTGAACTCTGTCAAATGGTTGTCATATGTGAGCGTAAGGCAGAATTAGAGAGCAGGTTTTATTTGGGATTTTTAGTTTTCTGTAAAAGAAATCTATTGAGATGGCTATTTGTCTGTCCGTCCGCACTCCTGTCCGCCCTCAGATCTTAAAAACTACTGAGGCTAGAGGGCTGCAAATTGGTATGTTGATCATCCACCCTCCAGTCATCAAACATACTAAATTGTAGCCCTCTAGCCTCAGTAGTTTTTATTTCATTTAAGGTTAAAATTAGCCATGATCGTGCGTCTGGCACCGCTATAGGTACCAACAACACAGGCCACCACCGAGCCGTGGCTGAAAGTTTCACTGGCCGCGGCTGAGAGTTTCACGGGCCGTGGCTGAGACTTTCATTCAGCATTATATGCTGTACAGAAAACTCGATTGCGCTGAAGAAACTTCTGCGCATTTTCCACTTGTTTATTTTTAAAGTCAGTAAATTTTATGATAATTCGTAGCTAAATAATTGAGCTATTTTATTACGAACAGATTTTCATAGAAAATTACAGAATTCGAATTAAAAAACGAAACTTGTACCCATTAGGATGTTATAATTCTTTTTGAAATCCATTCTATATGCCAATGACTTCTTCTTTTAGTTGCAATCGAAATATTTAGCTGCAAAGTACACGTGAGAATTTTCAATCATATTCCCTAGTACTCTATAATAATTCGGATACTTATGAGAATCTTGATTTAATCTTTGCTAGCACTGCATTCCATTTTTCCATTTTCCGTTCCAATGTATAGATTCTAAATATATTTCTCTTGGCGATTTGATGTTATACCTTACACACACCTCGTTTAATTATTTTTTTTTAGGTTACTTTAATTCTTTCGTTATTGGAATGAAATGAATCAAATTCCGGAGCGTGCTAGACTAAAATGTGATCATCAGTCTGACCATCGTCGGCATCACAATTATTACATAAAAAAAACATTAGCATTTTAGTGTTATTTGTTTTTATCTTTGGTTATTACTGCCAGTTATTACTTCACGAGCTTACGTTGCAATAATTCTCGACGGTGCCATCGTAACTTAAATAGTACTATTACTTCGATTGTGATTGCGTGGGGGTCGGGGGTTTGGGTGTTGGAGTGGTGACCTGTAGATATTCATGAATCTGTTTCTTTCATGAGTTCATTATTGCTCGAAAAAAAAAATTAGCGATGGCAATGACGAGTAATGAACCTAGTCCGGAAACCAGTCACTGAGACCTGGAGTGCCATTGAATGGCACTTGAAATCAGGAGATCGTGCTAAGCCGAGGCTAAACCGAGATTAAGAGACGTAAAACCATGTAATCTGTGTTTGGAAATGGAATATATCCTCTGTTCAAGTTTGGTAGTTACTATGATGGAAACTTTACTTATGAAGCGTTGTAAAATTGGATGAGAATGTTCAAGCACTTATATCCTCCTTCAAACATGTTTCATTAAATGTAATTGCTGGCCACTGACATTAATATTATAGTTTATATATTTTCAAGTTTTTTTTTATTTCTTCATCGATATAGCCTTACGAATATTGTTCTTTGTTCAAACGTCCTTCTTTTCCAGTACACGGAACGTCTGCTATTTTTTTTTATTAGAGAAATTACGATATACGCAAAATCACAGGTCAGCATTGCACTTCGTACAGACATTAATGGTCACTTCTGTGGTTAAGTGGGTATTGGATTGTTAAGATAATAATTACTATCATCCTTAATACTAAGTGGGATTATCAATATTTCAAAGAACCAATTCACCCAAAATAATCTTGTAATCTTCCCTGTATTTTCAATTTGTACTTATTTTTCGTTGTTTGCCGATATGAAGTCTATTTTTGTTAGCTTAGATGTATAATTAGTGCTACAGCTTCGTAGCTGCCTGTCTCTTTGCGAATGCTATTCAGTAACGTTAGCTAAAGTCACCGCTATCATTAATTGTACCACAATTGTCATGAATGTTTCAATATCTTCACCATCAGCAATGTTACTGGTGTATCTGGGCAATTCATTTTTCAACTGTTATGTCATTCTCTTTTAGTTTCATCTGCTTTCTTTATTGGTAAATGGACATGAGCTGAAATGAAGTATATTTTCATTATTATCAACAAATGATGAGTAATTACCCTTAGTATTAATGAAAATATTACTGTACTTTATTTCATTTCAAGACCATACAATTAAAACAAAAGTAAAGATAGGTACAATGAATCTTGAACAACTACGCTCGCGCATTTATAATAATAGCAATATATATATATATATATATATATATATATATATATATATATATATATATATATATATATATATATATATATATATATATATATATATATATATATATATATATATAGTAAACGTAACATCATAACGGTGCTAAGCTAACGGTGCTGAATTAAGACCAACAGAAAAGTTGCTATATCATTGCTTAATTACGATAATAACGCAGCAATGGTAATAGATAGAGTAGGAAGAGGTAAGAAAATAAAAAGAAACGAAATAGAGCAGCATTACAAACATAACAGAACTGACTTTTAGTGGAGATTAACAACAATAAAAACATTGAAATTATAGAGATAAATTTGGAAAATTAGCGTTAGAAATAACGAAGACTACTAAAAAGATAAAAAAAAAAAAATTGTAGATAAAATGTACCATGTTCTAGTTAGATGTCTTTCTTAGAAGTTTCGTAATAATGTGCCCTAGATACTGGAATTCATCTAGAAGTCCCAGACGATGATTACCGAAAAATATTTGTGGCTCTTCAACAAATCTAAGCGTTCCAGGGAAGAACGAAATAAGCTGCGTCTTCCTTTCGTTGTATATTATTATTATTATTATTATTATTATTATTATTATTATTATTATTATTATTATTATATTGTCACAGTTATCGGGTATTGACTAACTGGTGTGATACCTTGTGCTGTTGAGAAATTAGAACCATCAGTAAATCTCCAAGTTTTTCAAAGAGATAAGGTGAGAAAACGCCACCCCTGTGAACTTCGCTGAAGGAGACGAAGTCTTAAAATAAGTTACCCCACTTAACATAAAATATATTTAGTGGAGAACAGCAATATAACATGCCAAATATATGCAAGGGTGCGCCTCTTTTAAAACGCTTCGAGAAAAGTTTTAGATAGCTTACTCTGAAAAATGCTTGTGTTACGTATGTAGAACAAGAGTATAAGGGTGAGGGTGGGGTTGCTGGTGACGATAAGAAATTGCTTACCAGTTCTTTCAGGATATAACTAGGTGTCGATGAATGGTCGGCTGTAAATCCCGACTGCCAGTCCGAAGTGTGTATAATAATAATAATAATAATAATAATAATAATAATAATAATAATAATAATAATAATAATAATTTTTTCAGCAAGAGACCATATCCAGATGCAGAATTCCAGCATAGTTTTCTAATCTGATCTTTCAATTTTCATTCGGAATCATCCTGTTTGCTTCAACCAGCAAGACCCTGATATGATGAGACTAAGCAACTCCAGGCAATTATCTACCGATTTATTTATTTGACTGGCTAATCAACAGAGCAGACCTCACGATCAGCTAAGTGAGCTGCGGCACTGTAATGAATCCGCCACGCCATTCTTTCGCTTAATAGCCTCAAAACCTCGGCTCAGCTACTCCAATAACAAGATCAACCCCAAGGAAACCCACAGCCTGATGCTGTCAACCCCGTGAGTGGCAGCTCTGACGGGTAAAGGCTACGGGAGAGTAACGATTTTGAACCGGTGGGGTTCCTTTTCCTCCCGGGCCGTTGGCAACACTGATCGTCCCTCGCCGATGCCGCAGCAGTGTTGCCATGCAAAAGCTGTTGGAGCGTAACGAGCCTTAGGTTCGTTCCTTCTCTATGATTCTTAGCTAATAAGATTTTCATCCTCGGAGGATGCTGGCAGTCTGAATTCCCTTGCTAGGAATGGTACTGTTGCAGTCCTAAGAGTAGATTGCCTTTCCTTCTTTTTTTGTGATTTTTAGTTGGTAGGATTCTTTTCTTCGTGATACTGGCAACACTATTCTTCCTTCCTACGGACGGCAAGGTTATCATGGAAGTTCGTTTCCGATTGGTTAAGAACTTCTGTATTGCCTTGAGTGTTTTAATAATAAAAGATATTATAGACTCTATTACAGTTTACAATCATACAATACGTCGGCCAACATAATGCAGGTACAATAGAAACAAGCAATAATAAATACTAACCGATAAATAGATGATAGAATAAAAAAAAGTATAAATTATTAAACACGAAACTTCAGTATTTAAATACTAATTTTAAATGGATGTCATAGCTCTGAATGTTTGCACGTCCTGGAAAATATGAGTTAACAAAATACGAATTATGAGTCAGATAAACACCAGTCTATTAAACTGCTGTTCTTCAATCATTTCTTAAAAATGAAAACTAGTATCTTTTGTGAAAATATTTTTTTACTAGTTAGCGATTTCCGAAAAGGCATCAATCTTCGAGGCGATAGTAAATCTACCAGAGACCCTGACACCTCCGGGATGGGAGGGTTGCCTAAGAAAACAATCACGTGACCTGCCTCAGCATCAGGTCAGGTCAAGAGCCAACCAGCCATGGGAAGGAGACTAATGAACGATAACCACAACTCGACAGTAGTGACAAATTTTCCCCTCGGTAGGAAACTTCACGGGAGGAAGGAAATAATAAAAATAAAACTTGGCAAGAGTGATGTTGCTACTCCTAGGACAACAATATCTATTACTTATAATATAATAATAATAATAATAATAATAATAATAATAATAATAATAATAATAATAATAATAATAATAATAATAATGAAAGGGGAGGAGGAGGAGGAGGAGGAGGATTAGGAGGAGGAGGAGGAGGAGGATGAGGAGGAGGAGGAGGAGGAGGAATAATCCATAGCGAAAATACATATGCTTTAATATCAAGGCTCTTACTCTTATTACTCTTACTAACAATAAGGAAGAAATTATTATTATAACAGCAAAAGCAACAAGTAATACTACTACTTATAATAACACCATCATAACAATTATAACAATAACCAAAACAACAACAATAGCAACAATAACAAATATAATGATAATTGAGATGATGACAGAGGCTAGCACAGTAACATTAGTCTTGACAAAAATTATAGCAAATTTGTTTGTTTTCCATCGGAAGAAAAAACTATTTAAAAGGAGATCCGAGGGTAGAATGTGACACAGGACAGACGTCTATTTTGACATCCAGACCCCTGGTGGCGAAAAGTAGAAGTAAAATGGCCGGAAGGGATTTTATAAACACACTCGGCATGGTGCATCGTTCTTTTAGGAAAAGAGGGAAAAGTATACAATAAGTGAAAATGTAGCAGTGGTAAAAACACCCGCAGTGATAATTGAAGCCGCAGGAAAATTGGTTTATTTAATATCAGCTGCAGGAGAAAAACAAAGCAATTAAGATTATACGAAAGGCATGTTCATGAAATATATAAACAGTTGTAATACTGGACTTATCCTTAGCGTATGGCCGTATACAAGGACAATAAAAATTTACAATATCCAGTATATTAAAAGAAATTGGTATGAATGAAAAATAAGTGCATTTGGTGATGTTTTAAGATTTGTTACTAATTTTGAATAATTTCACCTCATAAACAAGTATAACTACTAAAAACAACGTGCGTCAAAATATCCACATTCCTTAACGTTCCTCCAACGACTAATGAGGTATTTGGTAAGAATATTTGAATAGAAACATTCATGCTTCTTCAAATAATAATAAGAGTGATAATGAAACACTAAGTAAATCCAAGTATTTACGTAACTGGGTGTAAGGGTAACTTACCGCAATACAGCATCTTTCATCAGTGAAGGTTCCTTAGTCCAAGCTTTGAGAAGGTACGTAACATCCCTTAAGGAGAGACTACTGTCTTCACCCTTCTTATATTACCGTCATTTTTATGGTAAAGTGCCTAGTACTAATTATCATGACAAACGTCATTTTCACGAATAGATAATTAGCATTACAAGCGTCTTTTTGTTTTTTTTTATCTCTGACATTCGCTATTGTTCTGCCACGTTATGCGGTAATGAAGCTGTTTAATAGATGATGATATCAGAATATAATTATCTATGCATCTTTAAATGGTAGAAAAAATAATAATAAAACACTAAGTGAATCCAAGTATAAACGTATCATGATGTGTCTACATAAGGGGCTGTAAAAACAGGACTTTATTATTATTATTTATTATTATTATTATTATTATTATTATTATTATTATTATTATTATTATTATTATTATTATTATTTGTGTCTATCACAGTCATCCTATTCGACTGGGTGGTGTTTATAGTGTGGGGTTCAGGTTGCATCCTGCCTCCTTAGGAGTCCATCACTTTTCTCACATAGGGGCTGTTTTGCTTCAATAACACGCTCTTCTGAATGAGTCCTGAAGCTTTTAACCGAAATAATAATAATAATAATAATAATAATAATAATAATGATAATAATAATAATAATAATAATAATAATAATAATAATATTATTATTATTATTATTATTATTATTATTATTATTATTATTATTATTATTATTATTATTATTATTATTATTATTATATAGTCCAGCAGCCTACGCCACAGCAGGCACCAACTCATGCCCTGACGTCGAAACTGACGTCAATTCCGACGTAGGGATCCGGGGGGGCATTTTCCCCAGATGTAACCGGATACCAGGGGACCTTTCCCTGAAAAAAGCGCGACGCCATATCTCAAAAACCAACCATAGAATTTTCTTGAAAATAACCTCTTTATGTTTCCCAATCTCAAAATTTATTAGAAGCTCAATCTAACCTAATATAACGCAACCAACGTAACCTAACTTAACCTGGGGCATGGCAAAAAACCAGGTCTGGTGCAATACTAGCATACATCTCAGGAATTTGCATCCGGGGGGTGGGTTGGGTAGCAATAGGTCTTCTCCACTAGAGTACAGGCGAGCTAAAATTAATTACAACCGTGACCTAAATAACACATCAGAATTTAATAACACAACAAGCCCATCAACAACAGGAATGTAATAATAATAATGATAATGACCACAAAAAGACACACATACTGTAGGCATTCACAAGTCCATCAACAATAATAATAATAATAATAATAATAATAATAATAATAATAATAATAATAATAATAATAATAATAATAATGACCACAAAACGACACACTGTAGGCATTACCGAAGGTCCTTTGCAGCATTCCTTCGGCCCCTAGCTGCAACCCCTTTCATTCCTTTTACTGCCCCTCCGTATATATTATTTTTCTTCCATCTTGTTTTCCACCTTCCCCTAACAACTGTTTCATAGTGCAACTGCGAGGTTCCCCTCCTGTTACACCTTTCAAACCGTTTACTCTCAATTTCCCTTTCAGCGCTGAGTGACCTCACAGGTCCCAGTGCTTGGCCTCTGACCTAAATTTTATATTCCACCCCACAAAACGACACAAAGGAGACGCCGTGAAAAGGAGAGGAAGGAGGAGGAGGAGGAGGAGGAGGAGGAGGAGGAGGAGGAGGAGGTAGATCGCGAGGTCACGGGAGGTCACGGGAGGTCTTGAGAACCCCCAGAGATGCCTCCGCTAACAACCGAAGACAAATTGTCGTCTGAAGAGGGGAAAATTATTTGTTTGTGTTGGGGCGATAAGGAGCGTGGAAGTGGTTGCCAGGAAGTGGCGAAGAATTGTCGCTCTGTCGTTCCTG